>NW_024425563.1:4301974-4349272 GCF_017311325.1 Ursus maritimus | reverse complement strand
GATGCCCCGGATGGAGGCCTGGGCTCGAGGACGCATGGACGCGGGTTCTGTGGCCTCGTGTGTAGCTGGACAGACTTCAGGATG
Source organism: Ursus maritimus (assembly GCF_017311325.1). Taxonomy (NCBI): domain Eukaryota; kingdom Metazoa; phylum Chordata; class Mammalia; order Carnivora; family Ursidae; genus Ursus; species Ursus maritimus. Next base: position 4,349,188 of record NW_024425563.1, on the reverse strand, counting down.
CAGATAAGCCCCAGTTTTGCATGCAGCATGACCCAGAGTGGGACGAAAGCCAGAGTCATGGCCGATCTCGTGTTCTAGAAGGCCTCGATGCCCCTTACGTGCAGTTTTGTCTGTGAGCTTGTGAGTTGTTCTTCGTATCCCCAGCATCTCACTCCATGTCCTGTGCATTGGAGGCGCTTGTCTTGGTCTGTTCAAGCTGCTGTAACAAAAACACCACGGACTGGATGGTATGAACAAGCAGTTACTTCTCCCAGTCCTGAGGTCGAGGTGTGGGCAGACTCAGCATCTGGTGAGGCCCGCCTCCTGGCTCATGGACGGCTCTCTTGTCACGTGTCCTCACATGGTAGAAGGGGAGGCAGCCCTCTGGGGTCTCCTCTGTAAGGGCACCAATCCCATGCACAAGGGCTCGTCCTCATGACCTAATCACCCCCAAAGACCCCACCATCTAATACCATCACGTTGAGGGTTGGAATTTAACACATGAATTCGGGGGCACATTTGGCCCATAACAGTGCTCACTCAGTCTGGCACATTAAGCTGGGCAGGAAGGAAAGGGGGTGCAGGTGGGGAATTGAGGCATGAATGTCCCAAAGCAGTGAAGGGGCTGCCCCTTCATGGAGAAGGGGGGTGCACAGGAAGTTGGGGAGTCGTGCCGAACACATTCGCTTCTCTCACGATGACATTGCCCCACCTGCCCTTTCCTGCACCGATCTCTCTGGAACGGGCCTTTCCGGAGAAAAGGTGCAGTTGGAAGGAATCTGTTATTCGGCCAGGAGAAGAATTAGCCATGGCGACCTCCCCACAAAATGTGGCAACATTTCCCAAACCCTGGGGAGGGCACCTCTTGAGTCTCACTGCATTTCATGGAGCCCTTAGGCCAAAAGAAATCACCAGGAGTTCCATTTATTAATAAACAATTTATGAAGGATTTATGTCTTAATTACTTAGTATCTATTTGACAAAGTTACACACACACACACACACACACACACGGAAAAATAATACCATTGTATCATTCTTTTTTTTTGTTGTTTAAAAAAAATTTTTTTTTATTATATTATGTTAGTCACCATACAGTACATCCCTGGTTTCTGACGTAAAGTTTGATGATTCATTAGTTGCGTATAACACTCAGTGCACCATGCAATACGTGCTCTCCTTACTACCCATCACCGGTCTATCCCATTCCCCCACCCCCTCCCCTCTGAGGCCCTCAGTTTGTTTCTCAGAGTCCACAGTCTCTCATGCTTCATTCCCCCTTCTGATTACCCCCCTTTCTTTATCCCTTTCTTCCCCTACCGATCTTCCTAGTTCTTATGTTCCATAGATGAGAGAAACCATATGTTAATTGTCTTTCTCTGCTTGACTTATTTCACTTAGCATTATCTCCTCCAGTGCCGTCCATGTTGCAGCAAATGTTGAGAAATCGTTCTTTCTGATAGCTGAGTAATATTCCATTGTATATATGGGCCACAACTTCTTAATCCAGTCATCTGTTGAAGGGCATCTCGGTTCCTTCCACAATTTAGCTATTGTGGACAATGCTGCTATGAACATTGGGGTGCTTATGGCCCTTCTCTTCACTACGTCTGTATCTTTGGGGTAAATACCCAGTAGTGCAATGGCTGGGTCATAGGGTAGCTCAATTTTTAACTTTTTGAGGGACCTCCACACTGTTTTCCAGAGTGGCTGTACCAACTTGCATTCCCACTAACAATGTAGGGGGGATCCCCTTTCTCTACATCCTCTCCAGCAATTGTTTCTTGCCTTGTCTATTTTTGCCATTCTAACTGGCGTAAGGTGGTATGTTAGTGTGGTTTTGATTTGAATTTCCCTGATGGCTAATGATTTTGAACATATTTCACGTGTCTGTTAGCCATTTGTATGTCATCATTGGAAAAGTGTCTGTTCATATCTTCTGCCCATTTTATGATTTGTTTGTTTCTCACGTATTGAGTTTGAGAAGTTCTTTGTAGATCTTGGATACCAGTCTTTTATCTGTAGTGTCATTTGCAAATATATTCTCCCATTCCGTGGGCTGCCTCTTAGTTTTTTTTGACTGTTTCCTTGGCTGTGCAGAAGATTTTTATCTTGATGAAGTCCCACAAGTTCATTTTATCTTTTGTTTCTCTTGCCTTTGGAGATGTGTCATGAAAAAGGTTGCTTTGGCCGATGTCGTAGAGGTTGTTGCCTATGTTGTCCTCCAGGATTTTGATGGATTCCTGTCTCACATCGAGGTCTTTCATCCATTTGGAGTTTATCTTTGTGTATGGTGTGAGACAGTGGTCACGTTTCATTCTTTTGCATGTAGCTGTCCAATTTTCCCAGCACCATTTATTGAAGAGACTGTCTTTTTTCCACCGGACGTTTTTTCCTGCTTTATCAAATATTAGTTGCCCAAAGAGCCGAGTGTCCATTTCTGGATTCTCTATTCTGTTCCACTGGTCTATGTGTCTGTTTTTGTGCCAGTACTATGCTGTCTTTGTGATCACAGCTTTGTAGTACAGCTCAAAATCCGGCATTGTGATGCCCCCAGCTTTGTTTTTTCTTTTCAACAGTTCCTTGGCGATTCGGGGCCTTTTTTGGTTCCATACAAATTTAAGGACTATTTGTTCCAGTTCTGTGAAAAATGTCCTCAGTATTTTGATTGGGATAGTATTGAAAGTGTAGATTGCTCTGGGTAGCACGGACATTTTAACTATGTTAATTCTTCCGATCCATGAGCATGGAATATTTTTCCATCTTTTTGTGTCTTCTTCAAGTCTTTCATGAGTGATTTGTAGTTTCTAGAATATAGGTCCTTTACGTCTCTGGTTAAGTTAATTCCAAGGTAACGTATGGTTTTTGGTGCTATTGTAAATGGGATGGATTCCCTAATTTCTCTTTCTTCAGTCTCATTACTCGTGTATAGAAATGCAACTGATTTTTGAGCATTGATTTTGTATCCCACCACATTACTGAATTGCTCTAGAACTTCTAATAGTTTGGGAGTGGCTTCTTTTGGGTTTTCCATATAGAGTATCATGTCATCTGCGGAGAGAGACATTTTGACTTCTTCTTTGCTGATTTGGATACCTTTGATCCCTTTTTGTTGTCTGATTGCTGTTGCAAGGACTTCTAGTACTATGTTGAATAATAATGGTGAGAGGGGGCATCCTTGTCGTGTTCCTGATCTTAAGGGAAAGGCTTCCAGCTTTTCCCCATTGAGAATGATATTTGCTATAGGCTTTTCATAGATGGTTTTTATGAAATTGAGGAATGTGCCCTCTATCCCTACACTCTGATGGGTTTTAATCAGGAAAGGATGCTGTATTTTGTCAAATGCTTTTTCTGCATCTATTGAGAGAATCATATGATTTTTGAATTTTTCCTTCTGGATAAAATCTATGACACTGATTGATTTGCGAATGTTGAACCACCCTTGCATCCCAGGGATGAATCCCACTTGGTACTGTTGGATTCTATTAGCCAGTATCTTGTTGAGGATTTTGGCATCCATATTCATTAGGGAAATTGGTCTGTAATTCTCCTTTTTGATGGGGTCTTTGCCTGGTGTGGGGATCAAGGTAATATTGGCCTCATAGAATGAGTTTGGTGGCTTTCCTTCTGTTTCTATTTTTTGAAATAGCTTTAGGAGAATAGGTATTATTTCTTCTTTGAATGTTTGGTAGAATTCCCCAGGAAAACCATCCGGGCCTGGAGTTTTGTTTTTTGGAAGGTTGTTTATCACTGACTCAATCTCTTCATAATTAATTGGCCTAATTAAAAAATCAATTTCTTCCTGTTTCAGTCTTGGTAGTTTATAGGTTTCCAGGAAGTCCTCCATCTCTTCCAGATTGCTTAATTTATTGGCATATAGCTGTTGATAAAAGTTTCTAATAATCCTTCCAATTTCATTGGTGTTGAAATGTTTCTCCTTTTTCATTCATAATTTTATTAATTTGGGTCCTTTCTCTATTCTTTTGGATAAGTCTTGCCAGTGGTCTGTCAATTTTATTAATTCTCTCAAAGAACCAGCTTCTAGTTCTGTTGATCTGCTCTACTGTACTCCTGGTTTCTAATTCATTGATTTCTGCTCTAACCTTGGTCAACTGCTTCCTTGTGCATGGATTAGGCCTGTCCCTCTGTTGCTGTTCCAGCTTCTTGAGGTGAGAATATAAAAACTGCATTTTAGATTTTTCTATTCTTTTGAGCAAGGCTTGGATGGCTATGTAGTTTCCCCTTAGGACTGCCTTTGCAGTATCCCATAGGTTTTGGACCGTTGTGTTTTCATTCTCGTTTGTCTCCATAAATTGTTTAATTTGATTTTTGATTTCCTGGTTTATCAAATCATTCCTGAGCAGGATGGTTCTTAGTCTCCAAGTGTTTGAGTTTCTTCAAATTTTTCCTTGTGGTTGAGTTCCAATTTCAAAGCGTTGTGGTCTGAGAATATGCAGGGAATAATTTCAGTCTTTTGGTATCGGTTGAGACCTATTTTATGACCCAGAACATGGTCTATTCTTGAGAATGTTCCATGGGCATTAGAATAGAATGAGTATTCTTTGGTCTGGGGTGTAGTGTTCTATATATATCTATGAGGTCCAACTCGTCGAGTATGGCATTCAAAGCCCTTGTTTCTTTGTCAATTTTCTGCATGGGTGCTCTGTCTATTTCTGATAGTGGAGTGTTGAGGTTCCCTACTATTAATGTATTTTTATCTATATGTCTCTTTATTCTGGTTAAGAGTTGGCTTGTGTATCTTGCTGCTCCCCTGTTGCGGGCATATATATTTATAATTGTCATATCCACTTGTTGGATGCATCTTTTAAGAATAATATAGTACCCTTCTGTGTCTCTAACTATAGTCTTTAATTTAAAATCCAATCTCTCTGGTATGAGAATTGCTACCCCAGCTTTCTTTTGAGGTCCAATGGCGTGAAAGATGGTACTCCATCCCTTTACTTTCAGTCTGAATGTATCTTTAGGTTCAAATGAGTCTCTTGTAGACAGCAAATGGATGGGTCATGTCTTTTTATCCAATCTGCAACCCTGTGGCTTTATGGGAGCATTTAGGCCATTTACATTGAGACTGATTATTGAGAGATACGATTTTAATGATGCCATGTTGCCAGTAAAGTCTTTGTTTCTATAGATTGTGACTTTCTGTTCTGTATCACTCTTGGGGCCTTTTTTCTTTTATAGAACCCCCCTTAATATCTCCTGTAGGGCTGGTTTCATGGTTAGGAAATTGGTCAATGACTGGCGATTCTGGAAGGTCTTTATTTCTCCATCCATTCTGAATGACAGCCTTGCTGGATAAAAGATTCTTGGCTGCATGTTTTTCTCTGAAAGAGCTTTAAATATGCTCCCCCAACCCTTTCTCTCATTCCAGGTCTGTGTAGACAGGTCTGACGTAATTCTGATGCCTTTGCCTTGGTACGTGAGAAATTTCTTTGCCCTGGCCGCTTTCAATACTGTATCCTTGGATCTAATATTTGCGAAATGCACTATGACGTGATGTGGCGTAGGTTTGTCATGGTTGAGCTTGGGAGGGGTCCTCTCTGCCTCTTGGACACGAATGTTTGTTTCCCTCACTAGATTAGGGAAGTTTTCAGCTACAATTTGTTCAAATATCTCTTCTAGACCTCTGTTTTTCTCCACCCCCTCGGGGATGCCGATGATTCTGACATTGGATCGTTTCATTGAGTCAGTAATCTCCCATAACCTACATTCTTGAGCGTGGATTTTTTTTGAGTCCAGATTCTATTTTAGCTTTCTCTTCTACTAACCCATCCTCCAATTCGCTGATAACGTTCTTCTGCCTCATTCACCCTGGCCGTCAGAGCCTCTAGTTTTGACTGCATTTGGCTCATAGAATTTTTAATTTCTGCCAGATTCGCTCTCATTTCCGCCCTTAGAGATTCTATATTCTCATTAACATTTTCGTTAATACTTTTTTCAAGTCTACACATCATCTTGACCATTGTTACTCTGAATTCCATTTCTGATAATTTGGTTACATCCATATCCATTAGTTCTGTGGCAGAGGCCACAGACTCATTGTCTTTTCTTTGCTGGGGGGATTTCTCCTTCTCGTCATTCTGATGAGGAGAGGTTGCAGGGTTGTCCAGAGCCCAAATTATTGACCAGGACCCAGGCAGTGCGCACTTGTTTTATAGGGATCTTAGGGATGTGGGCTTCTTGATTTTTCAGCCTGCCTTATGGGGGAGGGGCCTGCCGCGCCGATACTCAGGCAACCCTGTTTGGGTAGAGTCTCCGTGTCCCCCGCGAGGGGGGATGGGGATGGGCACTCTCTGAGCCGGTATTTCCAGGCTTTTATTCTCTGGCGGCTTTCCCTGGCGGTTTGCTGTGCCTCTTCTGAGAGTCAGAGCAGCAGCGGCCGAATCTCAGCCTCTGTCTCAGGACAGAGGGATTGCAGGCCGTTCTCCACTGATGTTCTGGCCACTTTAACTCTGTTTCTGTTGGTGCTGCTCAACCCTGCAGCGTCCCGGGATGTGCGCCCTACACCCGTTGTCCCAGCCCTCACTTCCAGGGCCAGCGCGTCTCTGTCCTTTGTGTTTCTAGCACCTCCAGCCGCCAGTCGCCAGCCGCCCCCACGCCCTCCCGGAGCTCCCAGTCTCAGTCTGGTTCCAGTGAGCGCACCAGAGCTCCAGCTTTCAGACTGGTCGTGCATGTTCCCCTGTTCACGGTCTCAGTCTGCTCTCTCGCAGGTGCCAGTCCGTGAGTCCGCCCGCTCCCCCGTGCAGGTGGCTACCGCTTCCCGGCACCCGAACGCGGCGGCTCCCTCCCCCTTCCATTTATCTTCCAATATCTGTGCGCGGTTTCATGGCTCCCTGCTTGGTACCTCAATACTTAGCACCGGAGATGTTCATTTGCAGAGATCCAGATGTATCTTCCTACGTCTCAGGCTGATTCCGTGGATGTTCAGGAAGGTCTGGTACCTATCCAGTTTGACTCAGGGGACCGGCTGAAAAAGGGGTCCCCTACTCCTCCACCATCTTAACTCCAACCTGTTTCTTTTTCCTGCTCCTCCTCCCAAGATGGAAGCTCTGGATTTGTTGGGAAGCTTAGATGTCCTCCAGCAGTGTAGTGCAGGGCAAGGAATGGGCTCCAGGGGTTGCCACGTTGAAATGAGACAACCTCCAGAGTGAAATCTACAAAATGAATACACCAAATAGCCAGATATGGCACTGAGATCCCAAAGGATCCAGAAGTTCCTCTGTGTCCTCTCTCGGGGCTTTCACGCAGTGGCGGCGACAAGAGAGCTCCTGAGGGCATGGGTCACACCCCGCAGCTCTGCAGCCCCGCAGCCCCAGAGCCACCGCAGACCCAGAGCAGAGCCGAACCAGACCCCGTGGGCCTATCCCATCGTATCATTCTTAACCATAATTACTTAACTTGGGGGTGTTGGCACTTTGGGCAGTTCCCCGTGGGATTCGATGGGTCTCTCACTTCCACGCTGATTCCCACGCGGTCTTGCTTCTGATCACAGTGACCAACACCCGCTCTGCGAAGGCAAGGCAGCGTGGGGGCTGGGTGTGCGGTGAACCCTGAAAACATGCGGAGGCGCCGTGGGAGTGCACTGCGGGGCCAGGCACCTTGGCGCACAGTTCGGGACCACAGGGTTGGGAACCAGGAGCCGTCCCAGGTCGGTGTGGAGAAGTGGGGGTGCTAATCTTTGGGCTTGGCTCTGCGGTGGTCGCTTCGGGTCCTCTGGCTCCTGTGCTCCCGGCACTTGAGGTGGCAGAGGCGGGGACCTCCCGCGTCCTAGTCCCCATGTCTCCCTGCAGACCGGGGGTCCTTCCTCATCTCCCTCAGGGATCGTCTGCTCAGGTCTCCGTGAGCACCTCCCTCGAGGCTCGTCCTCTGCACGGCAGCTCCCCCCCTTATTTCCACAGAGAGATTGCCTCGAGGTTCCAAGTTTCCGTCCACAGCCCTGCTCCCGGCTCCCGACAGGATGCCGAGTAAGACTCCCTCCCCGTCCGCGCCCCCTCCCTGGGCCCCCTCTCTGTGATGTTTGTGGAGCCTCAGTCTGGCTCCCGCTTACATCCCACCAAGCTGCCCATTTCACAGCCACTCGGACCGCCGATCTCCCTTCAGCGGCATGGTCTCCTTTCCGTGGATGCAGCTTCCTGGGACCGAGAGGCGCGGGACCCTTCCAGACCGTTGTTCACTTGTGTGGCTCATGCCTCAGGCTCAGGTGCACACTTCTCCAGGCCCGGGTGGGGTGATGGGCCGCCCCTGGGACTCACTGGCCTGGCGGCCCAGGCGGTGACATCAGTGGGGCTCCTCTGGGGGCGGACTGGCCCTACCGCTCGAGTTGCAGCTGGAGCTGCAACCTTCCTCCTGTAATTGTGGTGGTGAGACGGGCGGTCGGAGGGCAGACACCTGCTGTGCACGCAGGTATGCACGGCCCAGGGTCGGGGGAGCCAGCTAGACCGTGTGGACCTGGTGCTGCAGATCAGCTGGGAGAACGCGGGCCCAGGTGGGAGGCATCCCACGTTTCCATCTTGGGTTTGTTCTGCCTGCCCACAGCTCGGCTTGATGCCTCCCTTTAAGCTTGTTTTGCAAAGTGTTGTGCTGCTGACCACCTGTGAGTCCGTCTGTGCGTCACTGAGGCCGGCCGCCCTCTGGCACCCGCTCCCCACCACGCACAGGTGGGCAGGCCGCGGCCTGGTGCCAAGGGCTGGAGCCGGGAGAACTTCCACCTGTGAGCGGGCTGCTCGGGGCCAGATGGCGCCAGGCTCCCGTCGTCCCCTTCACTCACCCTCCGGGCCACGCGCGGTTGCACACGCTGAACACACATCCACACACCATGCACTGTACACAGCTCACAATAAACACGCAACACACACAACACACTCCACACTCTACAACACGGCACATGCTGCACATATGACACGACATGCTCCCAACACACACTATGACTCCACACACCACACGCATGCCACACACGTGAGACGGAACCCACGCACACGCATTGCCCCTCATGTGGTTTCATGGGTGGAATTATTCTCCTCCACTTCCAGGCTTCACTAACACGTTCAGGACTTCGGCTCGTTGGTTGAAGGTAATTCAATAAAATAAGTCGCGTGAATTATTTATAGACAATAAGACTTCCATCTATTTGCATTCCTATAGGGACTTTTGTGCTGTCCCCAGCCTTGCTCACACGACACAGAAATGGAGCTTTTGGTGGTACACGTGCGGCCTGGGATCCTCACGGTTTGCAGCCCTAGGGAAGGAAGAACGGACAGCAACCAGGCCAGTGGGACAGCACCTGGGACCACGGCCCCGCGCCTAGCATGGGTCCCTCTGCGAAAGCGGCGGTGCGGGCTGTGTTGTGCGGGCCATTTCCATCCATACTCGAGGGGAAACATTCACTCAGTGAGGCCACAGGGATGTGGGCATTTTACACCGAGAACTCGCCAGCTGCTTGAAGGAATCGGAGTCCACGCGGACGTGAGTTTGTATTTTGGAGATAGTAATCATCGCTTCCCTGGGAAAAGCCACCCCGATCCTGCGCTGCAAGCCTCCCTCTTGGTGGACAGGACCGCCATCCCCTGCCGCTCAAGCCAGAGATCTGAGGTCTTGCGGCTCCTCACCTTCCCCGGCACCTACATCCCGCACAGCCGTGTGCGTTCGGCCTCGACGACTGTTCCTTTCAAGGGGCTTGAGGCCCGTCGGTGCTGTCACGGAGGGCCGTGGCTGGGAGGCAGCAGCTGGGGGCGGAAACCGGGGCCTCGGAGGCACACGAGCTGACCTGTCCAGCAGGACAGGGACCCTGGTGTTCCTGGACTGCGGGCTCGGCACAGGAGCCTCCCTGGGACTAACAGCCTGCCGTTTTCAGAAGATCGTCCTTAAGAACGAACAGAGACGACTATTATACTAAACGACCATCATTTCCTTATTTTCCTAATGAATTTTTAAATATAAAGTTTGAGGGTTTTACCAGTTCGACACCAACCTGCGGGCACTTGCGCACGAGGCAGAGCACGTGTGGCGGGCACGCGGCACAGACGTGGACACGAGCGGCTGGCTGGCTGGCGGGTGTGAGGACCTGACATTTCCACTGCTCCCCGTTGTGCCAGCAGTCACGACGGCCAGAGACTGTCCCAGTGTTACCATTTCATTCATTTCCTCAGGGCACGTGAAGAGGTGTCACGAACGGCCTTAGATGCTTATGTACCTAAAGGCCGCCTTTGATCGTTCAGTCCAGGCACGTGTACTGAATGCTTATTCCATGTTACACCCCACAGTAAGGGCTGGGATCGAGGAGTAAAACCTCGCCGAGATATCCCTGCCTTCATTCCACCAGGAGACAGGCAATGAGCAAACAACAAAGTAAGGAACTCATATACAAAATCATAATACAGATTTTATAGTGTATGTATACCGCATTGTATATATACACACTACAGAGTATATATCCATACTACAGAGTATATATCCATACTACAGAGTACATATCCATACTACATACTATATATACCACATCGTATATGTCCGTACTACAGAGTACATATCCATACTACATACTGTATACACCACATCGTATATGTCCGTACTACAGAGTACATATCCATACTACATACTATATATACATCGTGTATGTACGTACTACAGAGTACATATCCATACTACATACTATATACACCACATCGTATATGTACGTACTACAGAGTATATATCCATACTACATACTATATCTACTACAGTGTATATGTACATACGTACTATATATATGTAAGTATAGTATACATCGCATATTACATATGCAGTATACATACTGTATACCTAGCAATACAGTGTATGTACGTGGTACTTAGAGTGTATATATATAGTGTGTGTGTGTGTGTGTGTATGTTTATGTACGTGTACGTAGCATGTGAGGAGGATAAAGGCCATGGGAAAACTTAGGGCAGGGTGCAGGTGGTGAGGAATGCCTATATGGGACAGGCGGCCTCAGGTTCGAAGTGGGGCCCAGAGTAGATGTCTCCAGAAGCTGTCATTTTCACAGCACTTGAAGAGGTGAAAGAATTAGCCATGTGGACGTCTGGACCAGCATCTTCCCAGGCAGGGGCAGACGTGGCATGGGGGTGCCTGCCTGCTCCTTCCCCCCAGCGGGTGACCCCGCCCACAAGGCAGGCTCTGGACATGGAGTCTCCCGGAGCCGGGCAGGTGAGGAGCACTTGGCCTTTCCCTTGGGGGCTCCGTGGGACACACTCTTGTCATGTGTCCTCACATGGTAGAAGGGGAGGCAGCCCTCTGGGGTCTCCTCTGTAAGGGCACCAATCCCATGCACAAGGGCTCGTCCTCATGACCTAATCACCCCCAAAGACCCCACCATCTAATACTATCACGTTGGGGGTTGGAATTTAACACATGAATTTGGGGGCACATTTGGCCCATAACAGTGCTCACTCAGTCTGGCACATTAAGCTGGGCAGGAAGGAAAGGGGGTGCAGGTGGAGAATTGAGGCATGAATGTCCCAAAGCAGTGAAGGGGCTGCCCCTTCATGGAGAAACGCCCAGAATCATGTCCGGGCACTCCGCGGCCTGGTCAAGCTGACTCATAAAATTAACCATCATGATCCTATGTCTCTTAGCTTTTATTCACCTAGTTTAATTTAAGGATTCCGTTTGGCTCTGTCGGTTCACGTCCACCCCATGGGCCAATCGCTGTGGACAGGGGACAAGATGCCATCACTGACTCTGCCCTCAGGGAGCCGGGGGCCCTGTGACTATGTCCTAACAAAATCGTGTAGGAGCTCCGCCCTGGAGAGAGGATGTGGATGCCTGAAGCAGCAAAGGCCCCCCGCAGTTGAAGTTCCACGCGACAAATGTATATAGTCGTGTGTAGTCCCGCAGTTCGTGAGCTGATGTCCTACATACGGTCTGACTCACAGCCGCCACGGGAGCTGAGCGCTTGAGAACCCAGCACGGGAAGGCGCCGTGAGCGCACCCAGCTGCGGTCGTGGGCCTGGAATGTGCGCGTCACAGACGCCGTCCCATCGCGCTCTGCTCTGACAAGCTTTCTGGCAGAAGCCAGAGGGAGAGATGATGTGTCTGAGGTCACTGCCTTTTCTGATGCCTTCTGCCCACAGGGGCCAAGCTGCGGCCTTCTCTGCCTGAGGGCAAGCGCTTTGGAGACAGCTGGGGGCCACAGTGGTGGTGGGCCTCCCCCTGCGCTCCCCCAGCTCTCACTGCTCCCTCCTTGTAATTCCTGACCCGGGCTGGCTTCTCTCCTATTAATTTTGTGCTTCCTACCTCTCTAACCACAGCACTTCCATTATTACCCACCTGCGACTTCTGAGAGCAGGTCATTTATCAGAGTCCTTTTTGAGTAAATAACTAACTGAGAAATTCATCCCTCCGAGATGGTTATGAATTCAGGAGTCAACCATCAGAGCCGAATGCGTGTGATTCAGGAGTCTCTTGGAGACAGTGCTTTAAGGCAAAAAAGATGAAAAAAAATAAAAATAAAGAAAGGGCTTCAATTAGAAGCAGTATCGTCTACGCTTGCCAGACCAGGACTAGTGCGGTGGCATGAGAGCGCAGGCCGGGGCTGGGAACCAGGGTCTGAGGGCACCCGTGGGGCTTCAGTGCCATTACCGTCGTGGGACTCAGCCCCACAGAGCGGCCGCGGCAGCCCTCAGCGCTCTGCACACCGAGGGCCTGGCTTCGGGACCGCAGATGGAGCGAGTGGGGAAGCGAGCCAGAGAGACACCAGAGAGCGCAGTCACCCTCCTGGCCGTTGGCTCATCCGTGGCGCCTTCTGGACTCTCGGCAGCCTTGGCTCCTTCCTGGCCCCAGGTGCCTGTGGTTCCGCAGGTAATTGAATTTCTTCCCTGGAGGTTTTGATGCTACAGATGCTCTTTTCTGTTGTGAATTGAGGAGGCAAAACTCATCTCCTCGCGAGGCTTTTCCATGTTTTCTGGAGGGAAATCTGGGATTCCACTCGGCACAACTTCAGGGGAATGTGGAGAGGCTCGTTTCCACCCCAGGCCTACTGCTTGAAAAGCAGACAAAAGGCAGGAATGGCTTTCAAAGGGCTCCTTCTCGAAAGGCTGCCCTGGAGCCTGCGTCTGCTGATGGAGGTCACAGCCCTGACCGGTGCGTTGGGGGAGGACAGCAGCAGGAGCCGGGGACGGGCAGGGGGTCCGGGACAGCGTCCGCATGGAAGTCTCCTTCCAAATCACAGTGTGGAGCTCAGACTCGCTCGGGCTGCGAGGGCTCAGCTCCTTGACCTGCCACCAACACCCTGAGAGCTGGGAGTACAGACGATTTAACAAAGACGTCCCTCTCTGCACGTCCAGTTCTGTCCTTTACTGTCTCCCTGCTGGCAGAGCAATCCACTAGGATGTGTTCTCAAGACTGGCTAGCACGAAGGTTTAACATTCTAAACGTACTCTGTCTCCTAGATTGATTGATTGATTGATTGATTTATTTATTTATTTATTTAATTTTTTAAAATTTATTCGACAGAGATAGAGACAGCCAGTAAGAGAGGGAACACAAGCAGGGGGAGTGGGAGAGGAAGAAGCAGGCTCATAGCAGAGGAGCCCGATGTGGGGCTCGATCCCATAACGCCGGGATCACGCCCTGAGCCGAAGGCAGACACTTAACCGCTGTGCCACCCAGGCGCCCCTGTCTCCTAGATTTATTATCCATATTGTCCAGACCTAGGGAGCACTTGCTAATTAAATCTTAGTATGATGTCAAATTATTGAAGTTTTGTCTTCAAAGTTTATACTGTTTTAAACAAAGTAAATGATAGTCATTCATGCCTATCTCTTTCTATTGTTCTGTTTTTACTAAATTTAATTATTGAATCGGGAACCTAAAAAGCGTTCAGTCTGTGGTTTAAAAGAGAAAAGAATGTGATACCCGCTATAATGCCCGCCTTCTATTTTAAAGTCCATCTGCTATTAAACGTAATGCTTTTCTCCATCAATTTCTCTGCTTTCTCCTTAAGTAAAATGTGTGATTTTGTGCTAATTCAATCTGTGATACTCAAGTGAAAAGCAATAATGCATAATGAATTCTTCATTTCAGAAAAATGACAAGTTAACATGGAATCCTTCCTAGTTCTTGTTGTTAATTAATTAATCCATTCCCTGAGCATTTATTTATTGAGGACCTACTCTGTGCAAAGTACTAGATATCAGTGGGTGGGTAATAGATAACGATGAGTAAAACAAGACTCCATCTTCCTGGAGAAAATGTGAGTCTCTGGAAGGTGCTGAAAAGGAAGAAACATATCTAGACAAGGAGGCTCAGGAAAGGGCATGACAGCATCGGGACTTACTTGAGTCCCCAGCTGATGTCAGCCCAGCCTTGGGGGACCCATGAGGTCTGTGCTGATAGGGGCTTTCTGGCCTTCCCATTGAAAGTCTGGCTAAAACCAGTAGAGGGCAGTTAATGAAGGTCCACGTGTGAGATGTTTCTCCATATTCTCACCTCCACTTCCTGTTTCTCGCTTAGCAACATTCCTCACGAGCTCCAAATACCTTAGTTTGGACTTCTATCTGCCTCACTCTACAAAGGAAAAACACAACAAAAAACAACTAGACGTTTGAGGAATTCCTGTGGCATAAAAAAGAGAAATGGAGGTAAGTAGGACTACCAACAGAAACAGAGAGAATTAGGGAAATAAGAGAAACGTTTAACTTTTCTGTAAGAAAATGCAGGAACGACCTAATATGTTTGCAGTAAAGAAACATGGTAGGAGAAAGGTTTGACCAAAAAACAAGAATTGGCTCTTGGAAGTCAATATAGAACCATGTGTGTTATGGGAGGGGTGCTAATTATTCAATATAAAGGTTCAAAGGAAAGTCTGAGGAAATCCTCCAGAATTTAGAGAACAAAAATTGAGAAATTATACGAAGAAAGATGAGGGCCAGAGTTTTAATCCAGAAGGTCTAATATTTAATTAATAGATGTTAGAGAGGGACCAAAGGAAGTCGAAAAAGCTAATAATCAGATAAATAATACCAGTGATTTTCCAGGGCCAAGTGAGATTGAGCCTTCACACTCACAGGCCATCAAGTATCAAGTGGGGTTACTGAAAAGGTGCCTGTGTCTGGATGGGCATTTAGGACCTTTTAGAACGTCAGATAAGGAGACGCCATAAAAGCTTAGAGGGAACAACTTTAGCAGGTGACCGACAGAGAACAAAGGTTCCAGCTGGCCTCAGACGTCTCCTCACCAAGGGCCCATGAGCAGGAATCAGTCCTCAATCAATCCTTAGAACTTTTTAGGAATGTTACTCTGAACCTCAGTCCTGTCCGGGAAACCCCTCAATCATGTCTAAGAACAGAATGAAGTCAGTCACTTTCAACTGAAAGAGAAAAAAAATTGCCTTTCAAAGCCTTCTGGGGGAAGTTTCTTGAATTCATACACCAGCAAAACAGATCTGAAAATGAAGGAAAGGGAAGGTGTGGGTCATCAGAAACAGAAAGTACCATGTTCATTGCAAAGAAATCCTGGGATGACGGTTTGGTTATTGCTCTTGAGAGAAATGTGTCTGAATGAGAGCAGGAAGTCCAAATGAGCTTCCAAGAGTGTCTTTAAGAGAAATGGGCTCCACACCGTATGCAGAAGAGGAGGATGGAATACAGAGACAGCCTCCCCCCCAATAAAGTCCATATGAAACTCCAGGAAAAAATGTACAAGATGATTTAGTCTAAACTAAAACACAGCACGGGGACCTTAATCTATTCCTGTGCTATGAAGAATGAAGATTTGCATCTCGATTTGATCCTACAGGTTCTGAGGTTCAGTGACAGCAGTTGTGACACTGGAATTCTAGAAAAGCAGGAAATACTACTTCCTATTTCTAATAGCATGAACACATTGCTTTTTCAAATTTTAGGATTAGGTTGTAGACAAATCCTAGAAGGCTCAATTATAGATACTAAAGAGAAAGTAGATGTGATCAATCTTGATAAAATACAAAGGTATGGTATATGGACTTGGAGGGTAGACAGGTACAAATTTACCCATATAACAAGTGGGTTCAAAAAGAGACTGATGAAAACTGACCAAAAAAAAAAAAAAAGGGAGAGAGAGAGAGAAGTAGACTGAAAACAAGAGACTTAAGTTTGAAACGAGACCAATTAGAGGAAAGAAAAATGGTGACCTAATGAGAACAACCGGAAGGACGAGAAGGTGAAAATCAGTCTGGGTGTGCTGAGCCCTTGACTCTTAACAACCAGCAGTCAATGAGGAACCAAGCAATAGTGATTCAACATACTATTTAACAAAACGGAAATAATTAAAGAAGAAGAATCAAAACTGCACGTGGCGATACATGGCCATCCCCTGGAATGGGGCAGAGGACTGCGTCCTAGGACTTTTCATACTCTTATTACGTGGCTTTGAGTATGTGTTCAAGCATCACTTTAATAAAAATCATTTATTAAAATCTGTTCCTCAGCTAAAGAACCTTGAGACATCTTGACCACATGGGCAACCTTGTTGTGTATTTCATCATGTATGAAATGAAATGTATCGTCTGCTGTATAAATAACCTCCTTGTGCACGGTCTTTTGTGGGAGGCCTGACCTTTGCCCACATAACATTCTCATTCTATCTCACAGATTATTTACTTAGATTCAATTTATTCATTTAGATTGGTTTTTTGCCTCACCAGTCTGAGAGTCGTTTTGTCTCCTGAAGTCTGTGTAGCATAGCCTACTTCGGATCGGCTATATGTGGATTTTAAAATTCAAAGGGTTTTCCCCCTATTTCCAAGTTCCAGGGACCACTTCACTTTTTTCCCAAGGCAGTTAAGGGAAAAATAGGGTGGGGGATTGGGGATTTAGTAATCACAAATAGTATATGCATTATGCAATTAGCATATGTGTAGATGAGAGTGTCTACTATCACTAATGACTGGGGTGGGATAGGAAGCAGAGGTCATAGGGAAGTAATTCAGGGATAAACCGGCAAAATCTATTTTCCTGGACATTCTGTCTTACAGGTGCTGCTCCCTGCTATTGTGTATAAAATTCCACCACCAGTCCCACTTGGGCATAAAAGAAAATGGCTAGCCTTCAACAAATTACCATCCTGCCTATTAGTCTCCACTTCCTAAC
The DNA here is from genome assembly GCF_017311325.1 of Ursus maritimus. Classification (NCBI taxonomy): domain Eukaryota; kingdom Metazoa; phylum Chordata; class Mammalia; order Carnivora; family Ursidae; genus Ursus; species Ursus maritimus. The sequence continues at coordinate 4,332,086 of NW_024425563.1, read as the reverse complement.
CTGTAAACATGCAGATCGTAATAATTATCTTGCAGGGCTATTGTGAGGATTGAATGATAAAGTCAATGTAAAGCACTCACCAATCAACTACTGAGTCCCAGATGCCAGACTTTACATAATGAGATTATGATTTCCTCAACACTGAATGTCTGAATGGGATTTATTTGTAAGCTTAAGTAGTCCACATTGCCAAGATGGCCAAAGGTTCTTTTACTCAGTGGATCCCAAAACCATCTTTGAAAAATTACCAAGCATATGTGACTTCACATTAGTTATTCCCAAAAGATACAGAGGTTAGAGCAAGATCTTGGAGATGGGGGTGAGAGTGTCACAAGAGGCCATATGTTAAAAAAAAGGTTGAAAGAGTAACTCTCTGAAGATTCTCATAAAAATAGTATTCTGGGGGTGCCTGGCGGCTCAGTCGGTTAAGTGGCTGACTCTTGATCTCAGGGTTGTGAGATCCAGTCCTGCACAGGGCTCCATGCTCAGCAGGGAGTCTGCTTAAGATTCTCTTTTCTTCTCCCTCTGCCCCTCCCCTCACTCTTTCTCTTTTAAATAAATAAATAAATAAATAAATAAATAAATAAATAAATCTTTACCAAAATATTATTCTGACACATAGAAGTCGCTTTGCAGGTATTTATTATCCATGATCCAGTAGATAGATGACGTGAGTTACCCATGCCACCAAAAAAATATGGGTTTTTCACAGTCTCTATCCGTAGATATTTAAATTAGCTCTTCTGATTTGACAAGTCCGCCAAACTGCAATTGTCTGCAGTTTTTAAATGCGATCTGCTTTTTAATGAGAACCTGACATTTAAAGAATTCCAAGCTCGTGTCATTGTTGTTGTAAGAATTATGAGCTACTCTTGTAGCTATTTCTGCCACATCTGGGATAATGCACGCCGTCCATCCTAGCTCCACCTGCCCATTATATTCTAATTTAGGCAAAGGAAAGGGGTGCTATGTTATTTGATTGCTCTCAACAAAGAGACCATTTCAGAACTTCAATGGCATGACAACTGGGGGGTCTTAAGTAGTAATAAATAACTAACATTGTGGATTGCACATTTTGCAATGTGGTTTAACAAAAACTAATGTTTGGATACGGAAATTCATTATACACAAAATTGGTAATAAGACTGGGAGAAGCTTATCACAGTCTATAAATACTTGTTACAGCAGGAGAGCAAGAACTCAATTCAGGAAAACTCTGGGGTCTCATCCAGCCCCAGAGATCCCTGAGGGATCGGCCATGGTCTCCATCTCTCAGTTCAGCTCCCCGGTGGTCCTGCTTCCTGCTTCCTGCTTCCTGCACAGGAGTTGCTCCTGTGGGCCCCCCCCCCCCCCAGTCAACTTCTGGCACACACCTCCATCTCCAAGATACGGCAACTCCAGGTGGTTCCTAAGATCTCCACAGAAGGGAAAGGAAGAGTGGAGAAGGCACTCCTGCTTTTTAACCGCACTGGTCTTGAAACAAACAAATGCTCTGCTCACATTTCATTAACCATTACGGTGACATGTGGCCAACGACCAGGGATGTGTAGCTCCTGGTGTGGCAGCTGCCTCCCACCACCACCACCACCACCACCACACAGAACACAAGTCTCTATTCCTGCACCATTGCTGTAAAGGTAGGATGGTAGCTGTTTTTATCTGCTACCTTTATTGAGTAAGCTGCTAAACTCCGTTATGAGCCCTAAAAGTCTATAGAAATTTTATTAAGCTCTACACTTAAGACATATTTACACTTTGTTGTATGTATATTATACTCCAATAAAAAGTTAAAAACAAACAAACTCAGCTGGGGTTTTGTGTGGCTAAGGAGCGAAAGACGCGTGAGCTGAACAGCAATGGGTTACTTGCTTAATCTCTGAGAACGAAGAACACAACTTGTAGGTCAGGGATGAAGGAAAGAAACCAATGTGGTTAGTTAGCAAGATGTGAACTGTCTGTACTGCTTTGAGTGATGGGCTCCCTGCACATTGGGAGGCACTTAGAGATATACTTCTCCTTCCTCGTGGAGCTCTCATAATTTACGTTTTCCTTGGGAGGTTTGAAGGCATGTGTCTGTGTGTCTGTATGAGCCACTGTGTGGCCATTTAAAATGTTATTAGCTATTGTGTAATTTAGAAAGATTCTATGTGTGCTCCCAGACCAGTGCAGGTATATATTTATGCCCTGTATCTTGGTCAATATTGCATTTTGTCACTTTTAAAAATATTTGCAAATCTGATAGGTAAAATATTATCATTGCCATTTTAAGCCTTATCAGTAATAAAAGAAACACAATATGGTTATCCACCCTTTGCAGTTCTGTGAATTGCCCATTCATGTTCTTTGCCCATTTTCCACTTTGCAACCTCATCTTTTATTTCTTAGTAGATCTGTATGAAACATATCACAACAGAAAGTGAATTAGAAACTGTAAAATATAAATTTCTTCACAGGCTGGCATTTGTGTTTAACCTTTTTATTGCAGTTTTTCTGTATAGAAGTCTAAAACTTTGTCATGCTCAAATTCATTAATCTTTCTTTTAGTGTTTTCTGACTTTTTGTTATGAGAAAATGCTGGATTATATAATTCAGATTCAGTGACATAATCAAGATTATACACATATTGATTTTGTACTCTTGGGTTGGATTATTTTACATTTTAACATTTGATCCTTTAATGCTTTGTCTCTGTGTGAGAAATAAGGTAGCGATAGAGCTTTACTCTCCTTTGACAATGGCCAGCCAGTTTTTAAGGCTATTTATTATTAATCCATATCTTCTCTGCCACATACTGAGCACCCTTATATACTGGAGACAAATACAAACATGTGTTAGTGATTTTTAAGAAATGAATTTTGACAGGAATGATTTTTAAAATAATACTCCATCTGGTTAGGCATTTGAGATACAAGTTCCAAATAACCTTAACTTCTAGCAACTCATAGAGGGAGATAAATAGTGTCGCTTCACTGGATGTGGGATCCGGCGGCTTCCGTGGTGTTCAGTTATTGAATGAGTATACTGAGTGCCTATCATGCGCCTGACACTATTTTAGGAACTTTGGACACATGGGTGTCCCAAACACACAGCATCTCTGACCTGCAGAGCTTGCCTTTTCTGCAAGTTTATCCTCTATCAAAATCCCTACGCGTCCATCATGATGGACGGATGGCCCTGAATACTGGCTCAATGGCTCCTAGTTTTTTGGGTTATATTATTGTCCGGTTGATGTGGAGATGTTCCTGGAATGTCCCATTCATCCGGGGGTTTGGGCGGGATTGGCAATACATCTTTACCACACCACTGCTTTGGGAGGAATAAGAAAGAAGGACCATCTTCTCGCAAGGAAAGATTGAGTACTTCTCTCTTTAGGACCCACTATGGACCTGGGATGGATTTCTGAGACTTGGATGCCTCAGTCACATTTTCTGAAAATTCGTTTGAGGTTTTCCGGGAAAAAAAGTCAGTGTTCTCCCTCTGGGTAGCTTCTATCCTGTTTTCACTGCATTTGTGTTTGGAGATTTTGTCAAACTGCAAATCCTATGAAGATTTTATTAGTTTTACCTGAGAGGGCATTATGCAGATGGTGAGGGATAAATAATGGATTAAAATTCCTCTACATTAATATTTATTAACCTAGGTACTTTGAGTATATCTCTTCTTGCCAGACCTAAGCAAATGACACTGGATGGATAACGCAGTCCACTGGATATCACTGAGGCAGTCATTACTAATAATGTCATTACTGGCCAAGTTTTCCCCCAAAGGAAAGCAGTTTGGCTGCTGGGATGATCCATGTTGGCAGAAACTGAATAACTTCTAGGTAAGAAAATTAGCTGATTTATTCCATTTACTTATCTCTACCTTCTGTGGGCTCCTTGTCCGTACAGATTATCATGTAATTATCTACTGTCTTGCTTGGTTCATTAGGTATTGGGAGTGTGTGTGTGTGTGTGTGTGTGTGTGTGTGTGTGTGTTTTCTCTTTAACTAGATTCTAATGCTGCTTCAGGGAAGCGCTCAATCTTGATTTTTGCTTTCTTTTACCTTAGTCCAAATATCCTGAAATGCGACACTGAGGGACAGAAGACACTCCATAGTTAGTCTGAAGTGTTTATCGGTCAGCCCTTGCTGCATAGCAAAACTCACTTCAAAACCCAGCAGTTTATTTAGTTCACGATCCAATGGGCTGGCACATGGGGCGGAGCTCAGCTGGGCAGCTCTTCTGATCTCCACCGGCCTCGTTCATGGTTTTGTGATCAGCTTTGTTCCGCTAAGCATTGGTGAAGTGCCACGCAAGGCTCCCGAGGTCTTAGCTCAGAAGGGGCACGCCGTCTCTTCTGCCACTTTCTATTAGGAAAAATAAGCCCCAGGGCCATCTCAGACTCAAAGGGAGGGACAATTAAAGCCACTTCCTAACCAGATGATCAGAAAGTCATATGGCAACGGGGGTGGCTACAGAGTAATGGCTTCCACTTTGTGGTTTACCACATGGGGCAAATATATTTTTGTTAACAAATTATGACGTATGAATTATACATAGATGCATTAATCTGCAAAAAAAAATCCCAGTGACTGTCTTTGGTATAGGAAATGTTGATATCAAAAGTAGAAACAATATAGAGATCTTAGGGATGTATCTGACAATAGCATGCTCTTCCCCTGCCTCTTTCTACATTTTCAAGTGAAGAAGTCTCGAGAACAACTCCATCTTCCTTAGGAAAATTACTTTCCAGGACTAGAAGGGCTGGGGCCTGGGCAGTTCTCCCTTCAAAGCTTGAGACGGATCTGGTAGCCGGGCCTAGCCAACGGTATAGAAAAGAAAGCGCCAATGGCTTCCCCTGGGCAGACAGAAACTTGCTCGAGCATTTCCAGGCCTGCAAACTGCATTTAATGCTTTTATTCTTAGAAGTTAGAGACACCGTTGGGGGGAAAAATCAAGGGAATTCGAACAGGCAGAATGAGATTTGAATACTCGAATAGCCTTATGATCCTGGCCTCGCTAATGAATGTCTCCAAGCCTCAGGTTTCTTATACATGAAATGTGGAGATAACTCGGGGGTTGTTTCAAAGATTAAATATACAGCATGAATATAGCCTTCGGCGCATGGTAGACATCCAGCGAATGTTCATTCCCACTCTTCTCTTTATCTGCTTGTGCTTTCTTGTTGCTGTTGTTACCGTTAAGGTGTGAACTTCTTTCTTCGGTGTTAGGTGTAAGTACAGGCAGAGCGAAGCTTGCCCTCCTGTCATGGTTTAAACAGTGCCTGAAAACCCCACCTTGCCCCATCCTCCCCCCGCGGCCAGTCACGCGAGGCAGGAAAACAGAAGGGGGTCCGCCTTGCAGCAGAAAAGCACACCGGCCACACGGCCCCCGACCCGAGAACACACGGCCCCACTCTTGGATCTCCCTGCCCACACGCAGTGGTGAGCCCGCAGGCCCTGCAGCTTCTAGGCCCAGCCCCAAGGTCGCGGGTCAGCCTGTGCTCACCTGCGGCAGCATCTGAGCTCTTTATCAGCCAGCCTCCCCGGTGACACGGGACGTCTCGTGAGGGCAGGCTCTGGATTTTATTTATGTTCGTACCCCTAGCCCCTGCCTGGTGCGGTTCAGTCTAGTTCACAGCAGCTGCTCCACTTACGGCCGCAGAATAAATTAATTACCTACATCTTTTAGTTCAGGGATTTTTCATTGAAGTACAAATGTGCTAATGACTGGATAGGGAGTACCTGAATCCTCCATACTAACAAATCATCCCATTCCACCCCCTTCAGGTATTTCTTATGTATGTATAGGACGAGGTGAACTGAATTGAGGTGACAGACTGAAATTCTCTCTGGCGTGTGAATAATAACCATGGCCACAAACTACCTTCGCACGGTGCTTGTATCTTAAGAGGCGTCCGCGATGTCTGCTGCGCTCTAAGTCTTTGGTGTGTCCGGAAGGCTCACCGGTTAGTGTGTGACAGCCACCTGGGCGAGACAAGCGTGCCCACTGTGGGACGGACACTGGGCTCGGGAGGCGCGTCCGCTCGGATCCTCCGGCAGAGAAAGGTGAGACACACGTCCGTTTAGCTAAATGAGGCACAGGGCATTCGAATTAAGGTTGGTGTCTTCTCAATTATTTATTCTCCTGTTGAAAGTCACTGAGAACAGACTGAGCTTTAGAGGAGTTAAGTAAACTCTTACGAACACACACACACACACAGCTGTCAGACCCGTTGTCTGTTTGCTCAGCACCTGCTTATGGGAGCCCCAGGAGCACCAGAAAAGTGTAACCGTAACGAGAAGGTTCCAAACACGCAGTCGCGGGAGCTGCTCCAGCGGCCCAGGGAGTGAGCGGGGCTCGTGCGTGTGCTAGTGTCCGTCACACCCAGGCTACCAAAGAGTCAACGTGTGAGTGACAGGAAGGGGCCACGGCATGGTCCTAATGTGGCGATGGCTCCAGGACACGGCCTGGGGCTCCTGAAAATGTCACACACGGTTCTGATGACGACAAATGCACACACTCTACACACACGGGCGTAGCCTTTAGCATCAATAGCTTACAGCACTTACCTCACGACCTTTTTCATTTCTTTCGTCTTTGGATCCTAGGGATGCTGAAGAACGCAGTGCTGTTCAGGTGGTACCAAGTTATCCTCTTTCAGATTATTTCCAGACAACCTTCTTCTTTGAGCGTACCTCTCCAGACACGTGCTTGGCCAGCGGAAGGTGCGGTGGTACCATTTCTTCCTCTTCTTGGTGTTAAGATCCGCCTGGAGTATATGGATACCAAACATGCCCGGAAGGATGGTCCCACTTCCGTCTGATCAGGGGGTCTGAGTGGACCTCTTAGGGCCGATGCCCACCAAAGAATGAAGAGTCTGCCAGCATCAGTTGGGAAGCCCCCAGGGAAGGATGGGGGTGGTTTGCTGCCATTCAAACTATTGTCATCACTCTGAGAACAGACGAAACGGGATTAATCCTGGCTTCTGCCTCCAGATGAAGATTTCTGCAGCACTACCTTCCCTCGGGAATTTCCCTCCTTACAATCCTCTCCAGGGTCCTGGTTTTTATGGTTTCAAATGTGTTCTTCTTCTTGACTTCAAGGTCCTCCTCCATGGCTGCAGTTCCTTCCCTGCCCCTCCCAGCACCCTCCCTCACCCCTGCCGAGGTCTTTCACTCTCCTCCTCCCTTCCGCCTCAAGTCCGCTCCTTCTTCAGGACTCGGTTCCAGCTGCACACCCACTGGGAAGCCCTCCCTTGACCATCCCCCTCCACAACCTCCACGCCTTCTTAGACTTTGCTGCAGAACCTAACTTGTAAGTATATGGTGACGTCACTTATTTGCCACCGTGATGCGCTAATAACAGCAAACCATGCCTGCTGCCCCGGGGACCTCACGCTCCCGCCCCTCCAGTCGATGCTTTATCCACATTAGGCATTTGACTACCATGTGTTGCCAGACTGGCCAATTGATTGATGGGAGGCACTTACCAAACCTGGTCTGGTGTGTAAGCTTTGCTATCATACATTTTATTTAGACTACTGTAAATACAGTGAAGGGGGTTCTGGCTGTGCTCTCCTTCAGAAAAATGCTTTTCCTGATACTCACTACTTCCCTTTACATTTTGTAGGTGCCAGCTTCTATTCTGGAAATTTCAAAGTGATTTTTTATTATCTATTTGTGAGATTTCTCTCAATTCATGGCTTTGCACCTCAAATGCATACATTCATGAACTATCAAAGGAAGAATAATCTCAAACCACATGAGATCCTCTTACAAGTTGGGTAAATTGCATATCGTTATGGCACTTGGTATTTTAGATCATTTATTTATATTTTATATAATTTATGTTGAGTATAATTCTTTAGCATATGCTTTCATACGTTTTTGAAATATTCTTTTAACAGCCACCATTCCATTCATTTCAGGTTAAAACACATTTCTTTGGTCTCACTGGGTTCCAAGTGCTGTGCTAGGAGTTAGGAACAGAAACGCAGGTGAAGGCAGGCCGTCTGCTCTTAAGGCGTTCACGGTGCTCGGGGGAGGGAGTCACAGATGTCTCTGAGACCCCCTGACCCTCCCTGCAGCGACTCTCACAGGGCGAGAGCAGGGCGCCAGGGCAGGAGGGAAATCCACTGTGGCCGGAGACACGACCTTTACTGGTCCCATCTCTGTACGAGTCAGGCCCTGCAGCTGATAGAACTGCATCCCGCATCCACCAGATGTTTAAACATAATTTATGGAAATGCACGGTAGATATTTTGCAAGGTGCTTTTTTATAAAAGGTGAATTCCTGATTAAAGCTTGATGTTAAGGGGAAATATCTTAAGTCAAAAAAACAGGCTTGTACTGCACCAAGGCAAAATACGTAAAACCCCATAGTATCTGTCACACTGTGGGGACCACACTGCGGGGGGGGGGCACCCACGTTGCCACGTCCGCTCAGGGAAGGAGCCCCTCGGCTCGATGTGCATCCGAGCCTGGGCAGTGGGCAGTCAGAGGCAGGCGTCCTGCCCACGAGGGGCCCAGCAACCCTCTGGTGTCACCTAAGCACTTCCCGTCACGCGTCCCTGCATTTCCAGGCCCCTTACCCCCAGACACCCCCCACTTTCTGGTTCCCTCATCTATCTAGTTAACAAGCAGTGTGTCTGCCGGAATGACTTCTGCGTGAGGCGAGCTGCGCTCTGCGTTACCTCCCCCGGGGAACATGGTTTGTTTATGAGGGGCATCTAGTATCTGTGTAGCAGTCTGACACCTTTCGTCTTGTTTGTACCTCACTGTGGTGCTGACGAGTTCAGGTGTCACCACCACTGTGACATCGACGGGAGACTGAGAATAGCGAGTCTGAATCACCGGCCACTGGCGTCCCAGTCGGAAATGTTTTTGCTGTGTCACCTGTTCCCACAACCCATGGAGACACTGAGGCTGCCATCAGCCTGTGGGAAGCGTGGAGGAAAGGGACAAGGTTGCATCAGCCCGAGATGGCCAGTTCACACCTTGGAAGCCATCACGCCAAGTCGTGGCTCCCATGGGCTCTGGTCCCCAACCACTAAGAACGACTACCGTCCAGCAAGCCTCCTGTGGTTCCTAATGTGACCATTTGCCGTGCTTCCAGATAGGTCAATAAAACAACCACCAAGGAAAAGACAAGACAAGGACCAGGCTGCTCCAAGCCCTCCAGAGCCACTGCAGAGAAGCTTCCCCACATTTCATTTCTGGGTCCACCTCTTCCCCAGGAAGTACCCTGCTGCCGCCGGGCCACCTCTACTCACAAAACCCAGCTCCAGGAAGCCCGTCGCCAGCCCCACGCCCGCACCTGTCACTGCAAGCGAGATACTTATCATGGGCTGGGATTCTCCGAGAGATCAGGTGTCATCACAGCATTCCCCAGAAGCACTTAGCTTTTGTTTCCTTGTTTCTCTTGAATTGCATTATTAATACTCATATTCCCACAAAACTTCGCAAGTGAAATGATTTCTTTAAAAACGTGGCCCTGTTCTATTTTTAATAAACAGTATTTCTTTTGCTAATGAGTCTACTGTTGATGAGCAATAAATTTAGGCATTTCTTTCAGGGCTTATTCTTAAGAGAAAGTGTTTGAACCACGCAGAGAAGATGATCCTGGTGAAACCCCACGAACCGAGCGCCTCCTGTGTGTAGATGCCAACGGGGAACGTGGGGATGGAGTGACGTTTCTCAGAGTGAACTTTTGTGGTAAATGGGGCATGTCTGTTTATTTTGTGGCCAACAGGAGCTGTCAGCTTGTGCGGTTGGGAGCCAACCTCTCCCGTGATAGACAAGCTCCTACGAAGAGGGTGTTGCCACTGTGGTGAACATGGCTGTCTTGTTTCTGTTACAGAAATTGCACCACCCAAGCCGCTGCCCTCAATCACACATGCACGAGCACACACGCACACACTCTCACGAGGCGGATGGCGCTATGAGGTTCCGGGGATCCTCCCAGCATGCCCCTGGCTTCCTCCCAGCATGCCCCTGGCTTCCTCCCAGCATGCCCCTGGCTTCCTCCCAGCATGCCCCTGGCTTCCTCCGCGGCCCTGGCTTCCTGACTTTGTCTAGCGCCGAGGGGTGAGGTCTACAGCTGACGTCAGCTGCGCTCCAGTGTGCAACAGGGACAAGGACCCCCTGTGGGCGGGGCCGCTGAGGGGTCAGGCGCCAGCTTCCCAAAGTAGCTCCCTCCCTTGATCCTTACGCATGGGTCAGCTCAAGGCCAGAGACAACGAACAGACATTAGCAATCTAGGAATGAAGTGGATGCGTGGCTGACCTTGTCATGTAGCTAAAGGCTTTTTCTCCCTAAAACTGAACTCTCTTTGTAATGGCAGCACTTCCAAAAGCAGCAAAGAGCAGGCACGTGCATAAAGCAAATAAACCAGCATCCTTAAATTCCAGGCCACGTGCTGGGGCTTAGGCTTCCTTTGGCATGATGTCTACCTTCCATAGCTGCCCCTGGGATTCTGGCAACGAGGGGACATGTTTAGGGCAGCGAGTCCGATGTCCCGAAGGTCACTAGATTTGGGCTCTGATATAGCAAGACAGAACAGCAGATTCAAACACTGTAGACAAAAATCTTTCTCCCAGGACTGAATCAAGCAAAATGTTCGCTCAACCAGAAGGTCCACCTACTCAAGCCCCCTGGTTTTTCTATATTGCAGATGCCTGGGGGTTTGAACAATAGGAGTATAACATCTCCAGGAAAGGCTTGCTGGTAACTGGAAATTAACATGTCTCACAGGACAGTGCAATAAGGAAAAAATGGCATTTTATGTTGACATAATTATTGTGGTTTATTTTCAGGGACATAAATTGTAACAATTCAACTGACTAAATTTAACACAACTTAAAATTATATGTAGTCACTATAGACAGTAGCATAAGCAAGAATTGTCAGCGAAAATGCAACTCTATAGCTCCTTCAAACTTTTCTCAAACTTTTTTTTTAAGTCCTAGAACTGTTATTCAAATTAAATTTTGTGTGGGGGCGCCTGAGTGGCTCAGTCAGTTGAGCGTCTGCCTTGGCTCAGGTCATGATCTTGGAGTCCTGGGATTGAGCCCCACATCGGGCTCCCTGCTCCACAGGGAGCCTGCTTCTCCCTCTCCCTCTGCCCCTCCCCCTGCTCTTTCTCTCTCTCAAATAAAGTTTTTTAAAAAATATAACTTTGTATGACACTTCATTATTAAAACAAACAAAAAATGCTGGTTTCCCCTGTGTTGCTGCTATCACGGCTGTCCGAAGCCACGACCCCGTCGCTGACCCGGGTGTTCTCCAGGGATTTGGGGCGCTCACCCTGAGGCATAATTTAGTCCACTGGTCTAGCTTGGGGAGGAAGCAAAAATCTTTGATACGAGACTGCTTAAGTTCATATCTGGCCCCACCATTGATTAGCTGTAGGACTTCATTCAAATCCTACCCCCCTCATCGTGCTCTCTTTACAAATAAAATTAATCATAAGGCTCCATGAGATGCTCGTGCAAAGGGCTAGAGTGATATCTCACACAGTGTCGATGCCCCATATATTTACCTATCACTAAACTGAGGTAAGCGTGATCGGTTTTTCAGTGATACAAAAGCTCCCCACAGCACGGGTCACTGGCTCAAAACTCTCCGTGAGATGTAGTGAAAAATACAATCTGATAGACAGTCCTCTCTGCAAACTTCTAACCTTAAAATCTATAGGTTTGATGTATTTAAAATTAGAAATTATTACACATTAGTAATACGTTACCTTTAAATTAATATTTTTTAAAAATGTCATGTATACTTTTCAGGGAACAAAGAGATTTAACTGGATGCTTTCCCGCCCCTTCTAATGGGGTCTGTCTGTGCGCTGAGACAGACGGCAACTCTGAGCTTTCTGAAGGAGCCCTTTTGAAGAGCCTGTGGTAAACTGAGGCTCAAGACCCTCCTGTTGGATGTGTGCTCTCTCTCTGAGGTGTGCACGCAAATCACAGGTTTCTTTTCCCTAAACGCTTTTGCGAGAGATTATAAGCGGAGTCACGGACTCACCTAGAGAAAGCTCAGAAATGTTTGTACAAAACAACTGACGCTCCAAGCTTGGGATGTAAAAGTTGTTTCCATTGTTTTCTATCGTATTTCTGTCCTGCACAAACACAAACACCATGCTGTGTAATGCCACTGAGCACGTTATCACCTGTAGTTATTAACAGGTAACCACAACGTGGAGGAGTTCAGGGAAGACCGGTCAATGGACCCCAGTCCCTCTTCTGTCACGAGCCACCTCCAGGGACGTGGTCATCTTGTTGTCAGTTTGACCCCATTGATCACGTGGGTGCAGCATCTGAGATTCTCCCTGGAGGCATGTCCCTCTGAGGGAAATTTCTGAATGACCTGCACATTTGGTTTTCTCCCAACACCTCATTTGTGAGGAAACGTGGCCCCACCAGTGAAGCCTCACAGGGAGGGTCAGGTGACAGATGGGCTTGTGTTCTCGTCTCCCTTGGCCCTCCCCCCCCCAAAACTATCTGAGAATCAGAGCTCTTCTTCAGCCCCAGGGTATTTCTACCATCGTAAACATTCTCTGCTCCGTTTTCTTAATAGCAATGTCAGTATCTGACATTGTAACTCTTTCTCTGCTCCGTTTTCTTATTAGCAATGTCAGTATCTGACATTGTAACTCTTCATTCATAGTTTCGGAGTCTTCTCAAATAGAACATAAAGCCCTGGAGATTAGGGGCTTGTGTTTGCTGAAGCCTAGACCGTCTGGTGCACGAACACACACTGTGACTTTTTCTGGCACGTTTCTCTCGTGCTTTCATTCAAAGCCCGATTGTGAGCCATTCCTACACGGAGTCAAGAGATCCTCTTCTTTGTTTGTTTTGCTGAAATCAGAGCAGGTGGCCTGGGATAAGCGGAGGACAGCTTGGGGGCTTGGGGAAGGAGAGAAGACACGCCGTGATTCACTCTGTGGAAAGGAGCTCTTGATTCCCCAGTGGCCCAGGACGGGATGGGAAGCCTTCCTCTGTCCTGACGGCCAGTCGGACGCCCTGGGGTCAGCGCAGGGGTTGAAGCCGTTGCCAAACTCTTGCAGAACAGGAAATTAACGTCTGGATTCTTGAACCCAGTTTTTGTGAGAGCAGCAGCTGCGACACAGTTTAATTTGCATGTGAATGAACTGCTTTTAAAAACCATCACAAAATCAATTATCCTTTTTTATAGTATCTTTGTAAGTCATCATTTATCAAACCTACCATTAAAGAGAATGGAATTCAAAAGAGCAAACAAACCAGTCCTAAATCTGCTATTCAAATGGGTAAATATGCCACAATTGTCGAATTCTCGGTTTACTGCCAGTGTGAAAAGGTGTGGCATGAATGCGTGGAAATATTCCCTGGGGTCTCTCCAGGATTCCTCTGAACCCATCCCGTGCCCCTCCCACACTCCTGGTCTCCTTTCTCACTCTTCCACCCTCCTGCTATGAAATGCCATCTTGCGGAACATCTTCCGGAATGTTCTGCCAATCCTGCTGCTCCAAGGGAGGAGGTCTTGCTCTCAAGCAAGAACAAGAGTCACCCACCACCTTATGTGGGCCCACAGCCTCACACCCTTGACCCCCCCCAAGGCCTGTAGTCATGCCCTAATTCCATGCCATTATTGCTGTTTCACATGTAAAACCGGGTCCTGAAGAAACAGTAAGAGAGATAAACAGAGAGGAAGGTCAAGAGCATAGGTCAGTGCTAGGTGGTCACCACGCTTGCGGAGGAGAGGTAGTAATCCTGCCCAGTTGTGAGCCAGGTGAAGGCCTGCACGAGACCAGGCAACAGAATAAATGAGCCATTGGAAAAGTGAGGGCCATCAAGAACCTAGCTTCACTAGCTATTATTAGGACGTCTACTTGGATTTGAGTGTTGGGGGCACTTCCTCCATATTTTAAGTAAAATAATGTAATTCTGCCTTCGGGCGTTGCTGCGTAAGTAGGGCCAACCGACTGCTGTCCTGCTTCCGTCCCTCGTTAGGTTGTAGCGTTGAAGAAGCCCCAGAGCTGCCTCAGTGCTTAGGTTGCTCATCTGTGATGCAATGGCCTTTACGTGGCACCCTCTCGAGAGAGTTCCATTTTCACATTTTACGGTAAAGCGGATATAACCGTGGCTTCAGGTCTTCCTCTCTGGTACGGCGCATCTTTACAGCTCTCCCCACCGGTAAGCCGAGTCTAATGCCCCATTGCAGCTGGGCCAGCCTGGGGGCTTGCTTTGACCAACGTGACGGAGAAGGTGGTGGTGTGTTCGGTCCAGACCTAGACCCCAAGAGAATCTGCATGCTTTTGCTTTCTCCCCTTCATGTCAGAACACCAAGCTGGCCTGCTGGAGTGCGAGACACCTCGTGGGGCACAGCCCTATCAGCCCACCAGGCCATCCTAAAGCAAGCAGCTGATCCATTCAATGCCCCTGCCAATCACAGATGCACGAGAGAGCCTATGGGGCAGAACTCCCAGGTGCCTACTGACGCTCGGAGATAACAAATGAGTCACTAAGTCACTAAGTTTAGAGTTGATTGTGCCACCATACCTCGCAGATATAGATGAGGAGCATTCTGAGACTAGTTAGTGTATAGTTAGGATATATTTTCGTTCCAAAGAGGAGTGTCTTTACTCTGAAATTGACACCTATCCTTTCAGATTTGGCATATGTCTTAACTCTATTCATCAAACAGAAAGCTAGATATGTTTTTGTTCTTCTAATAAGCTACTAGGTAGTTCCCATCCTAAGTTTGAGCATTTTAAGGAACTGGAATAATGGGTATTTGACTTGTAAGTCACACATTCCGACCTTTTAGTCCAGCTGGTTGCCCAAACATCACGGAAAGTTTCTAGGCATTTGGAGAAAATTTTGGAAAATTGCTTGCAACATTGCCTATTACTGCAAGTACTAGGTGAACCTCTCCTGCTCTGAATGAATTTGGGTGAACTTCATGATTGGATAGGAATGAAGCAAATATTCACGTACCCATGCTGACATCAAAGACCATGGTGCGAACATTATTATTTGAATGATGACTTTATTGCATTTATAAAAATGATACATATTCACTATAAAACACTCAAGCAATTCAGAAAAGTATAAAGAAAGTAACAAATCACCTCGAGTCCTCAAAAACACTAGTGTTGTCATTTTTTAATATCATTTCAGATATTTCCCTATTCAGATATATAAATAGAAGGATGAGGAAGAAGTTAGAGATTTCTAAATATAGGTCCAGACCATAAGCATTATTTTTAAATTTAAAAGTGTTACATTTAATAATCTTTGATTTTATGAAGAGGAGAAAAAGTTAAGGAAGAGTTCAAATTCCGATAAATATTCATTCATTCCTTAGGAACTAGTTTCTCTGGGTTAATTCAAAGCCCAAGGAAGTTTAGGGAATCAGCTACCTCTTATGCATCACCCAGACCTTTCTGGCCTCACTCATGCCCTGTTGCAGTTTTGCATTGGCTAGGATCAGTCTTAGAAAGAAAGAACTTGATCATGTGTCACTACTTGCCATGTTGTGCATTTCCACTCCCAGTCTGAGGATGCTCTGTGGCTGTCACCATATGACCGTACTTGGCACATTTGTGACCCAGAAGTGCAGGGAAATGAACACTCTGGGGATTTCCATTTTTGACCAGTGGAAAAAGAGAGCCAATATTAGATGGTTCCTTATTTTCCCACAATCCCCAAACAGGGATGGTCTTGAGATGAAGTTTGTCTATTTCTTGGGGTCACATTCCTTGGAATTAGGCAAGAATTCACACTTAGAAATAGCCTGCTGGCTAACACATTTGTATACTGCCCCCCCACCTTGCCTGCCTGATCATATTCCTAACTCTAGAAACCCGGAAGTGTACTTCCTCAGATAATAGTGCATAAGCTCTGGCCTCAGGTGTTTTTGTTTTTTAATGTTGGATTCATTCTATGATATTGGTACCAGAACTGGCCCCGGGTCATGAGGAAAGCTGATCCTCAAAATGGTGTTTTGGTATTTTTGAGCTTATTGGTGGCAGTAAGACTCTCAGTGCTGGTGGTAAGCGGAATAGAGCTCATAATCCCAGGCTTGTGGTGGCATCACTGTAGCTGGTTGGGATAAGATAGGTGGAACATGGGGCGTTGGAATGTGTGGGGATTGTAACATATGGTATTGGGGAAATAATGTTTATAAGAATTGTGAAGTGGGTCAGCTTTATTAACAACATTAGAAACATTTCAAAAAGTAGATAATAGGCCCAGGACATCAACATGCTAACTTGAAACATGAGAGCGTCACAGAGATGAACGCTAACGCACCTCAGTGGCATTAGACTGGGAAAGCGTCACCTGCGGCGGTCTTACAACAGAATGGTTGAAATGGTTGAAAATGAGGCCCATAATCTCACTGTAAAGTGCCAGGTTACAAAAGAGACCAAATGCACAGCCTTGGCAAGTCAATGATGGGAAAATAAGGGCAATGTGAGACCCAGGATGAGGACATCTGGATGGATGAGCCTAAGGACCTTTCATCCTAAATCCTGCCTAATTTCAGGACGTTAAGAGCAGCATCTTCCATACTGTCAAAGAAGCTTCTCCTTGCCTGAAGAATAGAGCGTGACTTCACCTGAAATTTTTATTAAAACTTGCCAACACCACTCTTCCTACATTTCAGAGCAGTGTTTATGCTTCCTAGTTAGGGTTGTGCTGAGGACTAATAAGCCTGGAGGTAAATAGATTATACACTAAAAGGGACTATGGGCGCTGGCTAGTTTTCCCAGTAGAAACTGGGGCAATGTGTGTGGGAGTGGATCTTGACGATGTTGGACCACTGGGTGTGGGATAAATCTGGCTAAGGAAAAAAGTGTTGACTTGGGGACGCTTGCAACCTACAGGAGTCAATGCTCTGGCAAGGACATCTGTAGGTCATCTAGTTATCTGTTGAGATGGCTCCTTGAAGCTTGAAAATGGTAATATCCTACGTGAAGATGTTGACAAGTATCGAAGAAGAGTCGGAATATAAAAGGGAAAGGGAATAGTAGGATGGATTGATTATGTAAGATCTGGGAACCTGCCACTCAAAATGTTTCCCAATAGGACCCAGAGGATATTTTTTTTTCACTAAGGTGATAAGGAAAGCATTTACAGGAAGGCACTTGGATTTTTCAGAAGCTCTTCCGTGTGGTTGTTCTCATTAAGCAAGAGCTGAGGCTGGAAAGTGCTGTCGTGAAAGTGGGCTCCATAGAATGAATGAGGATGAGTCCAGAACTGCACAGACCTACTGGAAGCATTTATGGTCAGAGGCCAAGTGGATATAGTTACCATAATGGGTAAGAAGAGTGCCTTGACCTTCCAAGATCTCTTATGATGGTTAATAGAGTCAAATGTCAAGACAGTACATAGAAGTAAATCTTAATTGTAGGTCTTAAGCCACATCGGGGGCCTAGAAGGAACATGACTGGAAGTTAGGGAAAAGTAAGTCTGGGGTATATGCGTGGGCCCATGAAATGAACCCAAAAAGTGTGGTTCTTTGTGTCTCACATTAGTACCACCAGAGAGGGTTCACCGCAGAGAAGCTCCTAACACAACTTACTGAACATGATGGTCCGACCCATAGATGTCAGTCAGACTCGCTCTTTGCTGCAGAGTTTGCACAATGGGCCCATGAAGGTAGCAGCTATGGCGGCACTAAGGCAGGTCAAGCTACTGTCACGCCCGAATGCCCAAACTGTCAGCAGCTGAGACTGATGCTGACCCCTTGATACAGGACCTTTTTTCCATGAGCCGTTTGGTGGCAGATAAATTAAATCAGAATGCTTCCATTCTGGAGGTGGCCAGAAATATGCCTGTATGCTTACTCCAGATACGGGAGTTCCTTTCCTCCTCTGCCACCAGCACCACTATTTGGGATTTTACAGACTGCCTGATACGCCATGCAACCTTACCACAGTCCAAGGAAGGGTTTATAGCAAAAGAAGTGCAGTGACGAGCATAAGCCAATGGGATCCACTGATCTTACCACGTATTCATCATCTAGAAACATCCAAACTTACAGAATGGTCAAGTGTTAACAGCTCTGTCTACACATCTAACACCCAGATCATTGCTTTTACATACTATTTCCCATTTAAATCACCTAGGGCTTCTTGG
This sequence comes from Ursus maritimus, assembly GCF_017311325.1. NCBI lineage: Eukaryota > Metazoa > Chordata > Mammalia > Carnivora > Ursidae > Ursus > Ursus maritimus. The sequence continues at coordinate 4,313,978 of NW_024425563.1, read as the reverse complement.
AGAAATCACTTATTCCAGGTCTGGAGCAAAGAAAGTACAAGATAAGCCTGAAACAACTTTTTGTGCCAGAAAGTAAGGAAGGCTCTGGGGAAAATGAGGCCACGTCCTGACAACACAGGGGCCATCACTGGCCAAACCTGGGGACAACTGTTCACTGAAAGAATATTAGTGCATAATCATAACCCACTGAATGAAACAAGAATCTGTGATTCTAAGAAGGAAGGGAGGGAAGGAGGGTAAGGGAGGGAGGGAAAGCTATTCCTTATAGTGAAACGTCAACTGATTAATTAGGAGTGATGGAGTTAGGAAATAATAATTTTGTAAACATCGTAGTAAATATTAATTTAGTTAAGAATTATCAGCGGATACTAAAATTAGTTTGTGAGAATTTGATAAGCCGGAAATATCTGTATCACCTCCAAACATTTATTTAGAAATTATGTATTAATTACAAATGGAAAAATCAGTCACATTATATGGGAAAGACCTGGCAGACATCGCCCTTGCCAAGTGTACGTAGTTAAGGTCTCTAATAATGGACCAAGCCAAGACAGCACACAATGTGGTTCGTAACATGATGTAAGGGGAAGGATATACGTCTTTTATGTTGATATTTTCCCAAGAGTAGACGACTTGAATCTGTTAGTTTATTGATTAGATATGTAATGACATATTTTATGTTCTCGTTTTACTTCCTTAGTGCTACACTCTCTCTTTTCATGTTTTTATAATTTAATTTATCATCTAATTAATCTATGCATTTGATCACTTAATCTGTGATTTTTAAATTTTATTGATTTTCTAGTAAGTCAGAATTTTCTGTTTTATTAAATATTTCTGTTTTCTATTTCTACGTTTTATGCTACCCCTATAGCTATCATTATTCTTGCAACATCTGCTCTGGACTACATTTTTTTCCAGCATTAATTCCTCCCCCCCCCCAGGAATTTATTATTTTTATTTTATATCTTCAACTTTTTATTTACATTCCAGTTAGTTGACATACACTGTAATACTAGTTTCAAGGATAGAATTAGTGATTCATCACTTACATACAACACCCAGTGCTCATCACAAGTGCCCTCCTTAATGCCCGTCACCCATTTAGCCCATCCCTCCACCCAGCTCCCCTCCAGCAACCCACATCTTGTTCTCTATTGTTAAGTCTCTTTTACACTTTGCCCCTCTCCTTTTTTCCACCTATGATCATCTGTTTTCTTTCTTAAATTCCAAATATGAGTGAGATCATACTGGCTTTGTCTTTCTCTGACTGACTTATTGTGCTTAGCATTGTACTCTCTAGCTCCATCCACGTCCTTGCAAATGGCAAGATGATGGATAAAATGTGGTATATACATAGAATGGAGCATTAGTCATAAAAAAGAAAGAATTAATTCCTTTTCTCTTTTATAGGCCATGATCCTTTATTTGCCATGATTCCTTCCTCTTTCTCCTCCCCTTACTCCTTCTCTCAGTCTCTCTACTTTGTTTTGGCCATAGTTTGTTTGCTGAATTCAAGATGATAACATTTGTTTTCATTTTCTGCAAACTTAATACGGGTCACATTGTCCAAAACTTTCTAAGGGTCTGACATGGTGTACGTGAATACACCTTGAAAATGTTTACCTTAAATTAGACCAGATATAATCCCAACAAACAGAAGTCCAGGACCAGATGGTTTCACAGGCAAATTCTACCAAACATTTAAAGAAGAGTTAATACCTATTCTTCTCAAACTATTAAAAAAAAAAATAGAAAAGAAAGGAAAACTTCCAAATTCATTCTATGAGGTCCCTATTATCCTGATTCCAAAACCAGATAAAGACACCACCCCCCCCCCAAAAAAAATCACAGGCCAATATCCTTGATGAACATAGATGCAAAAATCCTCAACAAAATATTAACAAACCAAATCCAAAAATACATTTAAAAACTGTTCACCGCGATCAAGTGGGTTTTTTCCTGGGACACAAGGGTGGTTCTATATTTGCAAACCAATCAACATGATACATCATATTAATAACAGAAAAGATAAAAAACCATATGATCATTCAGGAGATGCAGAAAAAGCATTTGACAAAAAAAAAAAAAAAAAAAAAAAAAAAAAATCATTGACCCGCCCTGCGGGTCTTTCTCTCTCTGTGCCTACAAGTAGCTCCTTCCGAACACATCCAGTGAATCCTTCGGAGATCGTGAGGACAGCGCGGGAGAGCGGCGCTGCTGCTCGGGCAGGGAAGCCCGCGTGCTTGGTTGTCAGTCGGCTAGAAGTGCCGCTGTGATTCCGGAAAACAACTGCACAGAACCTTACATTCGAGTGAAAATACAGTCGCGTGTTGACGCCGGAAGGCTCCTCCGGGGACGCTGTCCCCCCGGAACCATAGCGTTAGTTTATGGGAATATGTGACCGAGGATGTTCACCGAGGCCCTGCTGACGGTGGCGACCAAAGAGCTGGGACATGGGACGGTAACCCCGGTGCGACCGTCTGTGGAGCAGATGCGGCTACGAAGGCTGCACGCGGCTTAGAGTTGGTGGGAAACAAGGCAATTCGCTGAGAAACACATACGAGTCAAAAGGAAGTCTTTGTGTGTTGAGCATGTGCGTGTTCCGTGTTGTGTTCGTGGGGCTGTGTGCATTCGTGCGAGGACAGACAGCCGCACGGGAGGCGTTCACCGAAGCCCTACCGCCGATGCCCTTGGAGGCAGGTGGGGGAGGGGAGGCAGCTGGAGAAACGGCTGGCTTTGCCTTGTGACTCCCCGTGGTGAATTGCCGAGTTCAGGTGGTGCAACTAACAGCGCGTATCGCTTTTGCAGTTTGAAAGGAAAACCCAACCAAGTATTAAAAGAGAAAATAAAATCTCGATAGGCGTTGGGGACAACTATGGAAGAATCAGGGCTTCGCAGGCTCTTCACCCACGCGGGTCACTTGCGCGTCCAAGTGCAGCCGCTCCCAATGGCGGGACAGGCACGGAGCGCGCAGGGAGGAGGGTCTGCGAGCCGCGCTCCTGCACTCGCGTGCCTCCAGCGGGGGAGACCGTCGAGGTTCCTGCAGCGCACGCGCCGAGAGCCGGCGCTCCCCAGTGGGCTGCCGAAGCCGAGGACGATGCGCGCCGAGGAGGCAGGAGGCGCCCGCCTTCTTCCACCAGCTTCAGCGGAGCCCCGCACCGCGCCTCCTGAACAGCTTCCATCTCTCAAGCGTATTAACACGACTTGGGTTGATCCCGGACGCATGTGTCCAAGGAAAGGCATGGGCCCACCAAGGGAAGGCATTGCGCTAATCGGTGTGGGGCCGAGCTCAGAAACAGGGAGAAGCCCTCCTTTCCCCATTTTACGGGACTTACTGCCGGACTTGGCTGGATCTCAACTGGGGCCTCGTCTCCAACGGTTTCATGGAAAAGACGAAACATTATTCATAGCAAATCTCCTCTCTTAAAAAACAAAGACCCACACTCATGTCTAAGTAAGTGATAGGCTCTATTACACAGCCCCTTTAAAAATGCAAACAGCCTGCACACCTCGTGGCCCACCTGCCGGCTCCCAGCTAGACTGGGAATCGTCTGGGGAAAGAAACGGAACCGGTCTGGTCTGAACTCTGGCCTTCCCTGTGCACAAGCAGCAGCCTTTGAAGATACCTGAACAAAAATCCCAAGAATCTCTCCCAAACCCCCAGGCTTATGGTTTCTGTTTAGAGCAGGAAGAACTGTAGGCAAGTGAAGCATCTCCTTCAGAGATCTACTGACGTCTGTCCTGGTCTGCCCACCACGTAAAACAAAACCAATAAAAACCTTCTGCTTGCACATAGTAGGAGCGCAGTAATAGAGGTGATGATGTGGTTGCACAAACCCTGCCTCCTACCTCCTCACGAAATACACACGTTCTAATAAAGCGGGAGTTTTCTCCTAAATCTTGATTTATAAAATAACGGCACCAAAGATGTCACCTAATTTGGACCTGAAAAAGCTAAAGCTATTTTTAAAAGATAATTTATTTGAACATCTTCAGGAAAAACCATGATGAGCTTATGAAAATAAAATGCTCAGCACCATGTAAGCCCCATGAATTCTACAGGCTCCCCTGGAGACGGAGCGAGCTGTGTCTGAGCCTCGATGGCCGTGGCCATCACAGGACCCCCAGCAGGAGGCTCGAAGAGCAGCAAAAACCATGCAGGAGACACGATCGTCCTGCTCGAGAAGCTTCTGCTCTTCTTAGCGAGATTTCGGTCTTTCAGAACGTCGTGTATTTTCCTCTTTTCTTTCAGGCACATACATAAAGACCATTCAGTGGTGTTCAGGCAGCTAGCACTTTTTCCTGGTAAAAATTAATGTTTTGTTTCAACTGGGTCAGGTCTGGCCTCACACCCCGTCTGCCTGTGGGATGATGATCGGCACCTGGGAGTTGTGGGGTCCAGGTGCCCGGGCTGCATCTCAGAATAATGAAGGAGAACAGCTGGGGATGGTACCCAGCATAGGTGGTTTTTCAAGCTTCCTTGGAGATTCCAGGGTGCCGCAAAAGGCTGAGAATCATTAGCCTCGGTCCTGGGTCAATGAGAGCGGGGTCAGATGGCCCATCTCTCGTCTATCAAGTGGGATCTGGAAACACCATTTTGCTCTATGTCCTGTAATCTTTTTGTTTGTTTAAGGATTTATTTATTTTAGAGAGAGACAGAGAGAGAGAGTGTGCGCGTGAGTGGGGGGAGGGGCAGAGGGAGAGAATCTTCAATTAGACTCGATGCTGAGCGTGGAGCCCGATGCGGGCTCAAGCCACAATCCTGAGATCATGATCTGAGCTGAAACCAAGAGTCGGACATGTCACTGATTGAGCCACTCAGGTGCCCCTGCTGTAGTTTTTTGGAGGTATAATCATGTTGTTTTTCCGTAGTTTGAGTTTAAGTTTCTAATGGAAAAGTCACATCAAAATATCTACCTGCATTTTGAGATAGTAATTAAGAGAACTCACCCATTAGACTGTACCTGGAAGGGAGCTCTTGTATCATTAACCTTCACAAAGACCCTGTAAAGGGGCTTTGGTCAGCACTCCTGTTTCACAGCTGAGGACACTGGGGCTCACAGAACTCCAACCTGTTGCCCAGATTACAGGATTAGTAAGTGAAGATTTGGGACTGAAACCAGTATCTGCTTGACTCTAAAAGTCCTGTCTCCTTCTTGTGTGTGGAAATCAGAGGAGAAATCAGGCCTGTGGTTATCTCATACAAGGGAGAAGTGGCCAGAGTCGTTGGTGAACAATTAGGTAGAGAGACGAAGTTAAGAGCAGAGCTGGGTTCAGCCCTCCTGTCAGAGGAGAGAAGAGTTTGGACCCCAGGTGTGGATTTGGCCTTGTTCACTGAGAGCCACGGGTTAGCAGACAGGTGACTGCAGGTGATCCGTGTGGTTCAGAGTCCTCTGTGACCCCTTTTCTCTGGATGGCTTTGTAACCATATCGCTCAAATGGCCACATAGAGCCCAAGTCTCAGGACAGTCCCCCGCTTTATGTTACTTGTCATTCAGGTGTCAAGGTTCTTGGACTTTTGGAGATGTAATAGTCTATTCACACATCCCTCCCCTGGCCACCAGACTGTCAGTCTGATGAGCTGGTGCACGAGGATTCAACCCTCAGGGCCTGGATTGTTGCTGTGTGATGTTGGGAAAGTCCCTTAACCTCTCTGGGCTTTAGCTTCCTCATCTTTAAGCTGAGAATTTTGGGCCAGATGATTTCTAACATTGGATGGTCTAAGCAGAGAGCTTTGGTGTTGCTGTTACACTTCCAGCCAAGTGTCCCTCTTCCCATCAGGCCAAATGATCAATGCAGTGAGAGAAGACTTACAGAGAAGTAAAACTCAGTAATAAAGCCGAGCAGCCTTCACGCGTGCTGCCTGCAGCAGGACCGGAGCCCCATGCCGAGGTGATGGAAGGTCATGCGCTGGGGTCACTTTCCAGAGTTATCTCAGAGGCCTCAGGCACAGATGTGCATGTGGCGAGGAGCCCGAGCCTGCTGCTGGGGGATTTGTGGCAGGTATGGGCAATGGGGTGGGTCTTCAAGATGGACTCTCTCATGTGCATTTCTTATTCACAAATAAGAGTGTCTTTTCTTATTTCAAATCCTCACCGGGGCACCTGGGTGGCTCAGTCGGTTTAGCGTCCGTCCGACTCTTGATTTCGGCTCAGGTCATGATCTCAGGGTCATGAGATCGAGCCCCACGTTGGGCTCTGTGGTGGGCGTGGAGTCTGTTTGAGATTCTTCCTCTCCCTCTGCCCCCTACTTACGTGCTCTCTCTCTCTCTCTCTCAAAACAAAAAAACCAGAAACCCCACACTGGATCATAACCTTCATGTTAGATTTTCAAATCAACAGAGCAGTTCCGCCGTGTTGATCTATTTGCTTGCCTCTATCTCCACTTCCTTATTTCTGAGATGGATTTGTAATTATCTGCCTCGTGTCATTATTGGAACAATCAAATTATCCTGTGAGGTGTCAACTGCAGCGTGCGAGAAGCAAGGTGTTTAATAAACGACAGGCGTCTCACGCTCCCTCTCCGCGGAGAGGGTGGTGTGTGCCGTGTGCCAGGCAGAGGGGGACGCGGGGCCCGCGGGCATCTTCCCCACAATCTTCCCGGAGGACCACGGCTCACTTCATCTCCTCCATTACGGACTTCCACAGGACATAATTTTTGTTCCACACAATTAAGCACTTAATTAAATTTTTTCAAATTTTACGACTGTTCCGTGTGTGTAGGTTATGGAGGGTATCGGGCCCACCCTCTTGGAATCACGGTGCTTTAAGGATATCGGGACCAGTTGCAGTGTGTATGCGGTTGCCCGAACTTTGAAAAAACACCTAAATACCAAGAGTAGGGCCTGACCCAGGGCTGCCTCCGGCTTCCCACAGTGGACATCGCTCTGGGCAGCGAGGCAGTGGGGCAAAGCCCTCCAGAGGAAGTCAGGCTTGAGCTAGTCTTCAGAGATATGGCGAAAAACAGCCACGTGTTCGCGGTGATGGGAGCAGCATGGGCTAAGGGCCAGGGGTGGGCACTCGCTCCCTGGAGGGGACGGATGCTGGCAGCTCAGGCTTGCTGGTGGCAGTTAAGAGTCTGTGGCCAGACGTGCCGTGTGGAGTCATCGGAGGTGTAGGAAGAATTAGAAGTGCACAGTCTAATGACCTCTTCCGCTGTCCTGAATTTAAATCTCATCCGGTGTCAAGATTTGATTCTGATGCTGGATTTGAGAGCCAGGAGCAAATTGTGTTCCTGGCTCTAACTGGCAAGGCAAACTCACTGTTTCCTTTTTCCCAGCTGGGGATAAAGCCTGCCCTTGCCACCGCACAGAGTTGTTCTGAGGACAGAATGAGATAATAGAGACGGAAAACACTTTGAAGAAAATTACAAGTGCTCCAATGTGACGATCTTCTCTTTTCTTTGCCATGGAAACAGGCCTTTCCCCAAAGTAGGAGTTGTGGATGTTCAATCTCCTGAGGGCTTCAGACTTAATTGGAAATCATACCATGACGTTGCCTTCTGGAAGTTTCCCTGGATAATCAGCAAAGGAACAGCAACTATCCCCGGAGGCCACTTGGCAAGACCTCGATCCACAGGGGATGTTGACGTTTCCCTGGGATATAATGTTACCCAAACAGGGGGTTAGGTTTTCGTTCTGCTCTTCCCACGGGGCAGATCTAATTTTCCTGTCTACCACAGTCTAAAGTGTTAAAGCAAATCAGTCGGACTCCGTAAGCCAGAAAAATTCAAATACAATAGCAAATCATGTCCCATTAAGCCAGCCCAAGGCTTCACTTTTCTTCAGTTCAAGGTGGAGGTAAGCCAAGGGTGAGACGCAGATTTGCAGCTGGAGACAGATCCTGATGATGCGTCGACAGGCTCAGCGTCTCCACTGTCAGCCCAGAAACTTCCGACACTGAATTATGCTCCCTTTTCTGGCAGTTGCAGGCGAAAGGGAGAAGGAGAAGCCCGACCTGGTTGCTAGTGAATGGATTTGTAAAACAGGTCTAATTATATTTAGTGCAAATGTTTTGCCTTTACTTGAAGAGTCACGTAAGAAGATAATCTTGTGCTTTTATGCATGTGGATTTGAGAAAAACCATGTTTGATATTCCTAGGGTTCCACAGAACCTCCCTGATCCCACATTGCTCCCCTCCTGTCTGGGGTGGGGGCAGAGTGTTTGTGCCAGACTCCGTCATTCTGTCCTTCCTCTGTGTTAAGAAAACCACTTGTCAGGTTGGGGAACTCTCTCCAAAAGTGGAAGCACTCCTGTTTAATAATTGCGTGTGTGGCCTATGTCCCCTGCCTGCCTGCAGTGAGAATAGCTGCCCTCCTTTCCAAGATGTTACAGCCCCAGGACAGCCTAATCAAGCTGGAAACTCTTTTCTCTTTAAGTCAGATGGGCCCCCTTGAGCCCCCCTTGTGTCCCTCGAGCCTCAGAAGTTAAGAGGACAGGAAGTGGCAAGGCCACAGGTGGGTAACTGCCAGAAGGATGTCTGTTGAGGAAAACCTCAGAGAACTGTTATCTCCGTCCTAATATTGTTCCTTCGCTTTCCAAAATGAATATGTACTGCGGGGATAAGGATTTAGCAGAGCACTCAGGACAGTGGTGCATTTTTGCCTTGGATCACTTTTATAGTAATATTGAAATGCTAGCTCGATTTTAATGTTCAAAATCATTAGCCATCAGGGAAATTCAAATCAAAACCACACTGAGATACCACCTTACACCAGTTAGAATGGCAAAAATGGACAAGGCAAGAAACAACAAATGTTGGCGAGGATGTGGAGAAAGGGGATCCCTCCTACATTGTTGGTGGGAATGCAGATTGGTACAGCCACTCTGGAAAACAGTGTGGAGGTCCCTTAAAAAGTTAAAAATTGAGCTACCCTATGATCCAGCCATTGCACTACTGGGTATTTACCCCAAAGATACAGACGTAGTGAAGAGAAGGGCCACATGCACCCCAATGTTCATAGTAATAATTGTCCCAATAGTCATTGTATGTAGTTTTATAAGTGAGAACACTGTTTTATTGAGGCCAGTGATGTGAGTTTGGTACCCTGATGAGCCAGTTAGGCCTGCCCTTTTAGGTGGTCACAGACTGCAAATAGGTAGCAAGGATGATAAGAAAGTCTTAGTATACAATGGAATATTACTCAGCCATCAGAAAGAACGATTACCCAACTTTTGCAGCAACGTGGACGGGACTGGAGGAGATTATGCTAAGTGAAATAAGTCAAGCAGAGAAAGAAAATTATCATATGGTTTTACTCATTTATGGAACATAAAAAGTAGGAAGATCGGTAGGAAAAGGAAGGGAAGAATGAAGGGGGGTAATCAGAAGGGCGAATGAACCATGACAGACTATGGACTCTGGGAAACAAACTGAGGGCGTCAGAGGGAAGGGGGTGGGGGAACGGGATAGGCTGGTGATGGGTAGTAAGGAGGGCACGTATTGCATGGTGCACTGGGTGTTATACGCAACTAATGAATCATGGAACTTTACATCAAAAACCAGGGATGTACTGTATGGTGACTAACATAATATAATAAAAAATATTATTAAAAAAAATAAAAGAATGAGGGAATATTGTGGAGTGCCCCTAAGGCCACTACGACCCCACGGCCTGCGAGGAGCTGAGACAGAGGACCGAGGAGCCGCAGCCCAGGCAGGTGCGCATTCTGCGCCCCGCTCTGCTCGCCCTCTGGTCCGGCGCCTCTCCCGCACCCCCCCCAACTCCGCCTCCTTTCTCCTTCCCTCTTCAGTGGTGGCACCGTGCCCTGCTGTGCCTGCGGGTGGCCAGTGTCGCGCTTCCTCCTGCGTCCCCGCAGCAGTGGCTGGCCAGGGTTCGGGGACCCCCATGCGGACCTGGTCTGGCACAGCACAAGGCTGGGCGCACAGGCTGCTTTAAGCTGCTACCACCTGCCGATGAGCGCGGATACAGTGTGCATCGCCCTGCCATTATTTTGCTGTCAAAATGTTCCATTTCCTTTCCTCCTCCCTCGATTATAGTTCTGTGAGTGGAGGCTGCATAGTTAATCACTGGCTCGTCAGGAGGCTGTCAAAAATCCCAGCCTAGGCACTTCCTCATGCATCTCACCAAGCTCCTTCAGGGCCGTCTTTGGCTTGTCAGGCTGAGCAGGTTTATTCGCATTTTCAGACTGCTGCCCGTCGGACACCCAGAGCCTCTAAGGTGGGGTAAGAAGAAGCGAAGGGAAGCCAGAAGCTGGAAAAGAGGCGGGTTTTACCCTCTGGCAAGGCCCATGGAGATGAAGGTACTTTCCCCTGGGGGCGACGACAACCTCAGCATGGCCAGGGTTTATCCCATCTTTCCGTGGAGGGGCCAGGTGCTTGATGGACACTTGTGGAGGGAAGGCAGGCTGGCGGGCAGGCAATGAGCCATGTCCAACCAGGAAATGCTTCTCAACCCCTCCTGTGTGCCTAGCCAGGTGCCTGGATTGTGAAGACTCTAAAGCCCTTGTGGGGGTTAACATTTCTTACTAGCTTGCCCATCCTGTCCCTTCAATCCCACATAGAACACTATGGAAGCCTTGGCTACGTTGTGCCTCCGAGGAGTTCAGCAAACTGCCCAGTCTGTGTGGACAGGGATCAGGGAAACACCAGGAAAAAGGCCAGATTTCAGCAGAAACACGGAGGGACAGGAAAACAGATCGGCAGAAAGAGAAGAAATCGGCCCTGCTGGGGGCTGGAGATAGAAGCAGGCTAGGGAAGGAGAGAGGGAAATCCAGAAATAGGAACCAGCATCAGGAGGAGCGGAGGAGGGGTCCTGGTCTCTCCCTCCTGCACCCTGCTTTAACCCTGCAGATTCACCTTCACCAGGAGGCCCGAGAAGAGAGATAACTCCATCGGATTCTACTTCTTATGGCTGCCAAGGGGAAGGGAGAAGCTTTCAGAAATCAGAATTAAACCAAAACACGATTTTCCTGCTAGCCACCCCCTGCCACCAGGATTCATGAGAAAGGACAGGTAAACTGGGGGCTCAACGCTGTGCAAACATGCCCTCCCCGTCTTGCACGGCACCCCTATGTGGGAAAGAAGACTGGCTGTCATCTCTAGGACGTTCTGCTTCTTCTGAACATTCCTCAAATGTTTATCGTCCTTCACTCTGTCACTAAGAACAGTAACATACACGGGCACACTGGCTCACGGTGTTTTACACATATGTGTTGAGTAAATCGGCCCCACCACGTACTACAAAGACGAAATCACAGAAAGCTTTCACCGCAGAGCGCTTTGCTGGAAATGTACACTATTCTAGATCTTACGCCTTATGGCGTTAGGGACAGAACGTGCTTTCCCTTCCTTTGTGTCGGCAGCGATCAGAATTAAATGTCCTCTCCATCCTTCCTTTATGTCCCAAACCCTAAGTATTAAATGAGATTAATATATATTAATGTCATATAGGGTAGATACCTAATGTGTATTTAATGTGGGTCATGAATAAAAAATGTCTGGTCCACCCTGGAGAGACCTGCGATTTAATTGGATCCCTCCAGTGGGGAGCAGTCCTTTCCTCCTGCCTGGAAGGGTGCAGGGGCTTCCCGAGGCCTCTGTGGGCCACTGGGCCCAGGCCTGTTTCTGGGGCCTTGGAGGGCTGGGGAGCGCCCCCCAGCGCTGCAGGCAGGGTCTCCAGGGTCACAATTGTGAAGAGTTCCAGCCGCTGTGGACCGCTGTGGACCCTCGTCCTAAGCAGGAAGAGCAAAGCCGGCCCAGCCAGATTCAGCACAGAGCTGAGGGGCTCGGAGGCCCCACGGCTGTGAGGGGTGCTGTGTCTTTAGCAAAGGGAGTGCGTTTATTTCCTCTCGTGGACAAAGACACAGAGAAGGCTGGAATTCTCACCGGTTTGCCCAAATGAGCCTTTGGGCCTAGGCAGCGCGGGCACCCTCTCTGTCGTGAGGCTCTGGCCGCAGCTGCTAACCGGCTTCGGATTTCTCTCCAGGACTCCAGCCTAACGAGGGCTGAGGCTGTCCAGCAGCTCTGCTTCCAGTTCTTC
>NW_024425563.1:4137145-4301953 GCF_017311325.1 Ursus maritimus | reverse complement strand
GGGGGGGGAAGCTGTCAAGGAGGAAGACCCCTTCCTGGGGGCCCCCTTTTCCACCAGGCAAAGGCCAGTTTCAGGAGCTGGGCTGGAGATGCCCCGGAGCGAGGGGCGGAGCCCTCCTACTTTCCTGCCTGAGTCTCTCCTGAGGATCCTTTGTTCTCCATGTTCTCTGATCTTCCCATTGCAACCTACACACACAGACTTGGTGGGGTGAATGTGTGACCTCAGTGCCTGCACGCAAGGTCGTTACCCCCAGGGAGGGGCCCAGGCCTGGAGAGTTCCATTGTGTTGCAGATTTGTATCAGATGCGTGTTGGTGATGAACAGAGCCCCGCATCCCAGACTTCCAGGGCTCAGACCACTGCTTCCCAAGGGGCAGGGCAACCCCGCGCATTCTGGGGAGCCTCTGAAGAAGTGAATTCCAGCAAGATCCAGGTAGTGTGTGTTCCCCAACCGAACCCACCGGCGTGGGACAACTCGCGGCCGGGTTAGAGAAAAAAACAGTTCTAATGTACTTTCAAGAGTAAAACAAATGGGGCCTAAATGAATCACCCTCTTATCCATTTTACACCAGAATCTGACAACAAGGTTATTTACTCTGGATTTTTGTACCAGAATTCAAAGACGATTGAATTTTCTCTCCATTTTCTCTCTGAATTTTCAAAGACGATTTTGATTTTCTCTCCATGATCTTCTCCAGCCTATCGTGGCTGTTACTGAGAATAACCCCATTCCTGATAAGACTGACTCATTAATTATGGCGACCAGGATGGCCTTACGGGTCCCTCAGCCCGAGGAAGCATTAAACAGCTTCTTCCTGGCTCTGGCCTCTGACCTCCCTTTTCTTAGAGCATTTTCCTTAGAAGATGTAAGTGTAAATTCTTTCTCTGCCCCTTGGAGATGTAAATCCTTTTAAAAGCCTCCTGCCAGTTGCACAACCCAGAAGTGTCTTTCTCAGGATGTGGGCGCCATCCCTTTGAAATGTAACCATCTGGGGAGATGGTGCCCAGGCTCTGCCTCTGTGGGGGTGGTAGCCTGACTTTGGGGGACATCTTGCTCCCAGTCATAAAGCTACCTCCCACTGGGAATAGCCAGAAAGCTTGCTTTTCCTTTGGGGAAGGTCAGTTAGCAAATACAGGTGTTCAGTGCTCCCTTCCCCCATCCTGACCCCTAAAAACTCCCGCAGCCTTTGTCTCAGCAGAGGCGAGTTCAGACTGTTCTCTTCCCTCCCTGCTAATGCCATAGCCTGGAGTAAAGTCTTCTTTTTCGGTTTAATTTAGTTTGGGGCAATTTTTTGCTTTGACAATGGTGGGGACAAAAAAAAATCTAGAGGGCAATGAAGGTCTAAAGATAAAGGAAAGGGTGTCAGGAAGCAGAAGGGAGTCAAGGAAAAGAAGTTTGGATGACAATAACCACAGCTCTCCCTGGGGTCCCATGGATTTGAATGTCTTTACGGTTTTTTTTAGACCTTAGTACTCCATATTTTCCCAGACAACCAAGGAGGCCCTAGGATTTCATGGCTTTTGAACACAATGCCCTGTGTGGGTTTTTTTGTTTTTGTTTTTGTTTTTGTTTTTTTTAGGGTAGCTTCTTATAAACTGCAATGTTGTGGCAGTTCCTGGGTTGTTTCAAATATTTTAACAAATGCCACATTTCCACATTCTTTTTTTTTTTTTTAAAGATTTTATTTATTTATTTGACAGAGATAGAGACAGCCAGCGAGAGAGGGAACACAAGCAGGGGGAGTGGGAGAGGAAGAAGCAGGCTCATAGCGGAGGAGCCTGATGTGGGGCTCAATCCCAGAACGCCGGGATCACGCCCTGAGCCGAAGGCAGACGCTTGACTGCTGTGCCACCCAGGCACCCCACATTTCCACATTCTATTGTATCTGTGCCTTGCAGCTGCCTAAGCCAAAGGTACACGTTTTCAGGCTAAGAAACTGCATCAGAAATAAAATTGTAGTTAAGAGTGAAAATAAGATAACTAAACACTGATGGAAACCCGCCAGGGCTGGAGAGAGGAGACTGGGAGACAACCACTCACCATGGCCGTGCTCATGTGCCTGAAGGCTGAATCGAATGCATGTCACTGGTGGCCCATCAGAGTGCATATACTTTCTTTGAGGCCCATCCGCCGTGGCCTGGGCCTCTCTAAGCCTCATCAGGAGTCCAGAAGGCTTCCATACGTTGAATACTGAAAGACGTACGGCCTTGACACTCCCATTCCCCTGGCTTGGCTGGGTCAAGGCTCCTAGACCATGGCTTCCAACTCAACCTGTTCTTCGGCCATTGCTTATTCCCCACATCCTAGCTCACCTTCCTAACTGATTCTTATTCACTGTTAGTTGTCTCTCATTCTGGCAACTCAACAAGCTCAAAACCTGGGAGTTCACCACCTCTGTGAGTTAGAAAGTCCTGCAGATTTCAGCTCCATAATTCTTGACTCCATCCCACTCTCTCCTCCACCACCATGTGGTACTTCAGGTCCTCACCATCTACTGCCCAGACCAGTGTAATAGCTTCCCACTAGGCCACCCATCTCTACTCCTTATCAATTCTTTCCCCACTGCCCAGCTGGAAGCACAATATTTCTCAAACACAAGAGTGACCTTGTCAATCCGCGACTAAAACCCTTCAGTGGTGCCCCAGTGAGTGGAGAGAAACATCCAAGCTCCTTAACCAGGCACATGTGACCCTGTATGACTTGGTCTCTCTCTCATCCCTCTAGCTCTTCCTCAGGCCATTTTGAACAATATTGACCTGGGTGTCACTTCCTGGAGCAGGACTTCCCGTTCACTCTCACTTTTCATCTGTCTCTGCCTCATGTATTACTAGCCCACACTCTGAATTGCTCATGTTGCCAATAATTTTATGTCCCCTGTGGGGACACTGACCCTTGGATTGGGTACGAATAAATGTTCCACGACAACTGGGTGAGTCACTTCCTCTTCCCCATCCCCAGGACAGGGCTCCTAAGGCTTAGGTATCCTTTAGCAACACTACAAAGGACGAAGATCCTGGGGGGTAGTTCTCCACCTCCCTCAGCTCCTCCCTCCATCTAGTTTCCCGTTAAGACCACATAAGCTTGCTTACTGTTTTACCCTGCCTGATCGATTGTGCTTTGCCCACTTCCCTGTTCCTGAGAGGACTCCTTCAACAT
Organism: Ursus maritimus; assembly: GCF_017311325.1. Lineage (NCBI taxonomy): Eukaryota > Metazoa > Chordata > Mammalia > Carnivora > Ursidae > Ursus > Ursus maritimus. The sequence goes on along the minus strand of NW_024425563.1, from coordinate 4,298,798 downwards.
CTCACATGGACAGGGGTGCCTGGGTGGCTCAGTCGGATAGGCATCTGACTCCCGGTTTTGGCTCAGGGTGTGATCTCAGGGCCATGAGACTGAGCTCCACGTCGGGCTCCACACTCAGCACAGAGTCTGCTTGAGATCCTGTCTCTCTCTCACCCTGCCCCTCCTGCTCGTGCTCTCTTTCTCTCTCAAATAAATAAATAAATCTTTAAAAAAATACATCACATGCAGAAGAACCCTCGTCTTCAGCCCTGCTTCTAGGGAAATTACAGGACAACGAAAGTTGGCCTCTACCCTAAAGAATGAATCGGTCGGTAATATATGAATACTAATGAATGGGTTACTGATGGGATAGAACGAGACGACTATGAGAGCACGCACTGTGGGACGCAGCATTTGAGGTGGGCAGGGATGGGTTCCGTAGGTGGGAATTTCAATAGAATTATTATTGGTTTCTGTCATTCCCGTCTCTTAGAAGCTCACTTGCCCTTTAAGCTTGCTTCCCTGTTAGAATCTAGGATACAAAGACTCAATACGAAAACACTTTAAAAATGTATGAACTCTCACAATTATCAAATGGTAAATCTTTGATTATTCGTAGACTAATTGGAAATAGCAGCAAAAATATTTTTATCTCATGCAGTGGCACCAGTGTATTTTCTGTGATCTGCTCTTCCTTTGAACAAGGCATTTGGCAGAAACTGATTAAAATTCAAGAGGTTGGCCAGGGAGGTCTACATTTCAAATTATAGTGATGCTTGCCTTAGACTCGTTTGCTTTTTTTCCCATTATTTCTTCAGGATGCATTAGGCATTGCCTCGGTTTAGGTTATGGTTAAATAGATTTCTATTTTCCTTCTTTAATGTAGTTAACCTAACTTGAATTTTCTGGTTCTATCAAAGTACTACCTTATCCCTGATGCTAAACCACTAATGGAATTTGAATAATGGACTGCAGTATAATCTCTGAAAACTGATTGGATCCCAAAATCATGGATGTGTATTTTTCCTTTAGTCTCGTCTGAAATGCCTGGTTATATGCCATAGGACAAATGCCATTTCTATTAAAAGAAATAGAAGAAAGAAGAAAAGTACTTCATTTTAATAGTTTTATAAGGAAATCTTCTTCAAACTACAGAATTTAAAAATTAAAACTGAAAGATCCAAGTATTAAAATAGATCTAATTTATCTGGTTTAATCCCCACTCGTTCTGAGTTAAAAAAGAAAGTAATCAACATAATACAAATAAATGAAGCAGTATACATTTGCTTATTCTAAGAGCAATACACTCTTATTATGAAGAATTCTTTAAATACACAAAATACGAAGAGAAAATGGAAAGTAAACATCACCTACAATTCTTTCTCCTAGAAATAACCATTCAACATGTGGTTTATTTTCTTATAATCTAGGCTTTCCCTATGTACCATTTCAAAGCATGATTGTAATTAAGAATACAGAGAGCTTTACATTAATTTTTCATAAAAGTTTTTTTTAAAAGTGTTTCCTTTCATCCCATATTGTCAGCTTTAAGAATTTTTTTTCCAGCTAAAAAATCACATATTGGGTGACATCACGGAAAATGGTGAAGTAGAACACTCAAAAAATGTGCGCCTCTGGGGCGCCTGGGTGGCACAGCGGTTAAGCGCCTGCCTTCGGCTCAGGGCGTGATCCCGGCGTTCCGGGATCGAGCCCCACATCAGGCTCCTCCACTATGAGCCTGCTTCTTCCTCTCCCACTCCCCCTGCTTGTGTTCCCTCTCTCGCTGGATGTCTCTATCTCTGTCAAATAAATAAATAAAATCTTAAAAAAAAAAAAATGTGCGCCTCTGCTGAAACACCCATAAGCCGACAAACACTGCACGATCCTCCAGTTCATATGGAGTCACAAGACGCCCAGAACAGCCAAAACAGCCTGAAAAAGAACAAAGTTGCAGAACCCAAACTTCCTGATTTCAAAACTTACTATAAAACTACAGCAATTTAAACAGAGTGGCTCTGGCATAAGGATAGGCATATAGACGGATGGACTATAATAGAGATTCCAGAAATAAACCCATCCATCGATGGCCAAATGATGTGTGACAAAGGGGCCAAGATCATGAAATGGGGAAAGAATAGTCTTTTCAACAAATGCTGCTGGGATTACTGGACAACCACACAAAACTGAATAGCCCTACCCAAAGCGCAAGCAACGAAAGAAACAGATAACTTAGGCTTCATCAGAGCTGAAGACTTTTGTGCATCAAATGATATTATCAAGAAAATGAAGACAGCCTAATCACATATCTGATAGAGTTTTGTATCCAGAATATATAAAGAACTCTTACAATTCAATGACAAAGACACAATATAATTAAGGACTTCTTGAGACATTGTTCTGAAGAAGAAATACAAACGACCAGTAAACACATGAAACAATGCTCAACAGCATTAGGCATTAGGGAAATGCAAATAAAACCCCAATGAGTTACTACTTCACACCTATTTGAATTATTATAATAAAAAATACAAAATAACAAGTGTTGGCAAGAATGTGAAGAAATTGGAACCCTTGGGTGTTGATGTTGGGAATCTAACATAATTCAGCCACCACGGGTTGGCTGTTCCTTATAAAGTTCACTATAGAATTACCATATAACCCAGCAATTCCACTCTAGGTATAGACCCCAAAGAACTGAAAACAAGCTCTCAAACAAATACAGGTACAGGCATGCTCACAGCAGCAAATATCCAAAAGGTAGAAGTGGCTGAAGCGTCCATCAATGGAAAAGGGGTAAACAAATTGTGGTATATACATGCAATGGAATCTTATTAATCCATAAAAAGAAACGAGGCTCTGATACATGCTACCACGTGGATGAAGCTCAAAACTTTATTCTAAGCTAAGGAAGCCAGATACAAGAGATCACATATTGTTTGATTCCATTTATATGAAATATCTAGGATAGATAAATCCAGAGAGACATGAATCCATAGTTTACTCACTGCCAAGAGCTGGGGAGACAGGGAAGGGGGAAAGTCTTTTGGGGTTTATTGTAGAGGTGGTGGGTGCACAACATTGTGAATGCACTAAATGTCTCTTAATTGTTTGCTTTAAAATGGTTTTCTTGTTTATGTTATATGAATTTCATTTCCCAAAAAAAGGGAAAGCCATATGTTGCATGTATCAATAGTTTGTTCTTTTTTTATTACTGAGAGGTATTCCATTGTATGGATGGAATCATAGTGATAGATAACAGATCAGTGGATCATGCTGGGAGAAGGGAGTGACTATAAAGAGGTAGGACGGGGGAGTTGTTTAGATGGTTCTGGATACTTGTGGTGCTTCTACATGCCATAAAATGTCATAGCACTAAACACCAAGGAGAAAACAAATGAGAGCAGCCCAAAGCTAGTTATTTAGTTAACAGTATCATAACAGTGCAGAGATCCTGGCTTTGATAGTCCTGGCTACATGGTCAGTTGATGTCCCTTGTCCAAACACTCCATGTCCATGTCCTTTGTAAAATGCATGTCTCTCTTCTATAGGTGTCACGGTTTTGCTCCTGAGCTCTAGGAATTGAGGTCATGATTCTCCTGCTGGGGTTTGCATAAACTCTACCCAGTCTTTTCCCACCATAGGTATCTTTAACAACACAGAGTCTCCTGGGTTCTATGGCCCGAGTGTCAAGGAGGCTTCTACCATATCCTGGACCTCCTAACAGCCGAAGGATCATCTGGTGTATGGGCCTGACCAGTATTTCCAAGTGGAACATGCCGCCTTCAGGACCCACAGCATGGTGCTGCCATCTTCATGGTAAGAAGAGATGTATTAATTTATTCTTAATTGGGAGGGCAAGTCCCAGTATGTCCAAGATCCCTAAACATTTCGGTGATACAGTCAGCCCCTTAATCTTTACCTCTGAACTCTGGACTGTACATGTATTATCAAGGCCTCCAATGAACTTGCTACTTCTGTCTCAGGTGACATGACGTCCTCAATATACAGGTGCATGTGATGTTCTACAGACCATCCAGATGGCGTGGTTTTCTTTGAGTAGGAGGGTTCATGGCACTGTGAAGACAGGCCATAAACGTATACTGTTGTCTCTTCCAAGCGACTGAGAATTATTTGCGATTTTCCTTTTTCAATAGAAATGGAACAGAATGCATTTCCCATATCAGAGGTCACATGCTCTGCACCCGAGGTCATGTTAATCTGCTCTAGTAAAGATGCCACAACTGGCATAGAACCTGCAAGCAGAGCTACCACTCAGGTGAGTTGGGCATGGGGTCCAGGTTGGTAAATTAAATGGGAAGTGATGGAGAGTACCATCACTGCATTCTGTTTGTTTCTGAGGGCAGAACTAACCTCTACATTCCCTCTAAGATGCAGTATTATTTTTAATGTACTAAGATGGCAGGGAGGTGAGACACAAATTCAAAGCCTTCCACTTGGCCATCTCCACTACACTAGTTCTCATTTCACAGGCCAAGAACTAACATAGGGGTCCTGCCAGCCACAATGTGTATTTATTTCAGTTATACATTCAGCAACCAGGAAATATCCACGAGTATGTCCCTGGACCCGATGATGGCTCCATATACCATTCTGGCCTCAGAATTCCACTCATTGTCTGTCCCCTACACACACCACCAGGTATTGGTGGGCAGGGTCATGATGACATATATATCCTTGGGACCCTCTCTCCAACAAGTTCTCAAAATATGTAATATTCTCTTTCCCTCAGGGTGTGTTACCTACATAAATGACCATAATCCCCTCTGGGGAAAGCCTGGGTAAATCATGAGTGTATACAGTTGTTATGGTGTTCGAGATCCTTTTCCCTAGGCAGCAGGCTTCCCCATCAGTCAACAGGCTCTCGTCTGAAAAATGAGCAAAATGGAAACTGGGCCATGGATCATGTTTTTTATTAGGGTGGCTTCTTTCAGCTTTTTGGTCATTTATTCTTGATTTCTGGGTTGATAAACCCTTGCTGGCTGCTGCTCAATCTTGATCTGACATATACTGTGTTCCAGTAACCACATCCATAACTCTTTTGGTATCAGAAACTCTGACTGCCACTGCAATCTTGCTACTCATTAAATAATTGTCCCACTCTGCCCCTGATGGTTGTGCATTGTCACCTTGTTTCTATTATTTAGGGATCCCATCATCCCCGTGAATAATAGTGAGTCTAGTTCTGTAAGAACATCTCCTGCCATCAGCTCTATCTGACAGAGGAGGACCCCCACTGAGCTTCTCCATAGTGCTGGTGTCCTTCTCATCACTGCATAGTTCATTGCTTTGGCCTTTATGGCCACATATCCAAGTTAAAATACCATCTTCTCTGAGTCTTAGATCCCTTCTTCCACCATCTGCCATGGAAATTCTGGCATTGGTGCTTAATTCGGTGTGGGTCATTGCTTTACCAGCATGTCTGCACCCACTCTTTGAGGTATTGCCAAGATGCTAAACTCTGTGTCATGGTAGTATTTTCCCATATAAATAAACTTTCATTGTCTAGCCCTATATTCTGGGCCTTGACTCAGCATCCTCAGGGTCCTGACCTATACACACTGTGCTGGCCTGTGCCAGCACCTGCTGACTAATTCCTATCGCTTACTCAGGATATAGTCCCTTTCTCTCTTGGCAGAACTGGAACTTTTCCAGCCAGGTTATATTTTGACCTATCCCTTATTGGTCTAGTGACCAGGAGGGAAAATGTGTGTCAAACGTGGGGAAGGGAAGGAATGGAGGGGTCAGGGAGAGCATGTGTCATTTTAAGAGGCAAAATCTTCCACATCATCTTTAAGCAAATACAGAACACTAGACCTAACTGGGAGGATTTGGCTCCTTCTACAGACCCACAGGGTCTAGAATTGAAGGTTTTTTCAGTACACACTCCCAGATTTCCCTATCCCAAGCTTCAGGGTGCCACCATTCTCAATCATGGCCTTGACCTTGGCAGAACATTCCTCCTAGAGTTGAAAATTAACCTTCTCTGGAGCTCTATTTATCTTATAAGCAGGTTCTGGACCTGATACACAGATTTGTTTTCTGCCCTTTGGCTCATCAGAAGATGAAAGCCTTTTTATATACTGCTAAAGAAGTCCTCTGGTTTTCACACTGAGCCTCTAATTGATGATTAATGACCCTCAGCCTCTTCAGTTTTTCTCCCACTCATCTGTCATCTAATCCCATGATCTTTGCAATTGCTCTTCCCCACGACTTCTCTAATAACTGAGAAGTTGCATGTTGCGCCAGCCAGTACATTTCCTTCCTCTGGCGTCCCGTCCTCTTTCAGCACCGATGAAGATTCTAGCAATTGCATCACTACCATAGACCCGGGGCTCACTATGCTCTACCTATCATCAGTATAGAGCTTATTGCCAGCCCAGTGGCTGATGATCCACATGGTCCAAAATTCCACTTTAGAGTCTGTTTCTTCAGACCACTCCCGGTATTAGATGTTATAGATTAGGTAATCCATGGAACGGACCATGAGACAGAGGTTTTTATGAAAGAAATCTATTGGGTTATGCCCTTGAGGTCAACACCCATGGGGTAGTGATGGATGACAGAGAGCTAGCAATAGAAGCTGAACTGTGTCCCACTTACAAAAAGGCCTCTGAAGGTTCTGTGGGGAGATGGGACTGCTCCTCAGCATCACCTTAAAGGAAGGATAGCAAGTCAAGTGTCATTGGATGTGGGCTGTCTCCAGAAAGGGCCATGACCTTAGGTGAGAAGACTGTCTTCATCTGAGAACAATTTCCAGAGAGAGATTCTGTTAACAGCTGTCTATAGCCAACATTTCCCGAATCTGGATAAATTAATTATTGAGTACTAGGGGGGAGAGGTAGGCCTGAGAATTGTACCACAGAATCCAGCAGCTCAGTGGGTTCTAAAAGTGCTTTAACAAGTGGAAGAAGTAAAGGGGCAGAGATTCTAGATTCCTAGAATGATTGATACCAATAATTCCAAATCTGGGGAGCATTCTAGGCCCTAGCTTAAATATTGTAAATATGACATTGGAGCAAGTACGAGATTAGGCACTGCTTTGGCTCCCTGCAGGCTACAAAATGTTAAAGGAAATCCTTCAGATGGAAGAAAACTGATGCCAGATGAGAAGGCGAATGCACATTAAGAAATGAAGGACATCAGATATTGTAGATATAATAGTAAATATAAAAATAAAGAAACTTTTTCTTTAAAAAAATTAACTGAGTGTTTAAAGAAAAATGATAATGTTTTGGGCAGCTTATGCAGAAATAAAATGTATAAACATTATAACACGAAAGACAGGAAGGAGTAAATTAAAATATACTGTTATGAGGTATTTACATTAAATCTGACACAGTATATTTTATTTGAAGGTAGACTCTGAGAAGTAAAAGATGCATTTTAAATTGTAAACTGTCTCAGAAAAGAAGTACAGCTAATAAGCCTATATTGGCAAAAGATAGACTTGTAAAACATATGGAGTCCAAGATTAGATAAGAAAAAGGAAAATATGGAGTATGAACAAACAGATGGCGTGTAGCTGGTCTACACTCTCTGTGTGCAAAGTAGAAGGTGAGAGTTTAGATTTACAAAGAAGCACAGCAGTGACGTGTCCTCTACAAGCCACACTTCACGAAGATACAGATACGTTAGAAGTAAACAAAAGATGGAAACGAGACTGTGCCAACACGAATTACGAGGCAGCCAGAGCACGAATGATTGTATCACACAAAGCAGACTTCAGACGGGACACTGCGACGGGTCAGGAAAGACACTGCATAAGGATACGTGTGTGCACATCCATTCAGAAGACTTAACACTCCTAAATGTATGTGCAAGTAACAGAGCTTCAAAATCCACAGAGCAGGGGCGCCTGGGTGGCTCAGTTGGTTAAGCATCTGCCTTCAGCTCAGGTCATGATCCCAGGGGCCTGGGATCGAGTCCCGCATCAGGCTCCCTGCTTGGTGGGGAGTCTGCTTTTCCGTCTCCAGCTCCCCCCTGCTTATGCTCTCTCTCTCTCACTGTCTCTCTCTGTCAAATAAATAAATAAATCTTTAAAAAAAATGCACAGAGCAGAAACTAAGAAAACTAAAAACGGAAATAAGTAAATCTCGCCTAGTAGCTGGAAATTATAACTTTTCTCTCAGTAACTGATAGAGTAAATATACAGAAGATCAGTGAGAATATAGAACACATGCACAGCCTTGTCAATCACCTGACCTAGTTGATATTTATGCTACCTGCCACCTACTAGTGGCAAAATACATACAATTTCAATCGTACATTAAATATGCACTAAGACAGACCGTCTCCCTGAACACCAAACATTTCTCAATACTCTTCAGATGCATTAAATTGTACAAAAATACAATCTCTGAATCACATGGAATTGAAATAGAATAACATGGATATATTTGGCAAACTCCTCCAATGTTTGGAAATTAAACAAGATACTTTTAAATAACCCATAGGATAAAAAAAAAAAAAAAGGAAACACAAGAAAATCGTTTGAATTAAGTGAAGATGAAAAACATCATAAGAAACTTCGGGAGCATGCAGGGAAGGTAGCGTTTATAAAAAATTTATAACTTGTAAACAAAAGATCTAAAAATAAATAATTGAATATTTCAACTTGAAAAGGTAAAAAGAGAGAGAGAGGAGGGAAAATCAAGCGAAAGTAAGCACAAGGAAGAACCTAATAAATGAGGCCTGGCTAGCCGGAGACAATGGCAACAGCCTTCATCCGTGTCAGCCCAGCTTCTGTCCAGAAGGGATGGGGAACAGCAAGGAAGGAAGAATAAAAGTGCACGAAAACCACACCCCCAGAATGACGGAAAACGCTTATACTGTAAAATCACTGCAGTAAAAGGAGACATGCTAAATTCTGGGGTTTGGCCTCTCATGCTCCTTCCCCATGCACACACTGCCCCCAGGCAGACCAATCCCAAGGGCTGGGAGAGAAAAGAAGGGGGTTAGTTCCAGACCCAGGCTGACCCAAAACCATGGCCAGAAAGACTGAGTCAGCCCTCAACCTGCAATTTTTTCTGCTAGAAAGCGTCTGGAGTGCCAGAAGGGATTTGAAAGGGTGCACACATTGAAGGATAGTAGTCAAAATGAGTGACTTTCCTGGTAGGAAAGAACAGGGGGAAGGAAGGGAGACACGACCTTGGCAGCTGGGTACTGAAGGGGAAGGAGTGAAAGGGGCATTCTAAGGTCCTGCTGCAAAAACAGAGGAAACACAGCCCCTGGCCCCCACCACACATACTCACACTAAAAACAAATCCTCTGAAGTCCCCGAACTTGGCTTCATTAAAAAAGAGGACATTGTTAAACTTGGAATTTGGTAAACGACTTTAGTCCCACAAAAATGAGCAGCAAAATTTAGCATGTCCCCACAAGTTGTTGCAAAAAACCCCACCGAAGTTCAGTTCAACACACACCCACTAAGGTAGCTTCCCCACCTGAGAAATCATCCCAGAGCAGAAGCAACTCCAAGAGGACTTGCATGGACCCAGACGAGCATTCGAGGACGTAAGAAAGAACCCGGAAAATGATGAACACAAATGAACAAACGAACAAAAACACCCGGAGAGAAATAAAACCAAAAGAGAGTCCATTAAACTCAGGAGAGAAATGAAAGGAAAGAAAAGGTTATCTCAGATTTTAGTAATGAATTACAAGAGGTAGACTCAAATGACAATTTAATGAGAACCACTGAAAAAAGGTAAGAAAATGATAAAAATAATATTTAAATGTGGTTAAAAAAATAAAAGCATCAAAAAATTTAGTAGAATGGACGACAGGGAAAGTAGGAGAACCCCTTCTATTTATGGGGTCAAGGAAGAAAATAGAACAACAGGATGAATTGTTAAAACTATAACCCAAGATAACCTTCCATAAAAAAAGAAAAGGTTACTTCAATCTGTACCTTGAAAGGACTTATCAGGCACCTGGGAGCATTAATTCAGCATCATCAACTCTGAGACACATCCCAGTAAGATGTTTAGATTTCAAAGATAAAAAAGTTTCTGAGAGTCTCAAGCAAAAAGATCAAATAATTTACAAAGATAAAAGAATTAGACTGTCATCTGATTCTTCAAAAAGGAGCATAAAGGAAGACAAAAATAAAGCAGCATTTTAAAAAAGTATCAAGACTACTGGAAAGCTGTTTTCAACGTACGAAGAGGTAAGGGAGCCCTGTGCCCGTAAGTGCTTCCTGAAGACTTTATCAGAGCACAAGCTTCATATGTCACAGCGACCGAATCCAGAACAATTTGAGGAAGAAAATAAATGGTGAGAGTCAAGAATAATAGGCTGTAGAATAAATATCTATGAGGCCACATTAATATCAATGAACAGAGGAGAAGGGGCAGCTTGTCCTTGTACTGGAATTGTAATTAATACATTTGGTGGAATGATACAAAAGAAAATCACCATTGAGCAAATACTACAGCAAAAATTGTTACAGCCAAGAGTGACGAAGATGCTACAATTAGTGGAAGAACTGGATATCTGCACGGATTTAAGGCAGCTCCCTACAAAACAGTCACCCGTTACAACAGGAAAGACAGGAACTTCACTGCGGAGAAATCCAGCAGGGACTACATCAGGCACGTGACCAAAGTTGACATCACCGGTGATAAGACACGTTGATGCCTCCTCGTGCGAGGCACTGAAATTAAGAGAAGAATCACACTGATATTAACGTCAAAAAACGAAATGCTTAGGAATACATTTAACAAAATGCATTCACTACGTATACGCAGAAAACCACATGAGGTTTTTTTCTTTTTGAGATAAACTTAAGAATAAATAAATAAATGGAGACATAAATCATGTCTCTGGGTTGAAAGATTCAATGTTATTTACATAGAAATTGTCTCCAAAATTGATACATGGATTCAACGTCATCCTAATCAAAATTCTATTTTATAAATATGATAGGCTGATCCTAAATTTATGTGAATATGCAAAGAACCCTAAGTTGCCAAAACGATCTTGAAGGGGAAGAACAAAAGTTGGAGGAGTTAGCATAACTGATTTCCAGACTTACTGTAAAGCTGCAATAATCAAGATTGGGTACTGTTGTCATAGAAACAGATATTCGGATCAATGAACAGAACAGGGACCAGAAAAAAGCAAACCTAAATAGTACACGAATTTTCAAAGACGCTGTCAAGGTAATGAAATGGAGGGAAAAAGGAGAGTTTCAACACGTGATGTTGAGACAAACTGGATATCCAAATAGAAAAGAATAGACCCCAAGGAGAAAGCTAAACCTATAACATCTCTAGAAGAAAATACGGAAGTTCTTGTGATGTTTGTAGCGGTAAGGATTTCTTATGTAGGACACAAAAGGACTGTCTTGAAAGCCCTGGATGCTGGCTATTCTTTCTGTAAAGCAGGTGCCTCAGTTAAGCTTCGATGGTGGGGGTCTGCTCTTGGAAGGGGGCTCTCTCCAGCAAGGCCACTGCCAGCCCTCGGCTAGAAGGAGAGCAGGGCCGCCTCTGCCCCCACCCCAGGCTCCTCGTCTTAGCAATCTTGGTTGTTTTTGATAACTGACCTTTTGGGTCTCTTGTTTTGTTTTCTTCTTCCCGTGCTTTAAATTCCTGCTCTTATGTTTTAAATTCACCAAGATGGAGTAAGCCCGTGAAATCCTAGGCCCCCAGCTTCCTGGACCCCAATAAAGAGCAGAATCCTAGGCCTCTGCTCGCTCCTCTGAAACCTTGCTTGTGGTCCCAGGTGTGTTTTGTAATTTCCAGATATTGTCAGTAAGAAACCTTTTCTTCCAAAGTTTCCTGGTGGTTATTGCTGAGGGAGTCCTGCACTCATTAGAACCACAACGGCCAGTCCAGCCCTGACACTGGTTATTGATAGGCTGAGGCCGGCAGACAATAAGCCCAAAGTTTATAGAAAAGAAAAGAAAATTGATAAATTGGATTTCATCAAAATTATTGGAGTTACTATATAGAGGTATACATACATACACACATATATATTAGATATATATACACACAATATTATATATATATATAAAATACATACAAGGGCTGGTATCCATAATATATAAAGAACTCTTACAACTCAATAATAAAAAGCAAAACAACACAATTAAAAAATAGTTGGTAGAGCTCTAGGATTTATTCATCTTGCATAACTAAAACTTTGTACGCTTTGACCAACACCCGCCATTTCGTCCACCCTTCCCAACTAACATTTTACTGTTTCTATGAGTTTGACTTGCTTAGACTCTTCATATAAGCGGGATTACACAGAATTTGTTCAGTGGCTGATTTCCTTCATTTAGCATAATTGTGTTCATTTGTGTTGCAGCAAATGGCAGAATTTCCTTCCTTCTTTTTTTCCCCCAGAATTTCCTTCTAGTGGCTGAATAATATTCCATTGTATGTAAATACATATTTTCTTGATCCAGTCATCTGTCGGTGGACATACACGTTGCTTCCGTGTCTTGGTTATTGTGGGTAATGTTGGAATGAACGTGGCAGGGCAGGTATCTCTTTCAGATCTTGATTTCAATTCCTTTGGATATATATGCAGAAGTGAGAATCCTGGATCATATGCTAGTTCTATTTTTAATTTTAATTAACACCACTTATTTGCTTATGTTAATATGAATTTGCTTATGTTAAGTGTTCTTATCACAAAGAGAAAAATGTAAAGAGTGCAGGAGGAAACTTTCGGAGATGATGGATCTCTTCATGGCATTGATTGTGATGATGGCTTCACAGGTGGAAGCTTATCTCCAAACTCATCAAATTGTGTGTATTAAATATGCACAGGTTTTTGTATGTTGATCATACGTCAACGAAGTGATTTTTTAAAGTCAAAAGATTCATACAGACACTTCACAAAAGAAGTGACATGGGCTGAGAGGCCAGATTTGCCTGCAGGGAACCCGGCAGGGCTGATGGCACTGCTGTAGGATAGAGCATGCAGCGCATGATGACCTTCTCTCCTCCTCCTGACACTCTTCCCTGCCCACATCAGGATCCACGCCTCACCGCTGCTTGGGGAAGGACTGGATGCAGTGCAGCCGTGTGCCTGCCAGCTACATGCCATAGCAGAGCCACATTTGGGCCCACGCTGTCTGGTTCCAGGCCTTGAACCCTTACCCGCCTCACTGTGACGTATGGTCCCCGTGCTAGGCAATGGTCATGACATTACATGGCAGCAGTCAGAAAGTCACAGTCTTACACCAAATGCATGGAAGTTCCATGGCTACCCTCTACTTTACCAGAGGCAAAGCCCGGGAGACAAACCTGGGAGCAGGCAGTTCGCTGCAGGCAGTGAGCAGAGGGCGGGTCGGGCGGCCCACGCGGCCCACAGCGCACCTGGGACACACTGCTCTCCTAACTGACAGCTGGTAGCCACTCAGACTTCTTACAATACAGTTTTCAATGATTTGTAGTCATCTCATTTCAGAAAGGACACTTTGTTCTACCAACTCTTTCCTGACTCTGGAATTTGTTGCAATGTGATAAACTTGGATCTCACCTAATAATGCACGTTATGTAGAGGAAGAATTCACCCGAATGGTTTACTTTTCTACTTCACTCAACTCCTGGCACGGTGACCAGTTCAATCCTGAGACTGTTGGGGGTGGGCAGAGAACAGGTGAATGTCAGTCTCATGGCCTTGGACAATACCCTCTAAACCAGGAAACGAATCGGGCATATCAAATAAATTACCAGGGAAACACTTCCACCAACCTCATCACGCATCTACTAAACTCACTGTGGCAGAATCCCACAGACAACCTTTGGGCAAACTCCATCTGTAATGCCCATGACATAACAGCTGTAGATTCCCAGATTCCGTTCTTGGGTCGTGCCTTCTGCACCATCCATAACCCAATAGCAGGTCAGTATTTATTTGAACGTCCTACAGAAAATGCAGAAGGCCCAGGGATGTTTCCAGAACGTTAGAGAATTTACATCTGTGACAATGACCAAATTTCATATACCATCTAAGGGCTTTTTAAATATGTGCTCGGTACCACAGTTAGTGTTGAGATGCATTAGCTTAGAGAGACCAAATGATATGTTCAAGGTTACCAAGCTGTTAAGTTGCACAAGTGAGTTTGGCTCCAGCCGCATCTTTAATCATGGTGGCCTGAATGAAAGGACGTTCAGTGGCATGCACTGGGAGGGAGACCACCAATGGCCTGCCCGTCGTCCCCGCACATCCATTCTGCTCACCTCATTTAGGGGCTGGATGCTTATGACCAGACCAGCAGGCAATGCTATGGATTTTCCCGGTGGATGACAAGCGGGATGATGAACTTCACCTTACACCACACCTAGCTCTGTCTCAAGATCTGCCCTGTTATCCTGTGTCCCAGGGGACTGCTCAGTTACTCTCAGAAATGTTGTCACTCAAAGAGAAAATGCTAGCATTCCAATTTCATCAGCGCTTATTGGTGAGGGCTGAGTAGGTTCGCGAGCCCTGAGTCCCTAAATCCTAGCAGAGTGCATACGTGCTCAACAAACACACGGTATAGCTCAGAGAAACGTCTCCTCCCTATCTTGGTCACACAATGGATTTTAGATTGCTCTCACAAAAATGTGCAATAAACCACTGTAATACAAATAAAAAATAATAATGCAGAACTGAAGGCCCACTGCAGGGCAGAAACAATGTTAACTGGGCCATGGATTTGGCTATAGACTTGAAAAATCCTCGAGTGCCTGTTCGTGCCTTTCTTTAAAATTTTCTCTCTTATCTCTGTTTGTATTTTATAGGTGAGCCTATGATTGCATTGATTCGAACTACGTAAGGTGCTATTCCTCAACACAGACACATCTGGGTCATTCTCTTTCTACACAGCTTGTCTGAGTGGCTGTTTTTGTGTAGAATATAGTTCCAGGCTTTCTCTAATTCCTCACCTGCCATCTGTCATTTTCATCATTATTATCATTGGCACCAACTTAACTCCCTATCGTGATCTACTAACTAACTACGTGTAGATAGCCTGAGAAAATCAGTAGTTATTCATGACACATTGGCATGGAGAGACAAGTATTAACCAATCATGTTTATGCTCTGCTAGAGTCTTGGTAGATTGAAACAAAGAGTTCTTGCTGAAGAATAAATACTGTGAACGAGACTGTGTAGTTTAATAATGTAAGATCCCATGAAAGCATGAGATACGCATACATGGTTGATTAGTATTTGCAGTCGCTACTTTCAACCAGGGATCCCATTTAAACTTCAGTGAACAATAAATGATTTATTCTGGGAAACTCTCATGGAGCAGGAAATTGGTTCCATATTTTGTAGATTTTTTTCTTCTCTTAGAAGTTCTCAAGAACATTCTGTATGCTCAATATTTTAGATAGAATGTCTCTTGATTACTTTATACCCTTTATAGTTAATAGTTCAGCAGTTCTCATCCACAGCCAACATTGTTAAGATATCATTTTGCTTCCAATGGCTATAGTGTAGTGCTGATGGATTGCCTAGGCGATGTATGAGCAGACGTAAATTAACTATCAAGAGCAAAATGAAAGATTAACTTCATTGCTTCCCAGAGACAATATATTATCAGCATTTTCTTGATTTAATGTATTTGTCTGGGTCTTCTGTCTACAAAATTTAAAAAAAATGAATATACAGTAACAAATCATCTGTCTGGCATCATGAAATGAGTTATGTCATTAGCAATAGCAGATTATTTTTCCCTAATTACAAGAACAACTTATAATCATTTTTTAAAATGGAGAATGCAACAAAGAACGATATGAACATAAAAATCATCTATAGTACTATCATTCTAGCGACTAAGGCAACAGTCTTTACCCATCTTAATATAAATTGTTTCAATCTTCTTTCCCTAGGCAGGCTACGTGTATGCACACCTGTACATATGATTTACACAAAGACCTGTTTTGTATGTTCTATTTAAAACATACTTCATGATTTAATACATCGTAACTATTTTTCTATGTCATTCAAAGTTTTTTCTCTCTTGAACATTTAAAGGAATACATAGAATTCTCTCTTGGGAGCTAGTCTAACTTATTTAATTAATAACACATTGTTAAATATTCAGGTTGTTTTCAATGTCATATTCTTTGTAATTATATAATTATAAGCAACTACTCACTCAGCAGCACCCTGTATATTTCAACACAAAAACCTGTTATTTCTTTAGATGAGATTCTTATAAGCAGAATTGTTATGTTAAAGAGAAAATACATTCTAAGTCTTTTAATACATATTACAAAGTTTCTTTCCAAGAGATTGTTCTGATTTACACCCAAAATAGCAGTGCTGATTCCTCAAACCCTCTCCAAAGCCAGTCATATGATTTGCTATGCTTTTCCTAGCAAACCGTAAAATATCTTTGTATCTTAATTTTAGTTTAATTTCTATTTTTTATTACCAGTGATATTAATTTTACTTCTTATGTGTATTCCCTTTGCTTTTAGATTTTTGCTGAGGGAGCCTTCCTAAAAAGTATTATATACATGTTATTTACCTATTTCTGTGCAACAAATTACCATAAGCTTAGTGGCTTAAAACAACACACTTTCATCGTCTTGTATTTCCCCTGGGCCAGGAATCTGACATGACTGAACTGGGTCCTCTGTCAAGGTGAACCCAGGCTTAGGTCTCATTTGATGGCTCAGCTAGGAAAGGATCAGCTTCCAACTCACTTATGTGGTTTTTGACAGGCTCCAGTTCCTTTCAGGCTCTTGAACTAAGGGCCTCTCTTTCTAGCTGGCTGTTAGCCAGAGGCTTCCCTCAATGCTTCATCACATGGGCCATCTCAACATAGCAACCTGCTTCATCAAAGTCAATAAGGGAGACAGTCTACTAGCAAGATGGAAATTAGTTTTATAATCTAATCACAAAAGCGACAACCCCTCAACATTGGGGATGAGATTGCTTAAGGCCAGAAATACCAGAGGCAGAGATGATGAGCGACCATATGGAAGATACCCAGCACAATGCACTACTCTGTTTTCTTGGAGGTATATATAAAAACATAATTGGCCTTTAACTGGTACCTCATACCTCTATGTATCTTCTTCCTAATCTACAAAATTGACATAAAAATATTAATCAACCCATGGGGTTATTAAAAGATTAAATGAAATAATTTAAAAATGCTTAGAATAATCTCTGGCACTTGGCAAGTACCACATCAGTAGTTGTAATTATTTTCATCATCATCATCACCATCATTGTCACCATCATCATTATCACCATCATCATCACCACATCACATCATCACCACCATCATCACCATCATCATATCATCACCATCACCTTCATCATCATCACCATCATCATCATCATATCATCACCATCACCTTCATCATCATCACCATCATCATCATCATCACATCACATCATCACCATCATCATCATCACCATCATCATATCATCACCATCACCTTCATCATCATCACCATCATCATCATCATCACCATCATCATATCATCACCATCACCTTCATCATCATCACCATCACCTTCATCATCATCACCATCATCATCATCATCACCATCATCATCATCACCACCACATCACATCATCACCATCATCCTCATATTCATCATATCATCACCATCACTATCATCTTCATCATCACCATCATCATATCATCACCATCATTTTCATCATCACCATCACTATCATCTTCATCATCACATCCTCATCACTACCATCAGCAACATCCTCATCCTCATCATACCCTCACTGTGTTATAATGTCCTCAAGGACAAAAGGTTATTGTAAGGTTATTAACTTCTTTAGAAATACTTAAGCAAAATAAGTCAAGCAGAGAAAGACAATTATCATATGGTTTCACTCATTTATGGAACATAAGAAGTAGGAAGATCGGTAGGAGAAGACAGGGAAGAAGAAAGGGGGGGTAAACAGAAGGGGGAATGAACCATGAGAGACTATGGACTCTGGGAAACAAACTGAGGGCTTCAGAGGGGAGGGGGGTGGGGGAATGGGATAGGCTGGTGATGGGTAGTAAGGAGGGCATGTATTGCATGGTGCACTGGGTGTTATATGCAAGTAATGAATCATGGAACTTTACATCAAAAACTAGGGATGTACTGTATGGTGACTAACATAATAAAATAAAAAATATTATTATAAAAAATATTTGCTAAATGTATGAAACAATGAGTGAATAAATGGATGAAAACAAAAATCGTCATCTGGGACTTCACAGGCAAATTCTACCAAATATTTAAAGAGTTAATACCTATTCTCAAACTATTCTAAAAAATAGAAAAGGAGGGAAAACTCCCGAATTCATTCTATGAAGCCAGTATTACCCTGGTAGAAAGACCAGATAGTCTCCATTAAAAAGAAGCACTACATCATCCTGATGAATATGGATACAAAAATTCTCAATAAAATACTAGGAAACCAAATCCAACAAAACATTAAAAAAATCATTCACCACAATCAAGTGGGATTTATTCTCCGATGCGAGGGTGGTTCAATTTTCACAAAACATCAACAGGATACATCATATTAATAAAAGAAAGAACCATATAATATATAAGAACAATATAATCATTTTAATAGGTGCAGAAAAAGCATTTGACAAGATATAACATTCATTCATAACAAAAACCTGAACAAAGCAGGTTTAGAGAGAACATAACTCAACATAGTAAAGGACAAATATGAATAATCCACAGCTAATATCATCCTCAAGGGGAAAAACCTGAGAGCTTTTCTCTAATGGTCAGGAATAAAAAAGAGATGTCCACTCTTGCCACTGTTATTCAACACAGTACTGTAAGTCCTAGCCACAGCAGACAACAAAAGAAGCAAAAGCCATCCAAATTGGCAAGAATGAAGCAAAACTTTCACCAATTAGAAATGACGTGATACCATACATAGAAAACCCCAAAGACTCCACCAAAAAATGGCTAGAACTGATATACGAATTCAGAAAACTCACAGGATATGAAATCAATGTACAGAAATCTGTTGCATTTCTATACACCAGCAATAAAGCACCAGGAAAAGAAATCAAGGAATTGATCCCATTATTAATTGCACCAAAAACCATAAGATACCTAAGAATAAACTTAACCGAAGAGGTGAAAAATCTGTACTCTAAAAACTAGATGAAAACACAGATGAAAGAAATTGAAGATGACATGAAGAAATGGAAAGACATTCCATGCTCATGGATTTGAAGAAAAATATTAAGATGTCTATTCTATCCAAAGCGATCCACACATTTAATTCAATCCCTATCAAAATACCAACATTTTTTTTTCTTACAGAATAAACAATCTTAAAATTTGTATGGAGCCTCAAAAGACCCCAAACAGCCAAAGCAATCTTGGTTGGGGGGGGGGAAGGAAGGCTGGAGGCATCACAATTTCAGATTTCAAGTTATATTATAAAACTGTAGTGATCAAAACAGTATGGTACCAGCACTACAATAGACACATAGATCAATAGAGCCGAATAGAAAGCCCAGAAATAAACCTACAATTATATGGTCAATTAATCTTCAACAAAGCAGGAAAGAATATCCAATGGGAAAAAGACAGTCTCTTTAACAAATGGTGTTGGGAAGACTGGACAGCCACAAGCAGAAGAATGAAACTGGACCACTTTCTTATACTATGCACAAAAATAAATTCAAAATTGATAAAAGACCTTAATGTGAGACCTGAAACCATAAAAATACTAGAGAACATAGGCAGTAACTTCTTTGACATCAGCTGTAGCAAATTCTTTCTAGATAGGTCCCCTGAAGCAAGGGAAACAAAAGCAAAAATAAACTACTGGGACTTTGTCGAAATAAAAAGCTTCTGCACAGTGAAGGAAACAATCAGCAAAACTAAAAGGCAACCTACAGAATGGGGGAAGATATTTGCAAATGATGTATCTGATAAAGGGTTAGTATCCAAAATATATCAAGAACTTATAAAACTCAACACCTAAAAAATGAATAATCCAATTGAAAAATGGACAGAAGACATGAATGGACATTTTTCCAAAGAAGCCATCCAGATGGCCAACAGACACTTGAGAAGATGCCCAACATCACTGCTCATTAGGAAGTGCATTATTTGGGCTGCACATTTTCCTGCACTGGCCTTGTTGGGAAGGCTGGTGGAGAAGCTAAGGGCCCCTGAGTTCATGCCTGGGTAGCGCCATTTTGCAGGCACAAACTTTTACTGTCAGAGAGGATACACAACATGACCAAGATCACACCGCTGGGTTGTGGCCTGGGGGTTTACGATGCAGATATGGTGTTAGACTCAGGACGCCTTCCAGGAAGTAACATCCGATGCCACTGGTAGCCACTGGGAGAGCGGAAGGAGACGATGCAGCATTGTTGAAGTCTTGCTATTTACCCTAAATATATCCAGTGAGGATTTTTACATTGAAGGATTCTCAACGTTTCTGTTCTCATAGACAGAATGGCCGTTTAAGAACACTGAGTTTTAGTTTTGACATTAAGTAGTTCTGTGGCAAAAAACAGAACAAAAACAAAATCAGAACAAAAACAAAAACAAAAACCCCTAATTATTTGCCTAACACCAATTTCCCCTCTTTCTTACTTACGAAACCCTCCTTTTCAGCTACTCGGTTTTGTCTGTCTTGCCGTGTGTGTGGGTATGGCCACGTGTATATGTGCGTGTGTGCTTAGGGCACCAAATAGGTGCAGCTGACAGATGCCATTTCTCAGACAAAACTGAACGGTCCGGTCAGGGGGCTGCTGCGACCAGCGAGACAGACGTTCGTGGCTGGGAAGTGGAGAAGGCTCCTTCAGGGAGGGACAGAACATTCGCGTGCACCCTTTCTGGTCTCTCATCTTCAGGCTTTTTGCTGCCCGGCAGGTG
Organism: Ursus maritimus; assembly: GCF_017311325.1. Taxonomy (NCBI): domain Eukaryota; kingdom Metazoa; phylum Chordata; class Mammalia; order Carnivora; family Ursidae; genus Ursus; species Ursus maritimus. The sequence goes on along the minus strand of NW_024425563.1, from coordinate 4,277,952 downwards.
GATGAAATGTTGCAGCCCCTGCCCAGCGGGCACGTGGGAGACCATGAAAGTGCACACAGCCTCGATTTTTAAGAAAATGGGAACTATCACACCTGGACTGCCCACCTTGGATTTATTCTATGTCGGACAGAATATGTCCTTATGTGTTCAGGGCACCGTTCACCGGGGCTTTGTCTTCTGTACACCCAAACCCCAACTCATCAATGGTGTGATCTCGATCAAGTGAATTCCCATTCCTGTCCCTAAGTTGTCATGTCTGTAAAATGGGCTCTGTGAAGGGGGGGAAGAGGAAGCTGGCATTAGGATTAGGTGATTTCAAGAGCACTTCTAGTCTATTACTTCATGGGTCTGTTTAGGCCCAGGTACCCTATGTATTCTGAAACACCAGAATATTGACTCTGAAGCTTTTCATTAACCCCCAAAGGTCCAAGTTTTAAGATGAATCATATTATTGAAATAAACATGCGAAGAGATCTACTCCTTTAATGAATTTTTCTGCTAGGTGTTATTTTCAAGTGTGTGTGGGTCCTTTTATAAGTTATCTTCCTGAAAAAATTTAATTCTTAGCATAATAAAGCCTTATTCAATTAGATTCTACTAGTTAAACTGTGTGGTAACTTAGAGTCTGGGCCAAAGAGGACTTCGATTGCAAAATAAATTCCTTTTTTTTTTTGGAAAAAAAAAAAAAGATTCCCCAAGCAAATCAACACTGTAAATAAGGCAAATTTATCTCTGCTTAGAACAAACTGTTCTCAACTACTATGGAGAATCTATTTATGTAAAAATTAATTAATGTACTAATTAGAAATCATTTTCACCCAGCTTATTAAATTTTGCTCATTGGCAAAATTTTGCCAGTGGGTCTCTATTCCGTGTTGGAAGGGAGCTGGAAGAAAAAGGCTTTGTGCCTTTTGAAGTATTATGGAATTCAGACCACACTGCCCAGTTTATCTAAATCAGTGAGGCTTGCTCTCGGTTAATTTCTACCTTTCCCAGATGCAGCAGAAATATGAAATGCCATCTCTTTTTCCTTAAATTATTAATATTTCAGAGCTTTCATTTCCTACAGGTTATGACGTTCTGAGGGTTTCTTGGAAGATGGCTTGGGGGTAAAAAAACAATAGTTACACTAAAAGGATACTAGAAGCCCTGGCTTCTTAAGGTAAATGGTTTTCTTTCTCTTTTTGCATTGCAGCCAGGAGGAAGTAAAATGATGGGAGTTCTGGTGATGGGTAGTAAGGAGGGCACGTATTGCATGGTGCCCTGGGTGTTATATGCAAGTAATGAATCATGGAAATTTACATCAAAAACTAGGGATGTACTGTATGGTGACTAACATAATATAATAAAAAATTATTATTATAAAAAATAAAATAAATAAAATAAAACCTTCAACGAAGAAAAAAAAAATGATGGGAGTTCTGAAATGCCAAGAGGCTCATGAGCAATGGAAGTTTCTTCTCAGACATGGAAGACCACTGGGGATAAGACAAGCACCATGATTTCTCTGACGTTCGTAAGCCAGTCTGGGCATGTCCCCCGAGACGGAGAAACAAGTTTTCAATTTACCTGAAAAAACACCAGACAAATGTGGGTTTTTAAACTCTCTAAGCTATATACCCACACCCTAACTCTTCGATTGTGTGATCTTTGTGGGTTGGGTACAATAGTAGATTGTATTCAACAGGAGCTGGTGGGGAGACGGGGGAGGGGGCAGGTGGAAATTCTGCACACTTGCGTGATCCGTCCGCACACTCGCTTTGCAGGTGCTGCTGCAGAAGTTCAGCAAGAAAAAATTCCAAGGGTAGAGTAGGAAGCAGATAGAACTGCCACTTCCCATTTAAACCTGTATTCTAGACCTTTCGAAGAGGGAAGTCTTAAAGCCAAGAACTTGCCTCCATTTCTCTTTGTTTCTATTGGCCCACCTACTGTAGCTGTCCTCTCCCACCCTTCTCAGACTTTCATGTGTCTGGTCGGTCTGTCTTTGAACGTCACACGTAAGGTTTAATCCTTATTGTCATTCCCTTCAACAGCCTTGCTTCCCTTTTGGTGATGGGTCCCTCTTCCCCACATTATAATTCCCGTTTAGGTCCATCTGTTTCTACTGTGGTCCAACATCTTCCAGCTCCTACCCAAACTTCCAGTTCCGTGTTACAGCTACCGAGGCAACATGAACGAAGTCTCCCCAAGACGAACTGACAGATGGCTTCATCTACGTTTCTCAGAAACCTTGTTTATATCTTACCAGGGCCCTCGAACGCCACAGCACGGTGACTGACTATGAGACGTTAAGCAGTTTGGGGAGATGTTGTTCAGCGTGAGCGTGGATGGGCTTTCTCTTTGCTTCTCAGTACTGCCCTGATCGACGACCGTGTATACTTTCTCTGCTCCCTACCGGTACTGATAGCAAAGCCAAACTGGCAACATGACTTCCCAGTCAATGTATGTTTGGGCATTTGGGGCCGCAGGGATAATTTCATCTCACCTTCCCACTCTCGAAATGGGGAGATGAGGGGTGGGGGCGAGGGCTTACTGGTATCCGTAGCGGATGCCCAGTGAGGAGACGGCTCCCTGTTCTTGCCTGTTTTGTGATATTTCTGACCCTGCAGAGAAGGTCCTAGGGCCGTCCTGTTTCACTTCCTTTTTGCCACATTGGGGAAACATCTATAAACCAAAGGTAGACCTCGGATATTCCGACACCCACTCTTTCAGGCCTGATTTCTGTCTCCCTTCCTCCCCGGCATGCTTTCTATTTACTCCAAACTTCAGGGAACCTCATCTCCCTGGAGCGTCTTTGACATGCATACGGTGACTTCCGCAGAAGACAAAACGTAAGAATTATCAAGTGTTTGACTAGCTGTTGGTCTTGTCAGTTAGACTGTAACCTTCTGAAGGGCACAGAGTGCCCTGTGTGGTCCCCACTCTTCATGGGCACTGGGACTCCGAGCTTAGCGCTGGGTCACGGGCTGGGTTCCACATGGCACCCGCTGATGTGCTCCCCGCCCCCATCGTCAACGCTCAGAAAGTGACTGATGAGAGATTTCATTCTCCACTGGCTATTGGGAGTTACTTAGCGGAGAAATGGGGACCCTTTAGGAAGTGCTGAAGAATGTGTAGTGGAAGGAACTGTTTTCTACAGGCGAGGCCCACGTGGCCTTTTGAGAGGGGGAAAGGGGAAGCAACAGACGTTTTTCCTCGAGCTCAATTTAGATGCCTCGGGAGCATGGAGAAGTGTTATGAGCTATTTCAATTCCAGAAAGCAGGCTTAAAAACGCAAAATAAATAATTGACCATTTTAAATCATTGAAACCACTGGTTCTTAACCTCTTTGGAATACGGAGCCCCTTGGAGAATTTGATGAAAGCTGCTCACCCCATGTGGGTGCGCACACACACGTGCACACACACACACACACACACCGACCAGCTGCGGGTCCCAGGCTCCGATGGCATCAGAACTAGGCTCACTGTCTCCCCTGACAGTGCTCCCAGCAGAATTAAGCCAGTCAAACAGAACCCAAAGCCTCCTAGGCAGTTTCTCATGGGAAAATGTCCTTCAGCAGAGCGAGGGCTGGAAGGAGAGGCCTGCATTTTTCAGGCGCTGACGTCCCATATGGTGATCTGAATAAAGCACTCACTTCTCTCAAGGGCTACAGCAAGTCAAGGAGAACAAATTTAAGCCAACCTGGGACTCGTTCCTGTGCGTTCATGCACAGACAGGACTCACTTCCCCTGGAGGATCGGACTCCATACAACTAGTGTGATTTCAACCTCAAAATCCTTTGTTACCTTCTCCTCCTGCATATTTCTGGTTTCTACTTAACAAAAGAATAAGAATCGATTTTTTCACTGTGGGGGAATGAAAAGGGCTGGGAAAACGAGGTCAAAGACATCACTGGAACGAGGCCTGAGAGAGAGAGAGACAGGGACATCTTTTGTGTCAAGTAAATGATCTTCCAGGTCAATGGAAGCCTCTGCGGGGAAATGAGGGAGGGGCCCCATCAGGAGCTGTAACATCTGATGTTACAGCAAGAGCCACCATCCCATCCTGAGCAGTAACACCCTCCCCATTTCTAGGCCTTTCCGTGAAGAGACTCAGTCGCCAGTCAGCCTCGGATGCAAGGGGTTCTTGAACAAGTGCATTGTGTAATCTCAGCAGAGCTCAAAGCCCTCCAGATGAAAATACTTCTAAAGATGTGTTGCTGAGACTCAGGAAACTCTGGGACACCACTGAGAGGGACTGACACCAGAACTCTGTCACTTGAAGTCCTAATTCCATGAAGTGCAGTTAGGGACGGCTCCGGGCTACACGCTGGCTCGGGACAGTGCGGGCTGTGGCCGGGCTGGTGGGAGGGGGTACTTATGCATCGAGGTACAATAAAGACACTAGAATGAGGATGTGAACGTTAGGGAGTGGAATGCCACCAGCAGCAGAGAAGAAGAACACGGAAAGGAAGCAGAGGACAGCAGGCAGTAAGGCGCAGAGCCGCGTTCCACAGGCTTCATCATGGAGATGCTGCCCTTCGGTTCATCCGTCTATTTATTCATAGAACAAATGTCTCTCCATCACCCGTTTTGTCCAGGTCGCACTGATTTGCAGGGGATTGCAGTCGTCAGCAGAGAGAAGAGATTTCCGTTTCATGGAGACTACACTCCAGCAGGGGGAGGAAGATTGGAAACGACAAATTGCATAATTAATCTTTCCCTTTAGAGGTTCTGAATTCTCTCCGCCAGAAAAGCAATGAGAAAATTGGCAGGAAGTGTCAGAATGAACTTCTCTAGGACTCTAGAAATTCATCAAAGGCTTGCAGCAATCCTGGGAGCATTTACCCAAGAAAAACAGCCGAGTCTCAGTAAAATCAGCAAGCTGCACGGCACTTTCGCTTACTCTGTTCCACTCCCCCTCCCCGCAGCTCTGCAGCGGGCTACAGCACCCTCAGCTCACCGCCAGCGAGCACCAGTGGCCACCAGCGTGGGCACCGTGGGGATGAACCCTGCCCCAGCTTCACTCCAGGAATCAAGCATCATTGCTGTTGGACCACAGTGTGGTTTTCTGAAAGACACCACTTGGATGGCTGCTTTTATTTTCACCTGCTTGGTGCACAAGCCATTTCCCAGGGGCATTTGTCAACAACATTTAGAGGCCATTGTTTTACCCAGCTGACACAGGCTGGGCAAACAACAGGCTAATCAGAAGTCTCAGAAGGAAAATCTGGAGAAAGAGATGTCCACAGAGGCTGCACAAAGCCCTGACAGATTCTTGGGAATCAAGACACACAGGGTCGGAGGGCACCGCCAAGGGAAGCCTGGGAAGGCCCGAGGCTCTTAGGTCTGGGCTGACCTTGAGGCTCTGCCATAAAACCTTGTTTCTTCACATAAGTCATGTTTTCTTGTGGAAAACGGAGTTTTCCAAACAACAGAACGTGGCAACTCTGCTGTCGGTAGTCAGTTTGTTCTGTGTGTGCTTAGAGACTTTCCCAGTACAGCCCCTGGGGTCCGCGTCCAGTAGCTCGCTGGTCCTCTCCAGGCTGCACAGAGATTTGGCTGAAAGGTTGGGCTCTGCTGAGTGTGTGTGTGGGCTGGGACACCCGCTCCACACCCAGCCAGCCGGCCAATAACTCTGCTTCAGTCTGCATTTCCTAGCGTGGAAGGTGCCCACCCAGAGATCACATATTGTGGGATCAGTTTGTGTGGAATGTCCATACTGGTGAATCTACAGAGACAGAAAGTGGATTAGTGGTTGCCAGGCGCTGTGGGGAGGAGGGGACGGGCGTGACTGCTGCGGGGCGTGACTTTCTCTACTTGGTGATGAAAATGTTCTGGAATCTAATAGTGATGGTAGTGAGTATACTACATATGCTTGGGCATATACCAAAAAGCATTGAGTTTTACACTCATACAGGGAGAATTTTATGGTTTGTAAATTATACCTCAATTTGAAAAAGGCTATATGGGGTAATCTGGACTTGGTCAATGAGACATCTGCTTCTGGCCAAGGTGGTTCAATAGAGACTGGATTTACCATCCAGACTGGGAAACTGAAAAAGAGAACAAAATCCCTGGGACAATGACTTTATTCCCTGGGACATTAGGCAGTGGAGGAGCACGGTCTCTGAGAGTCTCACAAGTGTGGTAGATTCTTGCCCTGAGAGCAGGAAGGGGTGTACAGGCACAGACCAGAATCTTCTGGAGTGGAGGAGATGGTGCAGGAGCTTGGGGAGAGCAAGGTGCTTACAGTTTGTTCGGCAGATTACCAGAAATGGCAGAGCTGCAGACGGAGAGCAACCCAGAGATCTACAGAAGACTCCCCTTAAATATTCACCGAAGAGCTAATCAGCACGTGAGGAAGCTCCCAAAGGAGGGGATGAAGCCCAGCCTCAGGACGGGAAGTCAGGTGCCCACGCTCACACAGGACCACCTAGCACCATGTCCACCGATCAGACTGGAAAGCTTCGTAACACGTCAGGTGCTGCGTGCACGGCTGAGAAGGGCGTTCTTCAGTGGTATGGGACCATTAACCCCACACTCACATTTTCAAACAAGACCTAAAAAGATCAAATGGCTCCAAGAAACTTAACACATTCTGGGGGGAGCTAAAAAATATTTCTAGGTAATTATAACAAATTTTTAAATTAGTTAATAAAAAATATAATAAACATAAAAAAACTCAAGTTATAAGTAAAAATAGCTTCCTACAAGCTAAAATTCACAAAGTCTGGCATCCAAAGATTATTAAGCATTAAAAGCAGAAAATCACATCATAATATGGATAATAATCAATCAACTGAAACTAACCCAGAAAACACATGTATGTTTGAATTAACAGGAGATCTGAAAATCCCTTTTACAACTGCGTACCATGTATCCCAAAAGCTAAGTAGAGACGTGGAAAAAAAAAAACCCACTTAAATTTCTAGAGAAGAAAATTCTAATATCAAAATGAAAAATACTCAGAATGAGATTAATGGCCAATTGGGCATTGCAGAAAAGATGAGAGACACTGAAGACACAGCCGCAGAACCCACCCGAAGTGAAGCCTTAGAGAAAGACGCAAGAGAAGAGAGTCAAGAAAGCATCAGTGAGCAGCAGGACCAGCTGGTGCTGCCCAGTGTGCACGTGATAGGAGTGCCTGCAGGGGAGAAGCCATGCCGGAAAGTGCTCAGGACTAGCGGGCAACGTGGCGTCAGGCCGGGTGGGCTCCAGCTCTCCTGCAGGCCGGGAGCTCAGGCCCAGCACCTCCAGACAGAGCTTCCTTCCCTGCGGCCCTGGATCTCCTCATCTCTCAGTTGCTGATTTCAGGAGCTCCATCCAGGGAGGCCTCTGAGCTGAGAGCTGAAGGGTGAGGTGCCCGAGTCTGCTCCACAGTTGTCTCCTCTCAGGGAATACTTTCCTTTGTGCTGAGCCCTCCGGCCTGCTCTCCAGCAAGGCGGTCTGCTCCTTGGCAGACACTGCACTCCTCTTCAGCCCTGTCCTCCCTTTCTCTGTGCTTCCCCTGCAGGGTGCTCAGGGATGGCTTCCTCCGGCAGCAGCCATCTCTGCCTCTTGCAGCTGTTCAGCCTGGTGCCAGCCAGGGGGCCTGGGGACCTTGCCGTTAAGGCATTGGGGGTGGACAGACCAGGCAAGGTCCTCAGGCTGAGCGCCTTTCCACAGCTCACTCCCACCAGCCCTCACTGTCCTAGATTTGTTCCTGCAGAACCGCTCCAGAGCCTCGGTTTCCATGGGGTGACAGCCCAGCCCCCTCTAGCTGCAGCCCCTTTGCTTGGGAATGTGGCCGCTCCTCCCCTGAGTGACCGATTATTCCTAGGAATAGATTATTGATTATTGATTATTACTCAGGAGTTACTTAGAACTTGAGCATAACTATGACTTGCCAGAAACGACACAGGAGCAGAGAGATCTGCCCTCATCTAGGGGTCACAAAGTTTTCCCTGGGGGGCGATGCTGAAATGGGGCCCTTGGGACCCCTGAAGGAAGTAAACAAAAGGGAAATTAGGAAAGGAAACATTCTGGGCGAAGGAAATGGAAGAGACGGAAGCCTGGCCTTTCTGAGGAACTGGGATGGCGTGGCTGGAGGGGAAGACGAAGGGAGCCGACGGGGAGGTCACAGGAACCAGGATCCTGGTGACAGACCGGGTGCTGGGACACGCCTCTGCAAAGTTCTCGTTGGGGGAGTAAACCGATTTGGCCGGAACGGTAACAGGCTCACCAGAGACTGGATCAGGGGTGGGCAGCCCCATTCAGGACACCCGTGCAGGATCCCATGCATCTGGACCTGAACGGTGGCCATGGAGAAAAAGGAGGAGGACACGTTTTGGAGCTAATTAGGGGCCATGGCCCAGAAAGAATAGGTCCCACCCCTTCTTCCCTCCTCACAATCGGGGATTCAGTTCAACAGATGCCACGGCTCCTGCATGTGACACTGTGGGGGTACAGATGAGATACAGGACTGCCTCGGACGCCAGGAGCTGGCTTACAAAAATGAAACGATTTCCAGAACACTCCTGTCTGGGGTTACTCAAACATGAGAAAAACTGGGGACACCAAAGATCTTTACCATCGAGCGTTAAGGGAAGGGACACCAACCCCGAGTTCTAGAAACACGGGCCTTCACTGGTGGGCAGCCTGGCCTCTGATTGGAGAACGTTTTCTGGAAGAAGTTATGCCCGAGCTTGGTCTGGATGGAGAGAGGTATTTACGTAATCTCAGGAAAGCAAAGCCCACAGACTTTGGTATTTTATAGGACCACTGCCATCAGCCCGTCCCGGAAAATCAGGATAGACAGAAGAGATTCTCATTAAAATCAAATTTCTCCCCCACGAAGGGCAGTTAAACTTCTGAGGCAGGTGAGCAAGAAGTTTAATGAAGCTGTAAGTGTTTAAAAAGTCATAAAATAACCATTTCCTCTTCCCCCTTCACGGATGAGCTCTACCTGCATCACTCACTAGGGGTGCATGTGAGCTCCGGGCTGCGGCCGGGCGCCAGGGGTCCCAGCTAACTGGGTCTGCACGTGTCCTGCTCCCTGGGTTTTCATGTGGGGATTTGAAAGACGCTTCCAGAGGCCAGTAGCTCCTCTCAATTAAACATTTCCTTTTTTCCCTTGTGTAAAATCTACATATAGAGCTGGGGGAAATTAAATCAAACTCTTACTCTATGGGGTCTGCTCACCTATTTCAGAATGTATGGGCAGTACCCATGACCCAGAAACACCTGTGACGGTTCATGTGTCAACTTCACTGGGTCACAGGGTGCTCAGATATTTGGCCAAACATGATTCTGAATGTATTTGGGAGGGTGATTTTGCATGAGATTAGCATTTGAATTGGACAGAGTAAAGCAGATTGCCTTCCCTAATGTAGGTGGGCCTCATCCAATCAGTTGAAGGCCCAATAGGACAAAAAGGCTGAAACACACACACACCTAACAAAGACTTCCTCCTGCCTGACTTCCTCTGAACAGGGACATCGGCTTTCTCCTGCCCTCAGATATGAACTAAAACTTCGGAGGAGCTAATGCTAAGTGAAATACGTCAAGCAGAGAAAGACAATTATCATATGGTTTCTCTCATCTATGGAACATAAGAACTAGGAAGATCGGTAGGAGAAGAAAGGGATAAAGAAAGGGGGGGTAATCAGAAGGGGGAATGAAGCATGAGAGACTATGGACTCTGAGAAACAAACTGAGGGCTTCAGAGGGGAGGGGGTGGGGGAATGGGATAGACTGGTGATGGGTAGTAAGGAGGGCACATATTGCATGGTGCACTGGGTGTTATACGCAACTAATGAATCATCGAACTTTACATCAGAAACCAGGGATGTACTGTATGGTGACTAACATAATATAATAAAAAAATATTAAAAAAACGAAAGCTTCGGCTCCTGCTAGGTCTCCAGACTGTTTCCCTTCCTACTAGAACGACACCATCAGCTCTCATTAGTCACCAGCCTACAAACCCAGCCTGTAGATTCTGAGACTTGCCAGCCTCCACAAACCTATAAGCAAATTCCTTACAATAAATCTCCTCCTGTGTATATATAGGCTCTTGGTTCTGTTTCTCTGGAAAATCCTAACACAGCTTCCTGACCTCGCCTTCTAGGGACTCCAAAGGCCAACTTCCAAAAAGCCTGGAATAGCATCCTTCAGCCTTCTCTCCTTCTTGTTCCTCAGGGAATGTGTTACTCAGTGGTACACCCTCTCAGCAATCCCTGCACATCTGCATTTTCCTCTTATGTCAGGATGGGGTCCCCTCCGTCTTCCATGCTCCCTGTACTGCCTCTTGGCCCCTGCAGAGCCAACAAAGGACATCCAAGCCAGCTCTGTCTTGTCTCAGCTGATGTTCCCCAGTAACAGTTCTGGAATATCGAAGGATGTGTTTTCCTCTCCATCCCTCTGCATTGCATGTTTGTATTTAAAAAATACTTTTAGTTCATCCCCAAGTATAAACCTGGGGCAGCTTCCTGCTGGCCCCAGAGTGAGACCAACTTGGCTTTAAAGGAGCAGCCTGATAGCGGGCATAGCTAAGACCCCTTCGCATCTATGGCTCAGAAACAAGAAGACGAAACCAAGGATGGGGTTTCTCTATTTTAACTGCTCTCTTGCTTCTTTCCTTTTTAAATTATTCCCCTGTAGAGACCAGTTGGAGCTGGTGTAGCCTGTGGCCTTGAAGAAGGAGGGGTTTTATTAGGGGCCTTGTATATAAGAGAAAATGGGGGGACTCATGCTCACGGCTGCCACAGAGCTGTTGCGAGATCACATTTATGAGGGATGTTGGTATTGAACGTGTGCTGTGCTGGGATGCAGAGCGCCCAGAGAAATTTAGCCTGTCTGTTGAGCGTGTCACTCTTCAAACCCAACTTGGGATTCAATTATGCTTGGAGTCACGCTCATCCTTCTTTGAAGGTCCATGTTCTTCGTGACCATGACTTCTCTTGTGCGGAAGGTTCCAACTGCAATTAGCTCCCTTCTTTCTCTATCTTTCTCACGTTGATGACTTTGGCATCTTGAAAATCAGTGGAGAGTCAGGTGTCTCTGCTCACTTTCATTGATCTATAGGTTTGTCCTTAACACCAATTCCATGCAGTCCTGATAGTACAGCTTCAAAGTAAGCTTACAAGTCAGATGGCATTCCCCAACTTTCTTTATATTCTTCAAAATAAGTCTGGCTTTTCTAGGTTCTTTGAGTCCCAATATTTTATAAATACCTGAGTATTTTTATTTTGTGTGATATTTTACTATTTGGCCTGTATGACCTCTATTTCTTTAACTGCCTAACAAAAACCTCAGTGAAACTTTTCAAAGCTTACCCTTAAAAATATTAGGTGAATTGCTCCACATTACGCTACTAGTTGACCATGTCCCTGGCCAGGCCTTATCTGTCACATTTATCTTGGGTACTGCAAGTACCAGCAACAGAGAGTAGCAGTACAACTGCGTTATGACCTCACTGCAGACATTATCAGGGCGCCGAGATACTATTAGGGTTGCATTGTACCCTTTCCCCCACTTCTACCAATATCCACCAGGAAAATAGAGCTGAATGACGGGCATAAAAAAACCCAACCTTATTCATAAATCAGTTTCCATTTTTGCGCCAGTGAGGGTATTATTAACTTTTATAAAATGGGTAGGAGTAGCAGGACCATTTGATTGGTCAATAATAGCACTCCGCCTGGTGCATGAATCTTTACGAGCATGCAGGTAGAAATTCATTAGTCACATTACCCTCCTTCATACTGTTTCCCATAAAAAAGACAGAAAAGGTACTTGGGGAAAAGCTCGAACACTATTCCTATAAGCTTTTTTTCTCTCCTTTAACTCAATGTAAATATACTACAGGCTGTCAGCTCCTTATTGGAAAAAAGAGGCTTGATGGCAGTTGCAACTTCAGGAAAAATAAAGCACTGAATTTCAGACTTGAATGTCACCATATCTTTGTGTTTGGCCAAACTGAAACCATTCAGCTTCAAGTATACACCAGAAATGAAACAAGGGTTTATTAAGGAGTTGACTTCCCTGAGCAAAAATGTCTTTTATTTTACTTAAGAAAAATGATGTGGTGTCAGTTGCTGGGGGTGGGGGTTGGGAGGGGGCCATTGCTAAGGAAGCAGAAGGCACAGTCCTCCAAACACGCTCATCCTCTCGAGAGGGCTACTTCTGTCATGGAAACCCCCCAGGGACAACACAAGAGAACGCACAGTGGACGGTCGGCTGGTGGGGCATATACAACACATTAAATAAAACTCAGAGAACTGCGAGATGAGTGAAAATCCATTTGAACAAAACTGACTTACTGGGTTGAGTGTTAGACTTAACCTTACTTCTAAGACAGGAGCATCTGGGTAGACAGGTGGAAGGGGGACCTGAGGTGTCATAGGTAGGTGGCGAGAAAAGATGGAAAGTGAATCCTACCACTTTGTAAAATTAGTGGAACTAAAGCTACAAGGCAGGGAGGCAGCGGAGCAGGCGGGAGCGACTGAGGATGCTGCAGCCGAGGAACTGTCCCCAGTCTCGTGGGCTAAAATGTAGCTGTAGCCTTCATTCATCCTACACGCCGCTGTGGGTCAGGAGGGGAGAGTCCTCTGCACAGTCACCCGGGACCCATGCTGATGGGGCAGCCGCCATCTTGAACACCTCCATCTTTGGGCCACACAGACAAGAGAGTCTTGGAGGAGAATTTCTTATGGGTGATTCGGTGTTTCAGCCTGTCCTCACAGTGCTGGGCTCGTAACCCACAGAGCAGGACTCATCCCTCGCCACAGTGGGGCTGGGAATAGAATACTCTACTTCTGGAATGTGGGAAAGTAAAAAATATTTCAACATTAGTGTTTGCCACAAATAGGTTCTGTGAGGACTAAGATAACATATGTCAAGGGCTTAGCACAATGCCTGAACCATACTGAGTCCTCAGCAAATATCAGCTTTAATAGTTACTAATAAGTGAGTCTGTGAAGTTTATGGCAAATACTAAGTCAGGTGCTCTTTTGTTTTGTTTGTTTTTTTAGAAAAAATTTTTTAAAAAAGATCAAATTCAATTAGCCAACATATAGTAAGTACATCATTAGTTTCAGATGTTGAGTTCAGTAATCCATCAGTTGCATAAAACAGCCAGTGCTCATCACATCTCATGCTCTCCTTAATGCCCATCACCCAGTTAATCCATCCCCCCACTTACCTCCCTCCATCAACCCTCAGTTTGTTCCCTAGAATTAAGAGTTTCTCATGGTTCATCTCCCTCTCTGATTTCTTCCCATTCGGCTTTCCCTCCCTTCCCATATGATCCTCTGTGCTGTTTCTTACATTCCACATAGAGTGAAACCGTATGACAATTGTCTTTTTCTGACTGACTTTTTTCACTCAGGTGAAGTTTAATAACTATTTTACCATATTACTTTTTAATCTGTACAACTCTGATGTATTATTATGACTCTATCACAAATGAGGACACAGATATGAGCCTTAAGGACTATCCCTCATATTCCATAGCTTTTAGAGTGAAGTATGGACCAGTGTCCAGGTGAGTTTGGACTCCAAATGCTATTTTTTTAAATAATAATTTTTTATTATATTATGTTAGTCACCATACAGTACATCCCAAGTTTTTGATGTAAAGTTCCATGATTCCTTACTTGTGTATAACACCCAGTGCACCACGCAATACGTGCCCTCCTTAATACCCATCACCGGTCTATCCCATTCCCCCACCCCCTCCCCACTAAAGCCCTCAGTTCGTTTCCCAGAGTCCATAGTCTCTCATGGTTCATTCCCCCTTCTGTTTACCCCCCCTTTCTTTATCCCTTTCTTCTCCTACCGATCTTCCTACTTCTTATGTTCCATAAATGAGTGAAACCATATGATAATTGTCTTTCTCTGCTTGACTTATTTCGCTTAGCATAATCTCCTCCAGTCCTGTCCATGTTGCTGCAAATGTTGGGTAATCGTTCTTTCTGATGGCTGAGTAATATTCCATTGTATATATGGACCACATCTTCTTAATCCAGTCATCTGTTGAAGGGCATCTCGGCTCCTTCCACGATTTAGCTATTGTGGGCAATGCTGCTATGAACATTGGGGTGCATATGGCCCTTCTCTTCCCTATGTCTGTCTCTTTGGGGTAAATACCCAGTAGTGCAATGGCTGGGTCATAGGGTAGCTCACTTTTTAACTTTTTAAGGGACATCCACACTGTTTTCCAGAGTGGCTGTACCAACTTGCATTCCCACCAACAGTGTAAGAGGGATCCCCTTTCTCCACATCCTCTCCAATATTGTTGTTTCCTGCCTTGTCCATTTTTGCCATTCTAACTGGCATAAGGTGGTATCTCAATGTGGTTTTGATTTGAATTTCCCTGATGGCTAATGATTTTGAACATTTTTCTTGTGTCTGTTAGCCATTTGTATGTCTTCATTGGAAACATGTCTGTTCATATCTTTTGCCCATTTTTTGATTTGATTATTTGTTCCACGTGTATTGAGTTTGAGAAGTTCTTTGTAGATCTTGGATGCTAATCTTTTATCTGTAGTGTCAATTGCAAATATCTTCTCCCATTCCGTGGGCTGCCTCTTAGTTTTTCTGACTGTTTCCTTGGCTGTGCAGAAACTTTTAATCTTGATGAAGTCCCACAAGTTCATTTTTTCGTTTGTTTCTCTTGCCTTTGGAGATGTGTCATGAAACAAGTTGCTGTGGCCGATGTCAAAGAGGTTACAGCCTATGTTCTCCTCTAGAATTTTGTCGGATTCCTGTCTCACATCGAGGTCTTTCATCCATTTGGAGTTTATCTTTGCGTATGGTGTGAGAGAGTGGTCAAGTTTCATTCTTTTGCATGTAGCTGTCCAATTTTCCCAGCACCATTTATTGAAGAGACTGTCTTTTTTCCACTGGATGTTTTTTCCTGCTTTGTCAAAGATTAGTTGCCCAAAGAGCCGAGGGTCCATTTCTGGGTTCTCTATTCTGTTCCATTGGTCTATGGGTCTGTTTTTGTGCCCGTACCATGCTGTCTTTGTGATCACAGCTTTGTAGTAAAGCTTGAAATCTGACAACGTGACGCCTCCAGCTTTGTTTTTCCTTTTCAACAATTCCTTGGCGATTCGGGGCCTTTTCTGGTTCCACACAAATTTAAGGGCTGTTTGTTCCAATTCTTTGAAAAATGTCATTGGTATTTTGGTCAGGATAGCACTGAAAGTGTAGATTGCTCTGGGTAGCATGGACATTTTAACTATGTTTATTCTTCGGATCCATGGGCATGGGATATTTTTCCATCTTTTTGTGTCTTCTTCAACGTCTTTCAAGAGTGATTTGTAGTTTCTAGAATATAGATCCTTTACGTCTCTGGTTAAGTGAATTCTGAGATAGCGTATTTTCACTATGCGACATAGTCTTTATAAAAGACCCCTCAGTACTATGATTTGTAGGGAACGGAAGTGTTCTGAGTTCTGTAAGTGCATTCACTTTGTGTAAAAATAAAACTTCAACATATACGTACTAAATATATTTTCTATGTTGCTAGATATTCTGATAGGTTCCAAGGATTAAGACATGAGAGATCTCTGCCTGCAAGTTATCCACATGTCAAGGGGTAAGATAAACAAGTAAACAGACACTTGCAATATTATGTGGTAAGTAGCCTATCAGAGATGGTATTGATAACATCAATAAAGCACAGAGGAGGGACAATTAGCCCAGAATGGAGACAGGACAGGGCAAGCTTCTTAGCCAGGTGACGTACAGGCAGAGTCTGTGACGTCTAGTAAGAGATAGCTGGGTAAAAGGGGGATGGGTTGGAAGCACACATTCCAGGCTGAGGAAGCCATGTGTGCAAAAGCATGAGACAGAAAGCATGGCACAACCAGGACATTACGTGGGTTGTTCACAGCTGTGGGATAGGGAGGGAGATAGACATTGACCAGATCCTGAAGGGCTTTCAGTGCTGCACCGAGAGACTTGGATTCAATACTGAGGGCAGTGAGGATCCTTTCCATGATTTTAAGCAGGAAGGTGACATGAAGAGACTGGCATTGTAGAAAGAGCATTCTAAAAGAGATGACTTTGGATTACAGGGGGCTGGATGCAGGCAGCTGGGGCTCAGTTGGTGAAGCCTCTGCCTTCGGCTCAGGTCATGATCCTGGGGTCCTGGGATCGAGCCCCACATCAGGCTCCCTGCTCAGCATGGAGACTGCTTCTCCCTCTCCCTCTGCCGCCCCACCCTGCTCATGCTCTCTCGCTCTATCTCAAATAAATAAAAAAATAAACTAAAAAAAGGGTTCTCCCTCTCCCATTCCCCCTTCTTGTGTTCTCTCTCTCGCTGTCTCTCTGTCAAATAAGTAAATAACATCTTAAGAAAATAAACAAAACAAATAAAATTTAAAAAGAGGGGGCTGGACCCAGATACAGTGAAATGAGTGAGGAGGCTTTGCAAATTAGTCTTGGCGAGAGCTGATTAAGGTCTGAACTACCAGCAAAGATAGAATAAATGGAACATGTATGAAAGTGTAGCTCTGTAGCTGGATGGCTGTTAGGAGATGTCCCCAAGCAAGGCCAGCAGGTCATGCCTTTGCACACCTGCATGGGCCAGTCACTGCATGTGGGCAGGGTCACCGGACAAGGCAGCTGCCCTTGAGCAAGGACCGTCAAGGAGCGGGTTAGCCACAGCGCTTCTGCACACATCCTCCTGGCAGCTGAGGGGACCAGGACATGTGGAGCACACCACGGCATCACCGCAGCCACGGGATAGTCTCCGTCTTGTCCACAAGCACTTCTATGATGCAATTCATTTAATCCTCACAACAAACAACGAGATAGGTGCTGTTAGTCCTCTCAGTTGCAGATGAAGTAGCTGAAGCAGGGGCAGGCTGAACTACTCGCTCACGGGGGTAGAAAGCCAGTACTCACAACCGGCATCAAGGCTTTCACTCTTCCCGTGCTCTGCTGAGCCAGCGGGTGCAGTTCCCTTGTCTGTCGTCCACACGAACAGCTGTGCAGTGCGGTCCCGGCCGCGTGGCAATTTTGCACCCCTCCCCCACATCTTACTAAGAAGTCGGCTCCTCTTGGACCACACGCACCATTTCCAGGTTTTGCACTTGATGTTTCACAGATAATCTTATGCCATCTTCGAAATACCTAGTTAATTATGCATTTGTCACGATACAGCGTTTCTTCTGAAGAAAATGACTGAGTAATCAAGTAACACGTGACAGTAAAAATTTGAAATCACAGGAACACGTGAAAATGTGGACTTTCTACACATTGTAGTAGGCTGGAAATAGATTCCAGGCATTTTAAAAGGTGGAGGACAAGCCACCGGATGGCTAAAGTCGAGTTTGCTGGCACTCGTCCCAGGGCTGGTGAGCCCGTGAAGTGGAATTCCCCACGTCTGCGTTGGTGGGAGCAGAGAGGGGCACCATCGCTCTGAGACAGTCTGGTTGTAACTCAGTGGGTGAATCCCAGAAACACTGCCCCGAGGGAAAAAGCCTCGCACGGAGGAGGACTCTGTCATGTCATTTATGTGAAGTTCCTGAACAGATCAACCTAATCCATGGTGAAAACCCAGTCCGAACAGTAGTGACCTCACCTAGAGTGAGTTAGCGACAGGGAGGGAGGGACGTGGGAACTCTGCAGGTGGCGATTCTGTTCTCCTCCGGATAGCAGTGCTCTATATCACAAGTGTATGCATTTTTGAGAATGGAGAATACACTATTCATATTTATACGCGTTTTTAATATGTACACTTTGCCTCCATGGGAGAAATGTTGAATTCTAGTTAGTGATGAGGGGGTCTGTGGGCTATTATAAACACATTCATAAAAGAAGATGATGATGGATAGAGAAATGGTCGGATAAAATGTGTGGTAAGATGAGTATAATAATACGCAGAATTGGTACAATGGTGGATGGATATTCAATGTGGAATTCCTTCAATTTTATTGTGTTTGATATTTTTATAGTAAAATATCGGAGGAAAGGATGGAGGACGCCAATGGCTTAGGTGCCCTGATGCACAGTTTTGTGGGGCTCTTTCTGGGTAAAATGCCCCAGTGCCACCCTTTAATAATCCGGTGGGATAGCGATACCCAGCATCCACTGGGGGCCCTCAAGGTGCTGGGCTTCTGTTAGGGGCATGGTGCGTACAATTACAGGAGGGAGTGGTTACAGGCTAGCTTGTCCGTCAGGACCATTCAGTGCTATAGCTTCTCTGACAGAGGGGTGGACCGGCTACTATGGTAACAGAACATGGTACTGCAGCCAAACTAATGAGTTTTACTTTTGGACTGAGGTGCAAAGAAGAAAAAAAGAATTAAACTGGATAGGGAAGCAGACAGGAGATGATTAGAAAAGAAGACATCATTCCAGAGGAATAGCGTGTGAGGAAGCACGTATCATGTAAACGTGAAACAATGGAATGTGCTGGAACTTAAGACGATTTGGGAGGAGTGCTGAGAATGGGATCTGAAGGGTAGAGAACGGCCATATGGTTAAGGACTCACAGAAAGACAATGACGTTTGCGTTTCAGGAAGACATTGTTTGATAAACGTTGGGAAAGATCGCGTGTGATCCACCTGTAGCTGGAAGCTTGCCAACATTCAGCATGGTAAGATAGCTGACCTCTTTCCTTGGTCCGCAGGTAAGGAAAAGCCTTCTCAATGGGGAGAGAAAAGGTTTAAAAGGCATGTGAATCCTTCCCACACGTGAACTTTATTTTCATGAATTTCAAAGAAGTGGGTGTTTGGTGTACCACAGGCGTAAGCTATCATTTTGGTGTATGAATCCTTGCTTCAAAGAAAAGAAACACCAGCCTGCAAAATATGAGCGGAGTGAAGTTGTACGTGGGAAGTCTCACAGATCCAGACCTCCCCTCAGAAGAGATACGCGCATTCCTCTCTACCAAGATTTGCTGAGTCGAGCAAACCAATGTTTTATTTGAATAAACATTCTGGTAATGCAGAGATGATCAATTTTAGATGAATTAGAGATGAAGAGAAAACATTTAATACGAAGGCTAAAGGGAAACTTTTTTCCTCCAGACATTCTAGTTACGAACATCAAATTTCATAACGAGACAAGCTGTGAAATCATGTTTTATTTTTGTTTTGTTTTTGTTTTTGCTACCCCAGAAGCACTAAACCACCAGTAAATCGGCTTCCATTTGATAGATCACCACATAAACTAGAGTCTACTATATTTGGAAAACATGCGTAAAATCACCACAAGTAAGTTTTATGTCGTAGAATTTAAATATCTTTTTAATGCTTCTGAGAAAGAATGAAGTAATTTTAGAAGCATCCCGCCCCTCCCTGCCATAGTGCTTTCACTTCCTTAATGCAAGAACAGAAAACATTTCTGAAAAATATATGAGCAGTTATGGGTTTCTGCATATTTAAAAGGAAACTGCTCAATCCATCAAGGTATTCTCCCCAGGAGAATTGCCTGGAAGGGACAGCCCATGTCCTTTGCTTTTGAGAGAAGCCAGCCTGGTCACATCAACTGGGTGTTTGTCATGTGAAGAAGGCTCCTGATTCATATTTGTCCACTGATTTTTTTGAAATTAAGTGCAAAAGCTTTAATCAATCCTTATTTTTAAAATCACTAATTGGTTTAGTCCGCTATTTTAACCAAAGCATCTCTTTTTTTAAAAAAAAGATTTTATTTATTTATTTGACAGAGAGAGACAGCCAGCGAAAGAGGGAACACAAGCAGGGGGAGTGGGAGAGGAAGAAGCAGGCTCCCAGCAGAGCAGGGAGACCGATGTGGGGCTCGATCCAGGACCCTGGGATCACGCCCTGAGCCGAAGGCAGATGCTTAACGACTGAGCCACCCAGGTGCCCCCAAAACACCTCTTTTTAAGTTCTGAGTTTCTCATCCACTATATTATTACTTCTAACACATAAAATTTATGGAAATTTCAAATTACACCACTGGACTTTTATTTTTGTTTTGTTTTTGTTTTTGCTACCCCAGAAGCACTAAACCACCAGTAAATCGGCTTCCATTTGATAGATCACCACATAAAATAGAGTCTACTATATTTGGAAAACATGCGTAAAATCACCACAAGTAAGTTTTATGTCGTAGAATTTAAATATCTTTTTAATGCTTCTGAGAAAGAATGAAGTAATTTTAGAAGCATCCCGCCCCTCCCTGCCATAGTGCTTTCACTTCCTTAATGCAAGAACAGAAAACATTTCTGAAAAATATATGAGCAGTTATGGGTTTCTGCATATTTAAAAGGAAACTGCTCAATCCATCAAGGTATTCTCCCCAGGAGAATTGCCTGGAAGGGACAGCCCATGTCCTTTGCTTTTGAGAGAAGCCAGCCTGGTCACATCAACTGGGTGTTTGTCATGTGAAGAAGGCTCCTGATTCATATTTGTCCACTGATTTTTTTGAAATTAAGTGCAAAAGCTTTAATCAATCCTTATTTTTAAAATCACTAATTGGTTTAGTCCACTATTTTAACCAAAGCATCTCTTTTTTTAAAAAAAAGATTTTATTTATTTATTTGACAGAGAGAGACAGCCAGCGAAAGAGGGAACACAAGCAGGGGGAGTGGGAGAGGAAGAAGCAGGCTCCCAGCAGAGCAGGGAGACCGATGTGGGGCTCGATCCAGGACCCTGGGATCACGCCCTGAGCCGAAGGCAGATGCTTAACGACTGAGCCACCCAGGTGCCCCCAAAACACCTCTTTTTAAGTTCTGAGTTTCTCATCCACTATATTATTACTTCTAACACATAAAATTTATGGAAATTTCAAATTACACCACTGGACTTTTATCTTATTAATATTACAGATAAATGTATATTATTAACCATAATATAGTATTTTATATTATAATATTATACACATATTAGATTATAAACATCACATCCAGATTTTAAAACTTGGTACTTTGAGGTGGTTGGTTGGAGAAGGCAAGGCGAGCGCTTCCCTCGTCAGCCGCTGTGTTTATGAAGCATGTTGTGACTTACACTGTTTTCACACACACTGTATCATCTGACACAGATCGATGCTATTGTGAGAGAAGCATGATAGGATGGTCTACCAGCTGTGCTGGTCTGATACCGTGATGGGTCGCCTAGGCACGCCCCTGGATAAGCCCCTAGGTTTGTGTCCAGGAGAGCCCTAAGAAGCAACATTGCCATGGAAGGATTCCCACTTCCGGTTGCGTAAGAAAGAGTAAGCCCCCTAATTATGAAAACTTGATACTACAGATCAGAGATCTGGAAGGGACCTTAATGTGGGATCCAATTTCTCACTGAGGAAAGAGAAGAAGATAAAAGCATAGGATTGCTAACGAGCAGTGACTTCTGTCAGCATTTCCCCTCACGGGCAGCTCTCTGCACCAAAGGGAGTCCAGGTCATTTTTGACATGTCTAGCCACCGACCCAAAAGGTGACTTCCTATCAGTATCACCCACTGGTTTTCATTTTTCTTTCTGGAGCTCTACTGTGTGTTTAATTCCCATTCCATGTTCAACCTTTAAAGAGATGAAAACAGCTAATATTTCTTCCTTTATCTCCATATATTTCTTTTCTAGAGGGAGTATCTCTGGATTCTTCAACCATACCCTATCTGCTATGGTTTGTAGGCTTTCAAACTACACTACTTCACCTCTCAAAAACCCCCCAAACATACGCAAAATGTCTTTCCAAATGTGGCAGCTGGAAACAAATCTCAAAATTCTATTTGTGTTCTTATGGGTGATGTGGTTTCCCAAGACTGAAATATATTTATATTTCCAGTAATCATGTCCTACTATTGGGTCAGGTCGAGCTGGCAATCAACTTTAGCTCCATAATCTTTTCAAGTCTTCCTCCTCCCCTCTACACTCATTCACTTGAACCCATGAGTTAAAATCGATCACTACGAACTGGATTCAGTTGGATCAGTTCTCTATTGTTGTATAACAAATTGTCCCCAAACCTGGTGGCTTAAAACAATAATAAACACTCATTATTATAGTTTCTGTGGCACAGAAATTTGGAAGTGACTCAGCTAGTTAGTTACGGCTTAGCATCTTTCATGAATTTGTAGTTTAAGATCTTGCCAGGGGCTGAGTGATCTGAAGTGTGGCTGGGACTAGAGGGTCCACTTCCAAGATGGTACCCTCACCTGTCTGGCAAGCTGGTGCAGTCCACTGGTAGGACTGTCACCTCATCTCCCCTATGATGCTTGAATGTCTTCATGACACGGAAACTAGATAGCCCCAGAGAAAATGTTCTGAGAGAATGAAAGAAAAGCTGTCTAGCCTTGGGAGTCCCACACTGTCATCTTCGCCACACTCCATTTGTCCCACAGATCAGCCCCGTGAAAGAAGTCTGCACAACAGTGTGACTCAAAGGAAGCAAGCGCCGTGGGGGCCGTTTTGGAGGATGGCTACTACAGTAATCAACTGAGTTCTTTTTGAATCTATATACGTCATGAAACACACTCGGTCACCTTTCTTAGAAGACTGTTCATCAGTTTGCAAGTAACACAACATTATATATAACCTAAACCAGTGCTTTTAAAATTGTGTCCAATGGGTGTCAAGGGCTATCTATAGGTATCTCCAGGGGTACTTCATGTCCACCACCGGGAAAGGAGCAGTCAGCATACAAGCTCCAGACACCAGTGTCCAGCTGACCTTAAGCTATAGGACTTCTATTTCTTTCATAGCTGAGAGTGTTATATAAAAACATGTCACCTGCAAACAGAGACAATTCGACTTCTTTCTCTCTGATTTGGCTGCCTTTTATTTCTTTTCTTGCTTAATTGCTCTGGCTGGGACTCTCAGTGTTATGTTGAATGGAAGTGGCAGGAGTGAGCGTCCTTGTCTTGTTCCTGATCTTACAGGAAAAGCTTTCAGTTTTTCACCATTGAGTATGATGTTACCTTTGGGCTTCTCCGTATGTTATGTTGAGGTATATTCCTTCTATACGTATGTTGTTGAGTGTTCTATCACGAAAGGTGCTGAATTTTGTTAAATATTTTTTCTGCATCTACTGAGTTGATCTTGTTCTTCATTAGGTTCATGTCATGCATCATATGTACTGATACGCAGATGTTGAAACATCCTTGCACCCAGGGATAATTCCGCTTGATCATGATGCATGATTCTTTTGGTGTGTTGTTAAGTTTGGCTTGCTACTATTTATTTGAAGATTTTTGCATCTATGTTCATCAGGGTGACTGGCCTGTCGTTTTCTTTTCTTGTCTGGCTTTGGTATCAGGGCAATGTTGGCTCTATAAAATAAGCTTGGAAGTCTTCCCTGTTCTTAAGTTATTTGGAAGTGTTTGAGAAGGATTGGTGTTAATTCTTCTTTAAATGTTTGGTGGAATTCACTTGTGAAGCCCTCTGGTCTGGGCTTTTCTTTGTTGGAATTTCTGATTACTGATTGAGTCACTCAATACATTATCAATCTACATACATTATCAATCTGTTCATATTTTCTATTTCTTCAAGATTCAGTCTTGGTATGTTGTATATTTCTAAGAATTTATCCATTTCTTTTGAGTTATTCAATCTCTTGGTGTATAAGTGGTCGTAGTATTCTCTTATGATCCTTCTTACTTCTGTGGCATTGGTTGTAATGTCTCCTCTTTCATTTCTAATTTTATTTGAGTCTTCTTTTTTTCTTAGTCTAACTAAATTTTGTCAACTTTGTTTATCTTAAAAGGCCAACTTGAGTTTTGTTGATCTTTTCTACTGTTTCTCTAGTTTCTATTTCATTTATTTCTACTCTAATCTTTATTATTTCCTTCCTTATGCTAACTTTGGGCTTAGTCTGTTCTTTTTCTAGTTTCTTGAGGTATAAATTCAGGTTGTTTATTTGAGTTCCTTCTTTCTTATTATAGTACTTTATTGCCATAAATGTTCCTCTTAGAACTGCTTTTACTGCATCCCAAAAGTTTTAGTACATTGTGTTCATTTTCATTCTTCTCAGGGTATTTAAAAAAATTTTTTTTATTATGTTATGTTAGTCACCATACAGTACATCATTAGTTTTTGATGTAGTGTTCCATGATTCATTGTTTGCATATAACACCCAGTGCTCCATGCAATACGTGCCCTCCTTAATACCCATCGCCGGCCTATTTTGGCTCAGAAGAAAACTTTTTGATATTGGTCTTGGCAATGATTTCTTGGATTTGATAGTAATAGCACAGGCAACAAAACCCAAAATAGACAAATGGGATTATATAAAACTAAAAAGCTGCACAGCAAAGGAAGCAACCTACAGAGTGAAAAGACATTCTGTATATTGGGAGAAAATATTTGCAAACCATCTCCTGATGAGGGATTAAAACTCACAGTATTTAACAATCTCCTACAATCCAATAGCAAAAAACCCCGGATAATATGATTAATGACCAGGCAAAGGACTTGAATAGATATTTCTCCAAAGAAGATATGCAAGTGTCTCCAAGGCATATGAAAAGGTGCTCAGCATCACTAATCATCAGGGAGACACAAATCAAAAGCACAGTGAGATAGCACCTCCCATCTGTTAGGATGGCTATTAGCAAAAACAAATAAGGAAACAAAAATGGGTATCGGTGAGGATGTGGAGAAATTGGAATCCTTATACACTGTTGGTGGGAATGTAGAATGGTGCAGCCACTATGGAAAACCGTATGGGCTTTCCTCAAAAAAATTAAAAATAGAACTACCATATTATTCATCAATCTCCCTCCCAGGCATATATCCAAACTAACTGAAATCAGGATATCAAAGAGATATTTGTACTTCCATGTTCATTGCGGCACTGTTCACAATAACCAAGATATGGAAACAACTCAAATTTCCATCAGTAGAAGAATGAATAAAGAAAATGCGATGTAATGTATGTGTGTGCGTGTGTGTGTGTGTAGTGGGATATTATTCAGCTTTAAAAAAAAGAAGAAAACTCTTCCATTACAACAACATGGATGAATCTAGAGGACATTGAATTAGGTGAAATAAGCCAGTCACAGAAGAACAAATATTACATGACTCCACTTATATGAGGAATTTAAAACAGTCAAACAGAGAATCAGAAAATAGAATGGTGATTTCCAGAGGAGATGAGGAAATGGAGAATTGTTTTTCCATGGGTGTAAAGATTCTGTTGTGTGAGATAAATAATTTTTAAAGATATGTTGTACATCATAGTACCTTAGTTAACAAGATAGTTTTGTGCACTTTAAAATAGGTTAAGAGGATAGATCTCATGTTAAATGTTCTTATTTTCCTAAAAAATGCAAAAACAGGGATGTGTGAGTAGCTCAGTCGGTTAGTGTCCAACTCTTGATCTCAGCTCAGGTCTTGATCTCGGGTCCTGATTCAAGACCTGTGCTTGGAGTGGACTTTACTTAAAAAAATACAAAAACAATATACAAAAGAATGCAAGGAAATGTCTGGACGTGATGGATATGTTTGGTACCTTGCCTGTGGTGACGGTATCAAAGGTATATGCATGTGTCCAGGGGCGCCTGGGTGGCACAGCGGTTAATCGTCTGCCTTCGGCTCAGGGCGTGATCCCGGCATTACGGGATCGAGTCCCACATCAGGCTCTTCCGCTATGAGCCTGCTTCTTCCTCTCCCACTCCCCCTGCTTGTGTTCCCTCTCTCGCTGGCTGTCTCTCTCTGTCGAATAAATAAATAAAATCTTCAAAGGTATATGCATGTGTCCAAACTCATCGGTATCAATATGTATACACTAAATGTGAACAATTTTCTTGTGTATCAGTTATACCTCAATAAAGCTCACAAATCACCAGGAACCCACCTTTGATTTAAGTGCTATTATGTGAAAAATTCGCTTGAAAACCACTTTTGCAAAATTATAAAAAGACTGCCGCAGAATCTGACCAAGTACAAAGGGTGTAAACATGTCAGAGTTTCATTCAAATTGAAATTTTTTTAGTCATAGTACTAGATTAAATCCACTTGTCTGCATATTAGTCACATTTACATTGGCAGGAACTTTTTCTGATAGCTATAATGTATTTGAATTTTCACAGTAGTTTGAGACTAGTTGGGCTTAACTAAAAGTCCCAGGTGTGCTGTTTACCCGGAAGTGCCCTCTTCAGCAGATGACCCCACCTCCTCTTCACTTTGTCTCTCTATGTGATAGAGGTGATAATGATTCTACCTAAATACTCACATACACGGTCCCAAACTGCTTCATAAACTCCATGAAGCAGCAACTTGTGCGGGAACTGGTGTGTAGGACACAAACATACTCTTCCACCCCCATTCCTTTATGGCTTTTCTGGCTTGGATTGCTTTCAGAACTTTACTGAAGGTCATGACGGACTTTGCACATATGCACATGCAGGTGTGTACCTTATTTTAGAGAGTTCATGGGCCAACACAAATCTCTGTGCTGGGAAGCCCTACTGTGTGTCTGTGTGTGTGAGAGAGAAAGTGTGCGTGCTATAGCGTCTTGTTTGCCATGATTTGTCGTTAGTGAATCCACTCTGCTCTTCCATCATCACAGTCTCTCGAAGTGCTCGTAATTTCTTAAGTAACCTCTTCCCAAACAGTATGGATTTTAGGATCTACCCTTCCCTTTTAAAAATAATCAGAACACCATCTTATCCTACACCTCAGCGCCTCTCCTGCCTCAGCTACCAGCTTATCTGAGGAAGCTCTACCTGTCCTGCCTCAATTCCTCTTAGCGATATGGCTGGTCCTGTACCTGGCTGTGATGATTCCAACTCATTTGAGGCAACCAGGTGCTTTCCTGCCGGTGCCTCATTCATGTTTGATCGCTAATTGTTTATTCTACCTTTCACCTTGAAATCTTTCTCCTACACAGATGGAAAAGCAATGCAAGATTTGAGAAAGTCTGTTTGGATGCCATTTTTTTTTTTAAAGATTTTATTTATTTATTTGACAGAGAGAGAGAGACAGCCAGTGAGAGAGGGAACATAAGCAAGGGGAGTGGGAGAGGAAGAAGCAGGCTCCCAGCAGATCAGGGAGCCCGATGCGGGGCTCGATCCCAGGACCCTGGGATCATGCCCTGAGCTGAAGGCAGACGCTTAACGACTGAGCCACCCAGGTGCCCCTGGATGCTATTTGTTAACATTACAATATAAACATTAAGTATGTTTTCTTTCTCCCTCTCTCTCTCCCTTCTTTCCTCTCTCTCTCCCTCCCTCTCTCCCTCTTCCCCTCCCTCCCTCTTCCACCCTCCTTCTCTCTTTCTCTCCTTTCCTCTCTCTCCCGCCCTGTCTCCATCTCTCC
Organism: Ursus maritimus; assembly: GCF_017311325.1. NCBI lineage: Eukaryota > Metazoa > Chordata > Mammalia > Carnivora > Ursidae > Ursus > Ursus maritimus. Next base: position 4,250,756 of record NW_024425563.1, on the reverse strand, counting down.
CTCCTTCTCCCTTCCTCTCCCTCCCTTCCACTCTCTTTCCCTCCTTCTCTCACTTCCTCCCTCACACTTTCCTTCCCTCCCTCTCTCTCCTGCCCTCTCTGTCTCCCTGTCTCTCTCCCTTTCTCCCTCTCTCACCCTCTCTCCCTCCCCCTTCCTCCCTCCCGCTCTTTCTCTCCTTCTCTCCTCCAAGCATTGCTAAATTTCCAACTCTGTTGCCTTTCCTTTCTTCACAAATTTTACTCAATGTAGGTTGAGTGTTGGAATGAGGTGGGTGAGGGCAGAGGGTTCAGGGCTGGGGGTGGCTGCCTTCTCTTATTACAGACTCTTGCGGCCCTTCACTAGTTCACAGGGTTCCATCTTGCAGCTTTGTGATTTCATTGCCAAAAATCTTGAGAAAAAGAGACTGTCAGTGCAACCCCCCCAAACCTTCATATTTTGCTTCACACATACAAAGTCCAAATCCCCCAGAGCCAGCCCCCACAGTTACACACAATGTCAGGTAAACTGTGAAACTTCCCTTTCCCTAGCTTTAAGGTCCCCCTGAGCCCCAACCTTCTGAAAATCTCCCTTGAGATATTTCTTGGCATCCCAAAGAGCACCTCCCACATGTTTATTTGGCCGGTGGGGCTCCTGATTCCCCACAGTACACTCTTACTGCACGTTCACTTCCCAGCATTTCTATCACCAATTCCCTGACTGAGCTGGTCCTGGCCCAACCAGGCAGCTGGAGGTTTCTGTGCCTGAAAGCCACCTCAGGAAACCCCAGAGTCCCTGCATCTGAGCAGGCAGAGATCAGCCTGGTTCCTGGCCAAACTAGAAGAGTCCTCCTTCCCAACCTGGTCCACAGCTTTCCTGAGCAATGCTCCCTGGGGACCTGGGTTGCTGAATCTGCTCCATCAGTTGTTGATTCTGCTCCTTTCTCCCTCGGAAGGTTGGGAAGTTGGAAGGCCCCTGTTGTCCATTTCCCTTTGATACACTGTTTCCTGGCCTGTCAGCTCTGCCCTGTCCTCCCTCTTTATCTTCAAGGAGCATCTCCCAAAGACTCTTCCTTCACCCAAACTGCACAAACAAGCAAACACAGAGCAAAGCCACATGCATACCATTTCATGCAGATGAGTATCTAGAAGGTTCATCTGCTCACAACAAACAAGTAACCTACTTCTGGACCCCAACACAGCCTAAGAAGATATGGGCTTTCCGGGATGTCCCAGCAAGATCTCTGGCTCTGTCCTCCATACGCAAAGCCCTGCCTTTTCCCAGCCTAGCTGAAATAAGATACTTGAAATGGAATTGTTTGAAGGTCCAGCTCAGCCCGAATTTTAGGATAGCCCCAATGACCAAGAAAAGCAGGGAGGACTTTAGGAAGTGCAGTCCCGCCAGAAAATGAGATACCAAGTTAGCATTGTTGCTTTTGAAGGCTTCTGATTCACACGGGCGTGCCTACCCATGCTCATCTCCCTTAATCCACACGACTGGACGTCTGCTTTGCTTTCCTGAGCTTACGACTCTTGATTTCAGCTCAGGTCATGATCTCAGGGTTGTGAGATCAAGCCCTGAATCTGCTTGAGATTCTCTCCCCCTCTGCCCCTCCCCCTGCTCCCATGCACGCAGGCGTGCTTTCTTTCTCTAAAATAAATAATCTTTAAAAAATCTCCTAGTACTCTCAGAAATCAAAGGGAATTGAGGGAGAAAGGGTGAGAAGGTGTGAATAGTCACCACTCGCTGTTTTCCGTCTCGTATTCTCACGGTCAGCCGGAGTTTCAAGCCTGTTCTTTACCCTCCCTTCTCCCTGCTTCCGCCCACAGCTCGTTTCCTAGGCTGGTGTTAACTGGTAACTAAATGTAATTCGTTCAAACTAAGGTGTTAATGGCCGGTTAATTGATGCATTACCCTTTCTGGAATACTGCTGCCTTCACCTGTGACTTTCATGTCTTACATCCAAAAAGGGACTGACGTCCATTTTAGTGGCTGACACTCAGCCTGACCTTTACTTTTCCACTCCCAAGGCATTTGAGAAAGGAACTCTTGGTGTCAAGAGATCTTAAAGACAGCTACCGGTCCAAGCCAGGGGGAGTGATGATTTCCAGTTGGGCTTCGTTAAATTAAACCTCATCAATTATTTGTAAGGTGGACTGCGCTTTACGCGGTGGTGACATTTCTGTACTTGCGATAGCTTCTCGACAAGCCATGCATTTAAAATGCAATTGGTCAGTGTAGGAAATACTTGTAGGAATTGCCTCAGAACACTGTTGAGATCGAGTCTGGAATTTTGACAGATGAACAGAGAAATGAAACAGAAAGGATTCGGTTCCACATCACTTGGACTCTTGGAACACAGGGACCCCTCCCTGCCTGCTGGCCATCACTGCCCCCACCCCTGATGCCCCCACTATAGCTCCTTGAGGGCGTGGACACAGGTTTCCAGGCACTGGCTGGGAGGCATTTTAATGACCCTCAAACCATGATATGTCCCCACTTGAGCCCAGGGCTGGAGGCTGATGGAAAGCAAGCAGAGAGAACAAGAGAGACATAAATGTCTGAAATGTTGGCAACGTTTAAAGAAAGAAAGGGCAACCTGAACTCTGTGGACAAGATCTACCTCTAGGCCCCAATCCAAACCTGGGGAATGAGGAAATCGATCAGTCTTACCCAGAAACATCCTTCCAATATGCCCCACCCCATCAGAACTCAGGGACCCATCTTCCATCAGGAATCTGCTGTGTTCCAGACCTAATATAGTAAATTAACCATGTCCCTGAAACGTTCGAGTGATCACGGCTTGATGTGTTTATCTTTCCTGCTACCACTGTTGTTGTTTTCTTTAAAATGTTTTATTTATTTGTGTTTTAATCCAGTGGTTTCAGTGATTTAGGCCAGTGGCTGTATAACATCAGCTTGCTCCAAGATTGCCTGCAAGGCTGGCTCAACACAGATTTCTCAATGCCACTCCCAGAGTTTCTGATTCTGGGATGAGGTCCAAAAATTTACATTCCAGCACGTTTTCAGGTGATGCTATGCTGCCTGGCAGGTGCCACATTTTTTAAAGAAGCACTTCTTTAAGTCCTATGAGGTCTATAGGCCGTGGAAAACATAGCGCATGATTATTTTAAGGGGAAATTAGCAAATGTGAGAACTGGATATGATCCATTAATAAAACAACACAATGCTAATTACTGGGCATTTACTGTCAATTTTCATGCTAAGTGCTGGGCAGCTGACCAAAACCAACATATGGTTCTCCCATAAAAAACATCCAAACAGAAAGTGAGGGACCCCAGCTCCAGCACCATTTCTCCTGCTGAATACACTTCACACTGGAGGCCAAGCCCTCCAGCGCTCCAGCTCCTTCCCTCCACCAGCTGACCCCACATCTGCACCCACACCCAGGAAGGGCCCCACAGCAGCAACCTACGCTTACTCCTCCCCTTTATTTTAATTTTTTAAAAGTTTTTATATGCATTCCAGTTAGTTAACATGTTAGCTAACTGATGTGAGTTTCAGGTGTACAATGTAGCGATTCAACACTTCCATACACCACCCTGTGCTCATCACAAGTGCCTCCTTAACCCCCATCCCCCATCTTCCCCAACCCCCACCCTCCCCCTCTGGTAAGTGTCCTTTGTCCTCTAGAGTGAAGAGTCTCTTTCTTGGTTTGTCTCTCTCTTTTTTCCTTTATTTGTTCTGTTTCTTAAATTCTGCATGTGAGTGAAATAGCATTTATCTTTCTCTGACTTATTTCATTCAGCGTTACACTGTCTTGCTCCTAACTCCTCCCCTTTAGACGGCAGGAAGCAAACTGAGGGCCTCAGAGGGGAGGGGGGTGGGGGAATGGGATAGGCTGGTGATGGGTAGTAAGGAGGGCACGTATTGCATGGTGCACTGGGTGTTATACGCAAATAATGAATCATCGAACTTTACATCAAAAACCAGGGATGTACTGTATGGTGAATAACATAATATAATAAAAAAACATTAAAATAAAAAAAAAAAGAGAGAGACAGAAAAAAAAAAAAAAAGACGGCAGGAAGGAAGGCTCGAAGCCAGCCAGGAGCCTGGTGGGCCAGCGCTCTCCTGCGGGCCCTGTCCCCGCAGAGCAACCCCGATGACAACGCCGTAGTCTCACCTACACATTAAAGATCTAAGATAAAGACTGGAGCAGTGTAGACTGAGAAGGTCTTCCTCTTCGGGGGAGGAGGGCCTGGAGTGTGCACATCGCGTGAGTGCGCATGCGTGCGGGTGTGCGAGCATGTGTTTGCACGCGGGCGCCCACATGCACGGGCGTGTGCGCTGGTAGAGTACTCGGGTACTTGTGAGGCGTGACCTGGGAGGTCAGAACAGCCCGCCAAAGACCCTGTGCTGAGGGGCTCTGGGCTGAGGACGGCAGGGAGGCGGTGTGGACAGTGCGGAGAACCCACGGGCATGTGCAGCAGAACACGAACCTGATTTTATTTCCCGGGTTCTTAGTTTATACATTTGTTAAAGGAGAGTCATTGTCCTTCTGCCCACTCTTCATCTTCTCAGTTTTTAAAAGCCGTCTTTACTTATCTTGGCACGGGGCCGCGGTTCTCCGAGCGGTGGAGGGCCCTGGGTTCCTCGGGAGGTCTGCGGGGTCGACAAGATTTTCATGAAAATACTAGGAGGCCGTGAGTCTTGTTTGCACTCACCTCGTGAGTGCTCCAGTGAAAGTCTGCTAAGAGGATTTCCAGCTGCACGTTGCAACTAACCTTTAAGGAGTTAACACTTGTCCCTTTTGGGGAAAGATACTCACAATTTTCTTAGAGGCTCCGTCGCCTCCTTTGCTAATTTCCCATCTGTATGTGGCCCGGCTTTCTTCAGTTTCCTCAACCCAAACAACACAGTGCAAGAGACTGAACGCAGAAGCGGATACGGGAATCTGGCTGTCGCGGTGAGGCCAGCTATTTAAAAATATTGACGAAAATATAATAAAACAATACCACTCCTCTCACTATTTTGTTTTGGGAAAAATTATTTTTCATAAAATAATCTGTTTATATTGACATGGAATGGCTTTATCTTTATCATTGTTATTTTAATTTATTTTTACTTTAGTTTAGTTTTTGTTCTTTCTTTCAGAGAGGTGGGGGCTGGGGGCAGAGGGAGAGAATCCTCCTGCTAAGTACGGACCTGAACACAAAGCTCAATCCCATGACCGTGGGATCAGGACCTGAGCTGAAATCAAGAGCTGGACGCTCAGCTGACTGAGCCACCCAGGCGGCCCTCTCATTTAAATTCTAATATATTAAATAGCAGCGGATGCAACCTACAGGAGCAAAAGCCGTTTGCTGCTGTGAACCCACATCCCCTGCTCATCGACGTCCTCACTGAGGGTAGAACGACTTCTCTTGTTGAAACTCACAATCACAAGGTCAGTGGGGTACCTTCATCCGTCAGCTTTTTGCTTTTGCCTCACCTCAGGAGATATAAATGTAAGAAACCCATCCTAAAATGAATATTACCCGTGAGTTCCTCTTTCTGGCCAGATGAAGAGATATTGCAGGGGTGTCTCCACATGGCAGCTGGGGAGACGGAGGGCAGGGAGGGGCGTCCCCGGAGCCCTCCTGTCTCACGGCGGCACTGCCCAGTTAGAGCTGAATTTCAACAAACAACAAATACTGTATTTGTTGTATGTTTAACTATTGCGTGGGCCATACGTACACTAAAGCACGATTTGTTTTACTGAAACTCAGTTTTAGCTGGATGTCCTGTATTTTTATTTGCTAAATCTGAAATCCTAGCTGCTTGACTATAGACATTTTATGACTCAACAAGCAATTTTTGCTCCATTCATTGTTTTTCAAAGTATCACTTCCATTTAGAGCTTCACGCCTCGTAAGAAAACAGAGAAACCAGCTTAATTTTAAGAGACTGTGCGAAAGGATGCTTTGATAAGCATGTCACGGATGAAAACTTCCTGGAATCTTTTCTATTTATCCTAGTAGAATTTGCTGTCAGGTGACATGGCCCATATATTTAGTTGCTCTGCCCTTAAATATATGGTTCATATTCTTGCTCATCCATCTGTCTCTAGCTTTTATTTTTTGCAGTTTCCACATCCCTTTGGCTTAAATTATGTAAATAGAGAGCATGTATTTTGTAACTCATGCTTTCATTCAATTCGATTCAACAGGCATGGAACAGCACCAAGTCTGCGCCCGGCGCTCGGCTCGGGGCTGGAAATGTCAGCGTCAAGCTAGAGTATAAAACTCTCTGAGTGGACGTAACTTCCTGGTGCGGGGAGACAGACTGCAGAAATATCACAGATCAGGTGGCATGAATGCTGCCGAGAAACGTAAAGTTGGCTTCAGTCCTTGGCAATGGCAAGGGCACGAGTGGAGTCTGCACTTCAGATAGGCCATTGAGGAACAGCCCTGTAGGGAGAGGGAACAGTCGGTGCGAGGGCCCTCAGGAAAATGGTCTGTGGGTTTGAGAAAGGGCCAGGAGGCCAGGGAGGCTGGGGTGCAGTGAGGGAGGAGGTGGAGGGTAGGAAATGCAATGAGTTGACAGAGAAGGAAGAATGCAGCGTAGACAGAATTTGTGGTGTCTCTTAGACCAGAATAAGGACTTGGGCCTTTGCTGTGGGCCAGACAGGAAACCGTGAGTGGTTCTGACTTACATCGCTGAGAGACCTCCCTTGAGGCCACAGGAATCCCACCCAGCAGCTGACCCAACTCTTCTGCAGGTCGCTAGAATAATAACTAAGTTAAATCTCAGGGTAACCCAGCTGGGAACATTCTGTGCCTGATAGGAGAAAAAGACTACATACTTAGGACATTGCAAAATGTAGTAGGTACAGTTGACCCTTGAGCAACACGGGTTTGAACAGCATGGGTCCACTTACCTAGAACTGTAAATATTCTCTCCTTATGATTTTCTTAATAACATTTGCTTTCCTCTAGCTTACTTTATTCTAAGAGTACAGTATTTACTACATATCACATAAAAAAATATGTGTTAATTGTTTATGTTATCGGTAAGGCTTTGGGGGAGCCAAAACTTAGACTGGGAATTAAGGTCAGTGTCCCTAACTCTGTGTTGTTCAAGGTTCAGCCATATATCCTGGCTGATTGGTTCCTTCTGAGACCTCTTTCTTTGGTGTGTAGCTGTCTATGTTCTCTCTGTGTCCTCGCATGGTCAACCCTCTGTGTGTGTCTGAGTTCTACTGTCCTCTTCTTATGGACATCAGTCATATTGGATTAGGACTCACCCTAATGGTCTCATGTAATGTCAATCACCTTTTAAAGGCCCTGTCTCCAAATATAGTCACATTCTGAGGTACCGAGGGTTAAGACTTTAGCATATGAATTTGGGGAGAACACAATACAGCCCATAACATAATTAGAACTTGTCTGTCATTGGGTTTTAGAAGAAACTAGTGAAATTTGTTTGATTTCTTGTTTAAATATATATCAAAATTTTAATTTTTAAAAACTTTACGATATATGTTTTTATGTCAAGACAGAATACACTCCATATTTCACACATTTATGCCTTGCAAGGGTTTGTAATTCATCTGAGCCTAGAAAAAGATGAGAGTAGTGCACTGAAGGTCAGATTTTGTGAGTAGCAGAGAAATGAGTGCAGAACGTGCTTGGAGTGGAGAGTACTGTCCTAGATCTCGAATGAAGGAGCAGCTCCTTGAGAAAAGGCCACTTACAGAGAGGACAGGTGACAGGACAGACCCCTTCCATCACATTCCCTAAAGGTGCCAGACTCTTCCTCCATACACTCCTCTGTTCCTGGGCCATAGTCTTCAATGTCATAAATGATGGAACCCTTGTTCCCACCCTCGTGCCTACAAAAACTTTGAAGGCGTTAGTTGAGCTATTAAGTCACAAAAACAAACCAAACAATTACGTGTTTTGAACAACATGAGCCAGTTTTTCAAGAAGGCAGGCACACATCTAAACATCGCATCCATTTTTTCCTGCTGTTTGGCTACATTCTCCAGAGAATTCGTCCACCCTTGGACCCTAAGTAGCAGATCATATAACCCCAAGGCAGGGAAACTAGGCTGCAGGGTCGTCAAAGCAGACTTTCCAAGCACAGCTAGGAAACTGGCTCAGGTCTCTGAGAGTACGCGGCGTCTGCTGACCTGGGCTCTTCTTCATCACAAGGGCAGGCGATCAGGAAGAGTTAAAAGATGCCCAGGAGGGTTCCAAAGGCAAACAGGTCATAAGTCCTTCCAGCCTCCAATGACTACAATTAAAGCTTGAAATTGTAGCCATTTTTTTCTCAATGGCAAATCCAATTTTAAAAAACAGCACTCTGGGGCTATTTTAAAGGGATTTCCACAAAATGCTTGCTCCGCACAGGTTCCAATGTCATTAGATATTAGCTGAGTTCCTGACGAGGTATAAGCCTAGGGACTCTGCAAAATGCAAGTAATTCTGAGTCTGACAGAATAAACGACATTAAAATGTTGAGCTTCTATAGATCACGAACTGATGTTATCTGATGTAAGATGTAAATTCAGTATTGAGGGAGTTAATTTTTTCCCATATATTTTCTAGCAATTAAGAGTGGGTTTCAGGCATGTGCTAATATTTGTTACACGTATATTTAAACGGAGAGATCCGCATGTTTAAGGAACGTCAGCTATAGGGAGGTGTGAGGCCCTTGACTATCAACATCTGTGCATTTGGTTAGGTTCTGTCTGTTAGGCGCTTTCCACAAAGCCACTGCACATGCCATACGCAGGTATAAAATTCCTGTCGTTATGAACATTTAAATCTAATTCAGGAAGACACACACACTAAAACAAAAATACACACAGACACACATACAGAGACACATACACATACAAACACGGACACACCGAAACACACCCAGACACCCAGACACAGAGACATACATACATCATATTTTGTATAATAATCTATTTCTAACACTCCAGCTAATAAATCAATAATGTAAATGCTTTAGGAGTTCCCGAGGATCTAGGCTGTGGCGAGGTGATCCTAAAAGGAAACTGCTCTCTCTGGATGATGAGATGAGACTCCCTGGAATGCAATTTCGGCCAGAATGCTTTTCTGTAGGAAGGGTTTTACCGGGCAGCATGGAGGCATGGAATTTCCCAGTGAGAAACTGGCTCCCAGCTCTGGACTTACTGGCTGGTCTGGACCACTTGTTTAACCTCCGTCAGAAAACAGTTAACTTGACAGCCCATAGAAGCCAAGAGAAGTTAACATACACTGAGGTTTTCAGGTGAGAGTCTTCTAGAAAGAAAACCAGAACCATTTTCATTACCCCTTGGCCAAAGCCCGAATGCAGTGGTTTGGATTCTGTGGTCTAAGAAAAGTGGGGAGAAGGTTAGACTGCAGAAGCAGAGGAAGAAGGCAGGAGAAGCAGAAAACAGAACAATGAGGAACCTCCTTTACAAGCTGCTCCATGGTCCGCGTCGCCTAAACTGTAATGACAGCCTTGGACGACTTCCAAAACTAGACCCCAGTGACCGCCTGTGGTTGGACCACTTACTTTCCAGTCCACACAGGTCACAGAGGGTCAAGAAGGTTTCCATAAATTAATGAATATCACAGAAGACTATAAAGCCAGCCCCATGAAACCAGACCCCTAGTACTCACTTTGACAGGATTACAGAGAACAATAGGAAGACAGGTGATCATCTTGCTTGTGTCTAGAAACATTAGGTATTTTTTTAAAATATTTTATTTATTTACTTGAGAAAGAGAGCAAGCTAGAGAAAGAGCCTGAGCAGGGGGGAGGGGCAGAGGGAGAGGGAGAAGCGGAGCCTAATGAGGGACTCGATTCCAGGACCCTGGGATCATGACCTGAGCCAAAGGCAGATGCTTAACCAACTGAGCCACCCAGGTGCCCCACCGCAACTTAGGTATTAACTTTCCTCTCATTTATGAAGAGAACTGTTAATGACATTGGCCTTGGACTTTGGGAGATGCTTGACTTCATCGCTCTATTGCTGTGTTTCTTAGGCTCCTGGAGCTCCTGCGTTCTCACCTACATGTCCAGGAGCCTCAATATGACCCAAAGCGGTCTTCTCTTTGGCAGAACTCGGTTTCTCTTGCCCCTACCCCCTGCCACATTAAATCTCTGAGAAGCCCTAAGAACACCCTTGTCGAGATGCAAATTTAAGGCAGTGGGCAGCAGAAGGAAGAGTTGCTCTAGTCACCGGTCATTAACACATGAAAGTACAGTAGTAACGGATTGTGACAACACTACCTGGATTGCTATCAAGTCCTTCTCCAAGCCGGCACGGCGCCACTTTCATATTTCCTATCATGTAGCACTCGCGAAAGCCTGCTGGATGTAGGTACCGTTTTCCTCTGTTTCACACACGGAGGCGCCCGAGACATAACTCAACAGTGAAGTGCCTATTCTCAATCACGCACTTCAAACATACTTCACCAGGGTAGTATCTCCTCATTAGAGAGCCTTGAAGTCAAGAGCTAAATGAATAAATTAATGCAACTTCCTTGTCCCAATCAGGAGCTCCCTGCTAGAAAACTGACTACTGGAGCACTTCACACAAAGATTCAACAGTTCAAAATTCACGTGCAACTATTAACTGGGAAGAATGTAAATAGAGACGACAAATTAGTAGTTCGGTATTTAACTCTCGGGTGTGAATTTTAGACCTTGACAGACTTTGTTTTTCATATACGTTTGGATCCCAGCCCAAACCTCTGCCCACACAGCAACAGCTCTGACAAGGAGAGAACTCAGCAGGAGGAAAAGGCACAAAGGAGTTTTCCCGCAAAACCTGAAACACGGTCCCGCTCCGCTGCTCACCCACCCACTCAGCAAACTGAAGGGAGCTTTTCCGAAATCTCTGCTGGAATCATATTTCTCTCCCCTTTCATTAGAATTGAAAAAGTGAAAGCCAAATTGCAAAGGGATGCCAGCCTGTCTGATGCAGGGACATAATGCAGGCTTCAGAATAACACGATGACTTTAAGAAGGTCGCAGGAGAGCCTGGCCCCGGACGAGGGTGGTCTGAGAAGTAGGAAGCGTCCATAAATAACATGAATCACATAATTTGCCTACCTCAAGTTTGATTAAATTAAATGACAAATAACAAACGTCACTGGGGTTCTGCAATTGCCAGGAGAGGTATGTTAGAGTTACTAGCAATTTAATAACTACCTGCAAATCTCCATCAGGGACAAGAAAGAACAACTTTGCTTTCCCTCTAGAACAACAGTCTATAGACATCATCGATAGCACAGCCCCTCAGTTAGAAATGTCTGAGTCTGCGATCCCCATTCATGTGCGTGCACTTGTGGAAACAAATATGCCCCATTTTTTTTAAAGATTTTATTTATTTATTTGACACAGAGAGAGAGACAGCCAGCAAGAGGGGGAACACAAGCAGGGGGAGTGGGAGAAGAAGAAGCAGTCTCCCAGCGGAGGAGCCTGATGTGGGGCTCGATCCCAGAACGCCGGGATCATGCCCTGAGCCGAAGGCAGACGCTTAACGACTGAGCCACCCAGGCGCCCCAGAAATATGCCCCATTGATGAGAGTTTATAACATAGATTCTGGAAGAACAATCCATGTCTGGATTTGGGTCTCAGTTCTGCCACCAATTTGCTGTCGACCACGGTAGTTCATTAATCCAGTCATTGCCTATCTTGTGGCATCTATAAAATGAGAATGCCAGTAATAATAATGGCACTAATATTTGATGTGAGATTTAAATTAGTGGATACATAGAAATCTCCTTGAGCAGTGCCTAGCACAAAATGAATGGCATAGGATTTTAGCAATTATTGAACTGCATTGGGTAGCTATATAATTATAATTATATATTAATAATACAGGTATGTTCCAGTAAAACTTTACCAAAACAGGCATCAAGCCAGGTATGGCCCAAGGGCCATAGTTTTCCCGTCCCTATTCGAGAGGACAGAATTAGGACAAGTATATGGAGATCACAGGGAGTCAGGGTTCAACTCGTCATGAGCAAGAGTAATGCAGCAATGTCAGCTCTCTTCTTAAGGGACTCCCAATACTGAAATTATTTAAGTAGAAGATGGAGGAGTCTCTCCCATGGGTCATTTTGTAGGGATTCTGAGTTATATGGGTGAAGCTAGACACAAAGACTTTTGCAGACCCTTCTAAACCTAAGAGTAATTATTTTTACTCTAAGTAATGGTTGCCTTTTCATATATTCCCAGCATTTAGAGTCAATGATTTTTGACAAGGGCCCCAAGAATACACAATGGGTAAAAAGATATTTTCTTCAATCAATGTTGCTGGGAAAACTGGATATCCACACACAAAAGAATAAAATTGGACCCTTATCTTGTACCACACACAAAAATCAAAGATTAAAGGCTTAAATGTAAGGCCTGAAATTGTAAGACTCCTAGGGAAAAAACCAAAACAAAACATAGGGAAAAAGCTTCTTGACATTGGCTGTGGCAATGATATTTTTGATAAGACCCCAAAAGCTCGGGCAGCAAAAGCAGAAATAAATGAGTGGGACAAATGAAAATGCTTTTTAAAAAAAATTTATTTATTTGACAGAGAGAGACAGGGAGAGAGGGAACATAAGAAAGGGGAGTGTGAGAGAGAGAAGTGGGCTTCCTGCCGAGCAGGGAGCCCAATGCAGGGCTTGATCCCAGGACCCTGGGATCATGACCTGAGCTGAAGGCAGACAATTAACAGCCGAGCCACCCAGCGCCCCGAAATGAAAATGCTTCTGCACAGTAAAGGAAGTCATCAACCACAACTCTTCAGTTTGCACTGGCTTCTCTGTCTTCCTCTCAATGGATACCTGAGAGGAGCAGATGTTCTAGGGAAGCCTCAGAGTTTCACTTTTCTTATTAGGAAAAAAACCAAACAAACATTGTGTTTCGTGAGGCCTTCAGAAGCTAGCTCTCCCTCTTTCTGTGTCCCCAAAACAGGCCTGAAGACTCTGTCCGCTGCGTTAACTTTTGTTCTCTTGCTTTTACCCTTTCCCTCACTACTCCACGCTTGGGGCAGGAAGCAGTGTTTATCTGCAAAGGTGTAACCGTGCTGACAGGACTGTGGGATTCATGCTCCATAGCCTCACAGAGAGGTCTCTCTCATTTCTCCGTGTCTGGCTGTCTAGGAGTCATTCCGACTGGTCTGAAGACATTTGAAGCTGTCTCAATGCTCTTTGTGACAGCGTTTTCTGAACCCTTGGTGCTGTGTCGCTTTCAGACTCCATAGGTCTCCTCTACCTCAACTTCCACCTCAAATACAACTATTGAGAAATGCCATGTTTAATTACCTCGTAGTTTCTAGGTGATGCCTGGGCTATGAACGTTAAGTAGGTAAATGTTTCCCTTCTGATGATAAACTTTGTATTATTGAGGCAAAGTAAAAAGAAAACATGATATCCTTTGATAAATATTAACCACCGAAATTCCCTTTCGCCTCCCATGGAAAACATTATTTGCAACTGATCAATTGCCAAGTGTCTGCCAGATATTATTTTTTGTCTGGCCCATAATATTTCAAAAAAAGTATGTTTCAATCCCTGATTTACTGATGAGGAAATTGAGGTTTAGGAGATAAAGTGATTTCTCCTAGGTGACATGGCCGATAAAGGGCAGAGCTGCAATTTTTACTATTATGCCTAAAAGCTGTCTTATAAAATCTTCAATCCAGAAAGAAGGAAGAAGAGAAAGTAGGCAGTCAGAGGAAAGTCATCATCTGTGATGTAGGAGGAAAGGCCTTGTGTTGGGGTGTGAGAAATTCTCTTTCCTCCTTTCTTCACCTAATCCTTTACGTCAAGTGCCGAGCGTAATGCCTTACCGTGGCAAGGAAAAGAGGACATACAGGATTCACTATGTGATGTAAGTCTGACAATTACAGTCTCAATTTTACCATTAAGGAAATGGGTTTCTAAAGAGATTAGCTAATTGTTTCAAACTCACAATCCTTATAAATTACAGAGCCAGGATTAGAAACAGCAGCTATAATCCAGACAGTGGGTTTCAACTTGCCTCATTTGTAATGATTCTTTAAAGGACTTTATCTGAGTTTACAGACCCTAAGTCCTAAGAAGATTATGATATGCCATCCTCCATCCATGTTAACTCAAATTCAAACACTGCTAAAATACAGACAGACTGATCAAGTTCTGATTTCACATTCATTTTCTTGAAACATCAAATATTGAGTTATTTTAAATACCTTTTTCTCCCTTTTTCTGTTTTGCCAATTCCTTCCATTTCTATGCAGTCAGCCTCTGCAGACATCCAGGTCTGCCCTACAGCCCCCAACCTCAATTCCTCATTGCCCTGTTGGAAGATTTGCATATCCTGGGTCCAGGAGAGCGAAACCCACTGAAGGTGAACTGGAGTCGCGGTGACATCTGTTGGTACCCCCTATGAGTGGCTTCTTGTTCACACCTGTCAGCCAGTGTATGGTGCTACGTGAGACGTGTTGGGTATGTAGTGGCTCTGCTGGCGTTTCTTTGAGGTCTCTGCTCCCCTGCCTTTGACCTTTGTCTTCTTCTGACTTGTTTGCCCATTTCTTCTGCCATACCACTATGGGAGCATACATTTGGGAGGCTGACCCCCCTCCCCAGTTTACTTAAGTAGCGTCTCACCATTTACCATCAGCATACATGGTCCTTCGTTGGCCCTCCAGTCTCTTCTGTCACCTCTCCCATTTCCAGAGTGGCTTTGTTCCAGGTCTGTAGTCCCAGGGCAGCCTCATGGGGCATCCCAGGAAGTTACTGACCTACCAGCTGTGCACTTCTGCTCCCTCAGGGGCTGAGCCAAATGGGCTTCGACAACCTTTTCCAACACTGGAATTCATGATCCTCGATCAAACACATTTACATCTTGTAGGTTTATCTTGCTCCATTGCTTAGAGATCACTCATTATTGACTCTGTTTTGGTGGTGGTTGTGCCCATTGCGTCTACTTGCTGCCATCGGCTGCCCAGCCAGGGAAGCGAGGGAGAACAAAGAGCAGGTAGTTAAGGATTGTCAGAGCCAGGAGAAAGTTTAGATGGTTTTATCAAGTTCCCTGCTTTTAGCTGAGAAAAATGGGGATGACTTATCCGGATCGATACAACTAAATTTTAGGAAGCTCAACTCCAACACGGACATCCCGAATTTCAGTCTAGCAGAGTTTATACTACGTAACAGACTACATTTCCTTCGGCAAGACGGTGACATGGGTGTGGTTCGTACTTGTGTCTGTCCTTCTTTCTACTTTTGGAAACCTGAACATATTTTTAGTTTCTCACAGACCCCACTTCTGCCTCTGCAAACAAATATGTCGCCTTTCGCACCCCTTTTTCCAACCCTCTCTCTCTGCTAAGACAGAATTAAAATATAGTAATACTGCAACTTCAATTTGGTTTCCAGAAAAACCTTTGGCCAGCTCCTTTGTTCTCCATTCCAAGAAATTAGCACTTAATCCCTTCCATGGTAGAAATATCAGACAGTGTGGCCAATCTGTGAAGATGAACTCTTGGTCAGAGAAGCCTTCCAATCACAATTTATAACTGACCATGCCATTAGCATATCCTTATTAACAGAGTTACCAACCCGTGTGCGCTGAGCACCCCATCAGCATCTGGTAATAGCAAATATGCCACACGGGCAGATTTAGGAACAACTAGATGAAAACATTCCCCAAACTTCAGTTGTGCCATATGGGCACGGTCTCACTCTAACTGGAAAAGGAAGGGAAATGTCATACCTGTAATAAAACATTTAAGTCCTGTCTTCCCTCTTGTTCCCTCCATAATGACACCAACATGTGACTAAAGCTCAGTCTGTAAATATATCTTCCAAGTGACATCAGGGCAATTAGCAGGAAGCCCTTGAGAGAAGGCTAATTTGTTCTTTATTCAGGTTTTTTTTTTTTTTTTTGAAAACCCTTTCTTTGACTTGGACATGATAAGGACATGAGGGTGGAGGTGTCAGGCTCTATATTTTCTCAGCCTTTACATTAAAACAGAGGTATCTGGGGACCAGTTATTAAATCAGTCTTTGGAGAAAAGACAATGAATTCTAGAAGCCTCATTTCAGCAACCAGTGTGATTTCACGAAGAAAGGGTTATGCTTCACCAGCTTGTTAAGAATTCTTTGAATTTCACTGTCACTTAATCAAAGCAACTGTAATGAAATTGCATACAATACAGCAGCAGGGCAATCATGCTGCTTTCTAACAAGTTTCTCTGTGTCAAATTAAACTTCATTCAAAGGACAGAAGC
The DNA here is from genome assembly GCF_017311325.1 of Ursus maritimus. Taxonomy (NCBI): domain Eukaryota; kingdom Metazoa; phylum Chordata; class Mammalia; order Carnivora; family Ursidae; genus Ursus; species Ursus maritimus. The sequence continues at coordinate 4,234,554 of NW_024425563.1, read as the reverse complement.
ATGCAATATTAGCCAAGCGCAAGAAATGTGAAGAATGCTGCAAACAGCATGGAGTTACAGGACCTAGAAGCTAAACTTCCCAAATCTGGAAAAGATCTTTAAATATGTCTCTGGGCTCCATAGTTTATAGTCAAACATTCCAGAAAGTTTGATTCACATCCTTAGGACACACAGCCAGGACTAGAAATGAGCCACTAACTCCAAGGACTTTTCCTACTGCCCACGGATGTGTCTTCTCCTTTCTAAATACGAGCACATTTCCCCCAGCTTCTGTACGAGTCTTGGTACAAGGATGGCACGCTGTTGTTGTTTATATTCATGAGGTGAATAAGGATACTGAAAACATTATTTCTCAGGTTGGTCAATTATACTAAATAGTGTAACCTCAGCAAAGAACGGTAGCAAGAATGGAAGGGACCCAGAAGGAATAACTTCAGAGTAGTAGATGTGATTCCACAAAATTATGTACGGAACTATTTGCTACTGAACGAAGAACAAAAATAGAATGCAAAAATAGGAAACTAAGTTGCAGCCTACCCAGAAAAAATACTTGCATTGAGAGCTATCACCCACCTAATTTGTTCTCACTGCAGCATGCAGCAGTTCTGCGAATTGATAATTCTGGGTGTTAATTTTACATATATATATATATATATACACCCCCCAGCAAAGCAGTAATTGTTTTCTTCACTGAGAGTTCTCTTTCTGTTAGCAACACCACCACTGAGAGGTCATTTTCAAAACTTCTCTGCCTCAAATTTTCAATCATATTATCTTAGTAAAGATTCTTTGATCAAAATCCTTATTTTATGGAAGACAGCAGAGGCCTCACCTGGCTGTGACTCACCCAAGGTCTCATGGCTGTTACAAGGTGTGGCTGGGCAGGTGACACATTTAGATGCGACAGTGACATGGACACAGGGATAGACTTTTCTGCGAATCACGTGCTTCTCAAGGGCTGGGCTTCTACAACCAGATAAAATAAATCCCAGGCTGGCATCTCGCGGAGAATCACTGTTATACCATCAACTGAGCCTTCTATCTGGCCTTCGGTCCCCTCACAACCAACCCTGGCTATTTAAACGCCCAGTGCTAACAGTTACGATGCCAAGCCAGACCCTCCAGAAGGAGGGGCAGGATATTTCTTCTGAGACCCAGCACAGTGCCCTTCCTACCGTGGGGAGCTCTCTTGTACCCGATACCCCCCATTAATTTCCCAGGGCTGCCTCAGCCAGCTCCCACAAACTGGGTGGCTTAGAAAACAGGACCTTATGGCCTCACAGTTCTACAGGACAGAAGTTAGAAATAAAGGTGTCGCCAGGATCGTGCTCCCCTGAAGCCTGGAGGGGAGGGTCCAACCTCGCCTCTTCTCAGGTCTGGCCTTTGCCAGCAGGCCCTGGCCCCCCGCTGGCAGAGGCACCTTGCCGGCCTCTGCTGTCTGAGCTCGCTGTCTCTCTCCCCTCCTGAGCACCCTGGTCACCCTGGGTTAAGGACCCACCCCACTCCCACATGCTCCCTCCTTAATGTCACAGACTGCATCTGCAACGACCCAATTTCCAAAGAAGGCCCATTCTGGGGTTCCGGAGGTGAGGACTTCACGCACCTGTTTGAGGGGTATGGCGGGGTGTGGCTATGCTGAAAGGCTCCACCTGCAAGCACCCCGCCTTCAAGACACCCTGTTTATTTACTAGCAGGCCGACACTTGCTCTCACTCTTCAGCAGCCCTTCACTTTGGGAAACCCGCACATGCGCAGAGTATCGCCTCAGGAGGGCAGAGCAGAGAAGGACCGGACAGTTTTGAAATCCAACCGTGTGCAAATACGCCACTCATCCAGCAGCTGCTCTTCCAAGAAATGTGTTTCCGGTCTGCGGCAGTCACGTGACAGAGGCCAGGGCGCAGAAGTTTCTCTGGAGCCACACTGTCCCTGCCGATTGGCTTTGCCCTCTACGCAGGGCATCTGCCCCGAGCTCTGCTCACGCCGGCTGCGTGCAACAGCTCACGCCGCAGGCCAAGTGTGCAGGGCCGCGCTGGGGTGGGAACTGCCCCCAGGGCGACCCCAGTCTGGAAGAGAACGCGCATAAGGATCTGCGAGGGGATACATTTGCACTTGCATGCCGATAGCTTTCAGAGATAAAGTATGGTGGGGCCCGGAACACTGAAGGATTCATTCTGCCTCCAGAATAAGAAAGAAAACTAGAGAGATGCATTGTATCTGGGTCTCGGAGGCAGGGGGAGGTAGCAGAGGAAATCCATTTTGGCCACGATGGGCAAGCCATCGTCTGACTGGACAAAGTAGGTAAGACAGCTCTTTCAGGAGGTGGGCACCCCCAATACGGGCACCAATCCTGGTGAGAAAGGAAGCACAGGAAGGGAGCCCCACATTCACTCCAGCTTCCTGGTTGGAGGAAGAGGGCCTGGGAAGGAAACTGCAGTGTAACTGGGTAGAGGGAACTCCGTGTCAAGGCTGCTAAGGTGGCCGGCTGTGGTGGCAGGGCACTGGTGAGGGAGAAGCAGAGAGGGAATGCTTGATGTCTGCAGACATAGCCCCCGGGATCCTTGGTGAGCCCCAAGCTATGCACAGGTCTACAGGAAGACTAGCAAGGACAGTTATGTGGAACCTAAGTGCTGGACAGAAATTAAAGGTCAGACGATGTGAGGAGAAGTTGGGATTGTTGCCTCACACAAGACTAGACACCTTGGTGAGCTATCAGTTGTGACCCTGAAAAAGCCACTCTATAGTAAAAAGAGAAAAAATAGAGCTAAACACTCCTTCACTAAGCCTAAAACCAAGACTTCACAAGAGAAAAGTGATCCACTTTGAAGGACTTAAACTGCCTGCCAACATGAAACTCAACACTCTTCAGAGGAAGATAACATCATACAGACGCGCTACGATATATAACCCACAATCTCCAGCTCACAGCAAATAAAACCCCTCACTGGATATTATGATAGCCGGACAAGGTGACTTACAGTAAAGATATGAGTCACTACAACTAGATCAAGATCGGATAGCTTGTATAGTTTTTATTGATTTGCTAATCTTTTCTTCACTATTAAGCCCATCCGTCTTCATTTTCCAGTATTTTGAAATTTGATTCTAGGTTTTTAAATGTGATAGAGTTTCCTTTTTCTTTTCTTTTCTTCCTCCCTTTTCTCCTTCCTTCTCTCCTTTCCTTTCTTCTTTTTTTCCATACTGAAATGTTCCATCTTTTTGCCTAATTTAACCATTCTTCCATTAAATTCTTCAACATATTTTAAATAGCTATTACTAGTCTTTGTCTGCTAATTCCAAAATCTGGGTCATTTCTGACTCTGCTGCTATTGTCAAATTTTTCTTTTGATTATGGGTCACATTTTTCTCCTTCTTCATGTCACATAATTATTTTTTCTCTTGTGTGCTGGGTATTGTGCAAAAAAGAGCAGTAGAAACCAAGGTAGAGAATATTCTCCCCTAGTAAAGGCTCACTGTTTGCTCTGTCAAACAACGGAGGTAAAGCTCTCCTTCTTCAAGCCAACGAAGAGATGATCTGGGTTAGAGCTGGGCAGTCTCCAATGATTTTTGCTCATCTCCGATGTCTTGAGAGTGGGGTAAGATATCATACTCCCTCCATAAGCACTTCTGTATCTCTACATCACAAGGCCATGAGCTCTTTCTCTATGTTCCAATCTAGCTTCCTGCTTCCTGCATCACATTTCATTCAGGAAAAATCCCGAGGTGCAGAATTTTCAGGTCATCATGCTTACTCTGTGTTGTGGATCCTTCTCCTGCAGGGTCATTAAGAATTCAGCTATTTTCTCCTGAGCCTGCAACATCCCACTGCGTACTTAGTGCTCCTCCTTGGCTGTGTTTCCAGACTTGGCGAATAGCCCGCAGGGATAAAGAGACTGCTCACCCGGGCAGGCTTTGTTCCCATCTGGAAGATAGTTTATTCTGTCTCTTTGTATCCAATGCTCCTTGATCTGAAATTTGAAAATTTAACCTGTTTCTTCAATGCTACAGCAAGACCTGTGACCTTTTATGAGTTTCTATATGCCTGCTGGATGCAGTCCTTACCTGGTAGTGTCTTAACTCAGGAATACACAAGGTCCCCAAATTTGTCTTCAACTGTCCCCCCAGTAGATACAATGACCCTATATGGAAGATGAACTAAAATTGTATTTTCAGAAATTTTATCCCTCTGTCCTCATACATAGGATTAGCAGATTTTGGGTTGAAAACAAGACTGGAAGATACCAGATTTTCTCAGTTTTGTCCACCTCTGGGTCCTCTGCTGCTTGCTTTACCAGTTAACTGTGAGCCATCACTGCGTCGCAGGGCACAACACATCAAAATCCTTCAGCACCTGCCTGTCTTCTCATGACTGCTCCTAGGGCAGGTTAGTGACCAGCAAGACTGCTTTCTCCCAACACCTCCGGCCAGCTCCCTATGGGCCAGACCATTCTGCCACATGAGGCCGGCCACAGCATGTCCCAAGATGCAGGGCGTGGGTATGGACTTCCTCAGCAGTGCTCAAGGGGAGAGTTATGCAATCTGTAAGTACTTTGGGCAGTGGCAGGGAATAAGTAGATACACACCCTCTTGCTCCTTCTGATGGACTTTTCCAAAGCGTAGTTTTCCATAAAACCTTTGACAGACATGCTGGACTGTGGTGCAAATGCCCCTGTGAAGTCCCCAGCAGCGACTCTGTGTGCACCTGTGGGGGAGCGGAGGTGAGTGTGTCCATGCCTCACCTACACCTCTCCACCCTTCCTTCCTCACATTCCTTTTCTCTCTCTGGGATTGCTGCTCCAAAACAAAACTTTTCCAGCTAATTGCTTCCTTAGCTCCGGACTTTGGAGAAGCTAGCTTAAGACAACCTGAATCATGCATCTTCAAGTCACAGTGGGGAGGGAAAGGAGTAAAAACAAATTGCGCCAGTCCTGATGTTGCGGCAAACATCTTCTCCAAGTGAGATACAGGCACCTGCCAAGAGTTGTTTCAACCCATTCACGTGGCAAGAGCTCCTCCTGTCTCTAGGGGAGTAAGAAAAACATTCCATTTCTAGACATCTATACTTTTATTTTTTTAATAATAATATTTTTTATTATATTATGTTAGTCACCATACAGTACATCCCTAGTTTTTGATGCAAAGTTCTATGATTCATTACTTGCGTATAACACCCAGTGCACCATGCAGTACGCAGACATCTATACTTTTAACGTTTAGAATGATAACATACACGAAAATCCTAACCTGGTATTCATCAGGGAGCAGAATTTGTTTCTCTTACTTATTTTTTCTGATCCACTAACTTTCTGGATTTCTACCTCCATTCATTGAAAAGTTAGCAAAAAAGTGAGAGGACGAAACCTGAATGACTAATTCCAGAAGAAAGGCTTTTCAGTCATGAAACCACCACGGAGAGCCTAGATTACTGTGCAGCATGCATGAGCTTTCTGAGCCTTGAATTCCTCATCAGGTTAAATAAGGATCGAATGAAATGAGTATGTGAAAACACCTGTCAGCACATAGTAGGCACTTAGCAATGTTAACCTAATCTGAATTCCCATGTTTATTTCAAACAAATTGCTTTGTTTTATGTAGCTTTCAGAAGGACGTCCTCTTCCACCTCTGGGTACTAATTGCCTTTTCAGATTACGTATCTCATTAAGCTTTGTATATCTTCATTTCTAGTGCCGGTAGTAATGGAGCTCTCAGTCATTGTTACATTCACTATCCTGACAACATTTATTAAAATGAAGCAATTAAGTATTGTCTTAAATGGAGTTTAGAGGTAGGGCTCATTAGACTCCGGCTCATTACAATTAACTTAAATGATAAATGCAAAATAATTTCATCCCAGCTCAGCCCTGAAAATTGGTTCAACTGTATTTCTCTAGAGCTGGCTTTCCTTCCTCACTTAAGAGCAAAACTAGTTTGAAACATTTCAGTGAAACACAGTATTCATTAAAAGGATATTATTAAAAATGTAAAGCCCCAAATTGGCTCACAGGGGTTCCTGCACTGTTAACATCTGAACCCTGGCATACCTTACTTCGCAGGCTGCCACATAATTGGGTTCGGGGGCTCCCTTAAGTGGAAGTAAAGAAGGAAACAGGCCCAGCTTTAAGTGGCCCGAGCGTTCATTTGCATTTGGCTGCATAGGCAATGAGTCCCCTTTGCACAGGGTGGTAAGAATGACGGGGCAGAAAGACGTCCCTCCTCCTGCTGATCTGCTTTGGGGAAGTCAGGGCTCTCCACCTTAATTGGTCATTGTGGAGAATTGCTCCCTTGTCAGACTGCAGACATCAGGCTGAGTAGTTAGATGGTTTTATTCTGTTCAGTTTATTCTGAACAGTCCTTGTGAAAGGAGATAGAAGTAGATAGGGATCCCATCCAAATTCTGTTCCCCATCCCAAGTCAGCACATAGGAAACTTCTGGAAAGACGTCATTCCAGAGTGACAGAGTGTGGACTTTAGGGTCAGAGAGAACTGTGTGTTATTCCTGGAGGTGCCAGTGGTTTCCTGTGTGATCTTCCAGACATTCACAGCTTCACAAAGCCTCACTTTTGTGGTCTGAAAACAGAAATAATGTGTAATCTTTCCAACTGCGGGAATAGACGAGATAATGAATGAAAACCCTCAGCACACTTTGTAGCACATATTACATGGTAGATGAATGTTTCTTCAGCCCTTGACTTCTATGGGTTATACCAACCATTCATTATGGTCTGGAAGATATAATATGAATGTTGTATGCGCTGGATGCTGTATGCACGCGATGCTGTATTTACTGGATGCTTGCTGTATTACTGCATATTGTATGCACTGGATGCCGCGTGTGCTGGATGCCGTACGCGCTGGATGCCGTATTGTGTGTACTGGATGCTGTATTATATGCACAGGATGCCGTATTGTATGCACTGGATGCTGCATGCACTGGACGCTGTACTGTATGTCCTGGACGTGTATTATGTGTACTGGATGCTGTATGTACTGTATGTCCTGGATGCTGTATTGTGTGTACTGGATGCTGTATTGTGTGTACTGGATGCTGTATTATATGCACTGGATGCTGTACGCACTGGATGCTGTATTGTGTGTACTGGATGCTGTATTGTGTGTACTGGATGCTGTATTGTGTGTACTGGATGCTGTATTATATGCACTGGATGCTGTATGCACTGGATGCTGTATTGTGGGTACTGGATGCTGTATTGTGTGTACTGGATGCTGTATTATATGCACTGGATGCTGTATGCACTGGATGCTGTATTGTGGGTACTGGATGCTGTATTGTGTGTACTGGATGCTGTATTGTGTGTACTGGATGCTGTATTATATGCACTGGATGCTGTACGCACTGGATGCTGTATTGTGGGTACTGGATGCTGTATTGTGTGTACTGGATGCTGTATTATATGCACTGGATGCTGCATGCACTGGATGCTGTACTGTATGTCCTGGACGTGTATTGTGTGTACCGGATGCCACATGCACTGGGTGCTGTATGCACATACTGGATGTACTAGAGTGCCTGGCACATGAGTCTTGTATATAATATTCTATCTATGCCTCTCTCATCTGGACAACTATGTGCTTTGGTTTTTGATTCAGATGATAAAGCCTCCCCCGTATGGTCCCTGAATCTCTCTAATATTCAGATGGCAAATTAAAATATTTTTGCCCGTCAGGGACCATGACTTGATTGTGACCTAAGAAAAAAGAAAAAAAAATTAAAGAAAATCTTGCTTTCTGACAACAAAGCTGAATATGAAACAGGCTGAGTGGCATTTGGGCACTGGGATGAGAGACGAATGTATCAACTAACAGAAAACCAGCTCTACCACAGTTAAAAATAATCAGGTTTAGTATTTTCTTTCACATTAAAACCATCTACTATTCAATAGTGTAGGGTTTTGAATGAAGTGGTTCAATACTGCTATTAGGGTCTCAGGGTCTTTGTACCTTTCTTCTCTACTGTTATTAACTGGTTGTCTTTTATCCTGATGTTTGCTGCCTCATTGTTACAATGATTGGTGGAGCCCAGGGAATAAGCCTGTGCGTTAGCACCAAGACAGGGTGGGAAGGCAAGAATAAAACATCTCTACCTCCCTAAAAAGAGGCAGTCTTTTTCCTCCACCAAGATTTGTGAAATGGATAATCCCTAAACATCAAAGAGGGAGTGCTATTTGGCCACACGTAAGAGACTAATGCCCACACTGTAGGAATATGTGGATCTGAGGAGTGGTTGGCTCCCTGTGGCCGTGGCAGTGGCACGTGGCAGGTCCACACCAGCCCCGTGCCTTACAATGTACATTTCAGGTCCTTTGCATTTTGCAGTGTGGAGGATCTAGCTGAGGAGAGGAGATGGAGGGAACACTCAGGGAAAGGCCGTGTGCAAAGCCGGGGTTAGGTGTCTGTGAGCGTGTTGTGATTCAGTGGAGAAACAGAGATTAAACAACTTCTGCGAGGACTTTGGACACTGGACCAAATCCTTCATCAACACCCAACTGAGGGCGCCAGGAAAGAAAGCTGGTACCATAAAGAGAAGGAACAACGTCCTCAAAACTTAGGCCCTGGAAGAGGGAGCACATCCGGAACACTGGAGTCAGGATCTCTAAGAACGCATGGCCCCCACAGAAGAAACAAGAACACTGGCAAAAATTGTCAAAAGAAACATTTTTAAAGCTCCAGACAATCCAAGGCGTGCTCATCCAAGAACAATGGTGGGCTGTCACTCAGGAAGCACCGTGAGCCTGTGGTGTTTAACGTGCTCTGCTCCATCCCTGTAACCAGCAGCCCGAAATAGTGCTGAGTGTGGAAACCAGGAGCTCGGCAAGAAGCCCTTCTCAGAGAAGTGCTGTCCCTTGACCTGGCTGGCAGTGCCTCCCAGGAGGACTGGTCTTCTCTGGCCTGATTCAGGGCTCACTTACTGCACACCGTGGAGACCTCTGCTGAAGACATTCCAGCGATGTTTGACGTTGTAGCTGCTTGAGGCAGTGATAATAGAACAAACACGCGGCTGGCTGAAAAACTAAAGGGAAAGCTGGGAAGCGGGATGGGCAGGCTTTGAAAAGGTCCAGTGCACCCCTGGGGATAGGGAAGTCCACACGCGTGCCCGAGAAAGGTCTGAGAGACTGACTTCCAGGGTCTGAGCCAGCAGGAGGCGAAGGCTAAGGCAGGGCTGTAGGTGCCTGAGTGCGGAAGGTGTTAAAGGCAAAGATGGAGAGACATGTTGGTTCAGGGTGTTCAAGGACATACTGGCATCTAAGGAAATCTCTGTCCAGTCGTTAGCTGACCACCGAGTCAGCAGCGGAGACTTTCAAACCCACACCTGACAAAGAATGCTGACATCACTGAATTAGTTCACAAAGTTCCCAATGATGACAAACCCTAGGATGAGGGACATATGCTTTCCAGAGCTAGCACATTGTATTTAAATTGGTCAGCATTGAATAAGAAGGTAGAAGAAAGGTGGTGGGGGAGGCACGAGAAGGTATGGTGCACGCACAGGACAAGAAGCAGTCATGCAGCCTGCCCGCAAGGAAGCCCAGAAGTTGGACTTCTTGGACAAAAACTTACATCACTTCTTTGAAATGTGTTCCAAGAACTAAAAGAAGCCATATCTAAAGAACTAAAGAAAAGTATGAGAATAGCTCCTCAAGTAATTACAGATACATAGAGGTGTACCTGTAAATAGGAATTCTAGAGTAAACAAGCACGATGCTTACAAAGGAGTCACCGCAGGGGCTCAACAGTTTGCACTGTTGGTGGTCATGCAGCTGCTTTAGAAAACCATCTGGCAGCTCCTAGAAACGTCAAACACAATCACCACACGACCCCCAGTCCCACTACCAGGAACGCACCTGCTTTGGCTGCTGTGATAAACTGGCGTGCACTGAGTCGCATAAACAAATACAGATCTGTCATCCATCGGGACTGCAGGCTGGAAGCCCAACACAGGTCTCAGTGGGCTCCCATCGGGTTGAGCTGTCATCAGAGCTGTGCCCCTTCCGGGGGCTCCAGGGGACAGCCCGTGTCCTTGCCTCTTCCCCACACGTTCCCTGACTCTGGGAGCCTTTCCTTCACCTTCAGAGCCAGACGCAGCGGGTGGGGTCTTTCTCACTTCATCTCACTCTGACCTCCTGTTCTCCCTCCCTCTTCCACGGTTAAGGACCTTTGTGATTACACTGCACCTGTGTGGATAATCCAGAGCAATTGTACCATTTTATAATCAGCTGATTGGCAACTTTCGTTCCTTTTTGCCATGTATCAAAACATAATCATGGGTACCAGGGATTAGAACATGCGTGGTTTTGGTGGGGGCATTATTCTGCCTTCCACAACCCTCAAGATAATTGCAAGTATATATTCATACAAAAATCTGTACAAGAATGTTCATAGAGGGGCGCCTGGGTGGCACAGCGGTTAAGTGTCTGCCTTCGGCTCAGGGTGTGATCCCGGCGTTATGGGATCGAGCCCCACATCAGGCTCTTCTGCTATGAGCCTGCTTCTTCCTCTCCCACTCCCCCTGCTTGTGTTCCCTCTCTCACTGGCTGTCTCTATCTCTGTCGAATAAATAAATAAAATCTTTATAAAAAAAGAATGTTCATAGAATTATTCATTATAGCCGAAAACTTGGAAACAACCCAAATGTCCACCAATAAATGGATCAACAAAATGTGAACTTTTATTCACAGAAAGGAATGAAGTACTTACAGGTGCTACAGCACGGACATGACCTAATTAAAGGAGCGAGTCACAAAAGGCCACATACTGTATAATTCACTTACACGAATTGTTCAGAATAGACAAGTCCTCTGGAGGAGAAAGTCTAGCAGTAATTGCCAGGTATTGGGGGACAGGCAGCACTGGGGAGTGATAGCCAAAGACCACGGGGTTTCTTTTTGGGCTGATGAAAATGTTCTGAGATTGGGCAGTGGTGATGTTTGCATAACTCAGCAAATGCACTAAACGACACTGAATTGTACCCATCCGAAGAGTGAGATTGATGGTATGTCAGCTGTGTCTCAATAAAGCTGTTCTTAAAACATATGAAATCTTTGTGAGAACTTGTGGACCAGATTAAACTCTGAGTCCCCCAGATTCTCGTGGAATAACTGGACACACTCACTAAGCATATGCTCTGCTTACGTCCACTGGGACTTGTCAGCTGTGACTTGCTTCTCATGTCCAAGGGGAGGCCACACTGCGTAGAGTTCAAGAGCATATGTCTTGCTGATGCTGTTGTTGTTTCGTATTTTGTTCGAGGTCAGACAGGCTAAACTTCAGATCCCAGCTCAGCTGTTACTAACTGAGGAACTCTGGCAAGTTATTTTACTTTTTGTCTTTCTCTCATCATGAGATTTAAATCACTGTAAGACCTCCTTCACGAAGCTGCTATGTGCATTGAGTGAAAGTTTGTATTTATGGCGTATGGCCCCAAAGGAGGTGCTATGTCCACCAGGGAGTGAAAGTAGTTCTTGGAAGGACAGAAAATCTCAGATGTTACGATGGTGTGTGTCCCTCTGAAACTTAGCCCCACCTGACGAAATCTTATTCCTTAGCGATGTCATAAAGCTGGAAAGGGCAATCAGGGAAATAAATGTCTAAAAAGGTCTCTTTGGGAGGAGATTTTATTGGCTCAGTGGAAGCCCTCAAAAGTCATGCTTATTTTCCATCCTAGTCGAGTCTCCTTCTCCATTCTTAGGCTGAGACAAACTGATGTGTCCACGTCACAGGCTGCTGGGCCAAAGGGAGAATGGAGAGGCTTCTGCCCGCAGCCCAAATCCTGTATTTCCAGGAACACGCCATTTGACTTGCAATATAGAAAAAGAAACTAAGAAAGCAAATCTGTCCAGTGAGTATGCTGCTCCTTCCATCACATCAATGAGCCTGTGGTGTCTTCTACTAAAGGGGACTGTGTGTGTTCATCGCCCCTAAACCACTGTGCCCTGACTTCAGTGAGATGGGACGGGTGATGGATGATGGAGTCCTGCTCCACTTTATCGACCACATAGGCTGGGCCACGGTACAGGTGAGCCTCTGGAACACCCCTTCCCCCCGATGTCCTCAGAGGACCCTCTGCTACCTTCAATGTCTTCTCTCCATTCAGGGTCCCCAGGCTGCCTCTCTCTCTCTCTCTCCACTCCCCTTTCAGCCAAGTTGATCCTGGAGGTTGTAAACTCTTAAGATGGAACATATGCATGAACCATAAAGAAAGTTAAATATCTTAATAGGAATTGGATTGCCATACCTAGTAGGCATTCCCATGTGTAAACCTGAATCTTCATGGAGATCTTTAGAGTCAAAATCTTCAGTATCCATTGATTAATTCACTTCTTTATCAACTTACCTCCAAGAATACTAGAGATTTGTGCAAAAAAATTGAATGCAGTGGAAGAAGATGGCATCCTTTGATGATGTCATGTTTCCTTTAACAAATATTTATTGAGTCTTCGCTGTGTGCGGGCATTGTCCTAGGTACTAGGGTTACAGAGATGAGCAGGATAAATACGTCCTTGACTTTATGGCACTTACATTCTTGTGTGTGTGGGGGGGTGTCACAAATGGGTGAATAAATAAATATCACTAATCGTGAGGTACTGATAAATACTGTGAAGAAAATGAAAGCTGGTTAAGGAGACAGAGAATGACACTGGGCTCTATTTAAAACGTTCGTAGATGGCATCTCCAAAAAGGCAAAATTTGAGCGGAGATCTGAAAGCACCAAGGAGAATATTTAAGAAATGGCGCTCCAAGAAGAGGGAAGTAGGTTGAAAGCCCTGAGATGGGGTGTATGTCTGGGGGGTCAAGCGCCTCCTGGAGGACATCGTGGGCTGCAGCTCAATGTGTCTACAGAAACTGACACCCCCGCCGCCATGCACACACATTCCAACGCGCACATCATTTCAGCTAATGCGAAATTATAGTTGAGGGCGTTTTGTTTCTATGGAGTCTTTTATTTGGTTTCTTTTCAACTCTCCAATTCCCTTTTTATTTTTTTTAAGGAAGAGGGAGGGCAGGGGCAGAGGGAGAGGGAGAACCTTAAGCAGGATCCACACCCATCACAGAGCCTGATGTGAGGCTTGATCTAATGATCTTGAGATCGTGACCTGAGCTGAGATCAGTAGTCGGCCCTCTCTCCAATTCTTTTTTAATGTCCCAGAATAGGGGTTCTCCAGCCACCGTAAGAACTCTGTATTCACAAGTTAGAGACGATGTAAAAATTCAGTGTACGTGACCTTTTCAGCTACCCACTTACAACACACACATTCACCTGCTTTTGTAAATCCTGAGTTTGTTTTGGGAAGTCTCTTTCTCCTCGTTCAATTAGTTAGCCATGCTACTTCTGGTTTCTCCATTAGCCCCCGCTTTCCCCATCTCATAAACAATAATCTGATGTGTAATTTGTACTCTCAGCTACACTTTAGTGATTCTTGTCCTTTCAGTCAAAGGATAAATGTTTTCTGGGACAGTAACAACAAGATGAGTCATTTTTAGTGTATGTCAAGTGCACACCCCATACAAGTTGCTTTAAATCTGTTATTTTAGTAGTTATCCTGACATTTCAAATCCTAGGTGTATTGTTAAATTATTATTTACACGTTACAGTTGCCACAATGTTAACTAACTCACCAAGGTCAAGGACCAAGTGGGTGGCAGAACTGCCCTGAGTATTTGGACGTCTCAGTCTTGTGCCCTGTCTGGACGTTGGCACGAAGCCTCTATGGGGTGGCAGGAAAGGAAATGAGTGGAGAGAAGCGTCACCACCATCACGATGCCCCCGCGCCTCCCCTCTGCCGTGGGCAACCAGAGGCCGGCAGGTCTTATCCTGGGCATGTTCTCAACAGTTGAGCAGGACCTGGATATTTCCAGAGACATGGGAGCAGGGGCTGTGTGTGCTGTAGCGACAGAGCCCGGGAGGGCCAGATGGTCCTCACTGCACACTCTGCTCGGGCAGCGACACAAATAAATTTTCTTCGACTTTAATTGTACCTGACAGACAGGGACAAATACATTTGCTTTTGCTTTTAACAATACTTCAGTGGTATCTGGAGCACATTTGAACACGGCAGATAAAGGATTCTCCAGCCAGCTGCTAAGAGAGGGAAGTCAGCTTCCTCCCCTTCTCAGTTTCTCTCTGTCTCTCTCTGCGTGTCTCTACCTCTGTCCCTCTTTCTATGTGTGTGTGTGTATAACGTGTATATATATATATGTGTGTGTGTGTATATATATATCTACTTCATCATCTCTGAGATTAGTCATCTTTTATTATTTTTCTTGCAGCGTAATTAAAATACAACTGGTACTAATTAAATTCAAGAGTTCCATGTACTTTGAATCTAGCTTTATAATCTTCATCAAAACTGCACGTAAAACATTTTCATCACCCCAGGGACTTTCTTCATCACCGTTGCTAGTGAATCTCCCTCAGCTCCTAGAAACGACCCCTTTCTGATTGCCATCATCATAAATAGTTTCAGCTGGTTCTCAGGATTCCATATAAATAGAACCACGCGATTTTGCGTCTGGCTTCTTCGGCGCCACAGAATGTTTCTGAGATTCACCCCAGGGTTGCCTATGTCAACAGTTTGTTCCTTTTATTTGCTATTATATATTTTATTACATAATGATTCAACGTTAAAAAAATTCTATTTTCCTGTTAATGGACAATTGAGTTGTTTCCTATTTGGTGCTCTTTCGACTAAAACTACTCTGGGCATTTTTATACAAGTGGTATTTGAGGACATATGTTTTTAACAGTTTTATCTAGAAATAATTGGTACAATAAAATGCGTTATTTAAGGTGTATAATTAGACCATTTTGGCGAAGAAAACCACTACCACCACAATCAAAACAATGAACGCATCCATCCCCTCGAAATTCCCTATGGTCCCGTGTCATCCCAGCTCCCTGCTGCCCCTTGCCATCCACATTCAATCACTGAATGGCTTTCTGCCATTCTAGATTAATTTGAACTTCCTAGATTATAGAAAGGGAATCACAGATTATCATTTCATAACTTTCAATAAAGGCATTTTTATAAACATCCTAAATAATTACCCATAAGGGTCAAGGCTCTATGGCTTAACTCCACATCTGATCATTCTAGGGTGTTAAAATTCTAAAGTTCCCTCAGAGAGTGGACTTCCTGCCATCGCCACATGGGGTTCATTGGGTGTAGACATTGAGATGTTCGATCTCCTGTTACAGACTTGCCTCGTGGAGAAAACAAGAAAAGAACACAAATGTTTGCTCTTGCTCTCTTGATACTTCCTGGCCAAACATTAAAAATGCAAAATGAAATTGCTATCGTCACATTATTCCCTGGCACGTTACTTACTAAATGGATTGTAGAAGGAAACAACATTAAGCATTTATCTCCTGGCAACTGTTTGGAAATGCTTCCTCTGTCCCTGCTCCTTCCCCTTTCTATCATGTGGCATTTGTAGCTTGAAGGGCCTTTGTGTTTCCGCACCACAGAGGCCCGGGATCATTCCGCAGTTACTTCCCCGGGAACAACACAGCTCTTGGCATCGCAGACAGTGGCCAGAGCGTGAAGAAGGGGACACGGTGCAGAAAGAGGCCACCTCTGAGAACACCCCTAGTCGCCGTGTGCTGTGAAGGGGCCCGTCTGTCCTCCAGTCCCCCTGTCAACTAGCCCGTGGTCACCGACGGATTGTTCAGTTCCCACAAGTTTGTGCACATTAGAGAGACACAGCCAGAGAACGAAAACAAGACATAATCGTTCTCCAGTGACTCACTGTCAGGCTTCATGACGAGGGGCAGACACACACAGTCCAGCAGCAGACAGCAACATGTCCCATGGCGGGGGGGCGGGGGTAGAGGGGTAAAGGGGACACAGTGATGAGATCGTCGTCCTTAGGACTATATGACCCCACACTAAATTTGATGAAATACCAAGAGATCATAGAATTGCAGGTGACTGACCAACATTAAACTCAAAAAAGAAGGATGGAGAAAAGTCAGAATAACAACTTAGAAGGTTACAGTGTGTCAAGCAGATTTCCACCTGCACAGACCAGGCTTTGGGCTTGGTCGGCAAGTCCACGTGCAGGACCAACAGGTACCACATTCTGGGTGAGACGAGAGGGATGTCACTGGCTGATGTCATCCTCTGAAGGTTATAGAGGAGGATAAAGTTGCCGCTCTGACCTTCGTGTGTGCGCTGGGCCCCCTCTCAACCCCTGAGTGGCTGCCTTGGGACACGACGTTTTCAGATTTGCATGAATGGTTCCCACATGAAACCAGTTACTAACTTAAGAAAAATGGGTCAGTTAAAACATAACTGTGACAAATGAGAGACTGTATTTATTGAACATTTATCACATCAAATACTGTTCTAAGTGTTTTACATACGTTAACTTGTAATTCTCCTAACAGTATAATTCTCCTAACAACCTTGTGGGGATGGGGCGCCTGGGTGGCACAGTCGTTAAGCGTCTGCCTTCGGCTCAGGGCGTGATCCCAGCATTCCGGGATCAAGTCCCACATCGCACTTCTCCGCTGGGAGCCTGCTTCTTCCTCTCCCACTCCCCTGCTGTGTTCCCTCTCTCGTTGGCTGAATCTCTGTCACATAAATAAATAAAATCTTTAAAAAAACAAAAACAAAAAAAACACAACCTTGTGGGGAGACTGAGGCATAGAAAAACAGTTTCCCCAGTCTGCACAGGAGCTGGGACTGACACCCACACGGTGCGTGTCCCGAGCCCGAGCCCACACTCACCATGTTATCGACCAGACTCCAGTTCAGAACTCGGTCTGGAAGCCTCTTAAGGTTACACTGCATTTTCATAATTGATTGTAAATTGATTTTCTAGATTCGTTCCCAGGAGTGGCTCCCAGCTGCACAGAAGGTATTTACAGTTGCCACCATATATTCCCAGACCCTGCATGCGGTTTCCATATTAAAAGGGATTAATCTTAAATTGCCTCTGATGTTATCATATAGCAGACTGCAGCTTTCAGTCCTTCCCGCTTTTCCAGTTCGCTTCCAGTCTTCTTCTCCTTAACAACCGAGGATTTCATCACTCCTGGATTTTCTCTGCCTAGCACAAGATCCCAGGAACGTTTCACGAAGGGTCTGAGGCATGGATGGACTAAGAAAGCTGGCCTCCCACAGGACCCAGAAGCGAGGCTCAAGTCCACAAGAATGCCTTGCAGAAGGATGACCAATCTTCAGGGAAATGAAAGTTTGTGCTTCTTTGAGGATGATTTTGTAAGACCCCGTACCACTGCCTTGAGAAGTCTGGGAGCGTCCCTGGCAGAAAATTGTGCAAGTGGTAATGCTTATTTTTGCAGGCTGAAAAGTAACTGGAAAGAGATCTTCTTTAGGCCTAACTTCTTTCCAGGGCAGCTCCACTATTCACAGGTTAGGATTGGTATACAATCGACAACTGGGGACAATGTCTGTCCCTTATAAAAGTACCACCCACATTGGTCCTGCTACATCATCCACAACGTTCTCATTTAGACTAAGTTTTAAACTTTTTAGGATGAAGGATCCTCTTGGGAATCTGGTGAAAGTTACGCACTGCCTCCCGCTACAATTCTTGTGTGGTGTGCCTAAGCACGCACACGCTCAGGGTTCTGTATTCAAATCCAGGGCTTTAGCCCCAAGATGAGAATCCTGTGATGGAGAGATCTTTCCTGGGATTCAAATTTTACTGTGTCAAGAAACAGTCTTCTGAAATGTAACCCTGCAAAATGCAAATCAAAACCTCACACTGCCGGAATGGCTAAAATAAAAACCACAAGAAATAACAGGTGTTGGCAAGGATGCGGAGAAAGGGGATCCCTCATGCACTGCTGGTGGGAACGCAGACTGGGGCAGCCACTGTGGAAGAGTGTGGAGGGTCCTCAAAAAATGTAAAATTGAACTACCGTATGATCCAGCAGTCGCACAACTGGGTATTTACCCAAAGAATTCAAGAACACGAATTCAAAGGATACACGCACCCTATGTTTATTGCAGCATTGTTTACAAAAGTCAGGATATGGAAGTAGCCCAGGTGAAGGGATAAAGAAGGGATAAAGAAGACACAGTATCTATCTACAATGGACTATTACCCAGCCATCAGAAAGATTGAGATCTTGCCATTTGCAATGCCGTGGATGGAGCTAGAGAGTATTAGGCTAAGAGAAATAAGTCGGAGAAAGACAGATGATTTCACTCATGTGGTATTTGAGTTTAAGAAACAAAACAAATGAGCAAAGCAAAAAAATAAAAAATAAAAAAGAGAGAGAGAGCGAGAGACAAACCAAGAAACAGACTCTTAACCACAGAGAACACACTGACGGTGACCAGAGGGGAGGTGGGTGGGGGCTGGGGGAAACCGGTACACTTCCCATGATGAGCACTGAGTCACGTGCAGAATTGCTGAATCGCTATGCTGTACACCTGAAACTAATATAACACTGTATATTAACTATACTGGAATTAAAAAAAAACTTAATAAAGAAATAAAATAGTTAAAACCAACCAAACAATGAACAAATAAAACAACCCCTGCAATGAGTAACACTCCAGGGCCTTTCTATGCACAAGTTTGTCAGACCGTGGCCAACCGGGCACCGCTGGATGCTGGCGCATGAAGACTTGCTTTGGGGGCAGGAAAATACCTTCAAGAAAGAATAGATCGTGAGAAAGGAGATGTCGCCCAGAGTCGGAGCCAGGTCAGCTTTTTGTGGTGGGGTTGGAGCAGAGGGAAGGGCATCTAGGCCAGATCGCCTCACTTCACTTCCTGTTGTCTTTCTTACTAATCTTCAAGTTCACTGAGGTCAGAAGCTCTGTTTCCATAGTTCTTAAAACCAGAGCCTGATTCTATGTCCTGCGTGTTGATAACTCTTACAACAGTTCCGTGAGATACCGTTCTACTTTCATATGTCGGTAAACTGAGTCCCAAAAAGATTAAGTGGCTTGTCCAAGGTCACCGAACTCATAAATTAGGACCAATCCAGCCCTGGTCCTTCTGATAGTCCAACCCAGGTGTGCTCTGAGGAGTCAGAGACTCAAGAACTGGTAACAGAACAAAACTGACGTCACGTGAGCAGGCGTGACCTACGGATGATCTAATACACAGAGTCAGAGCAGTGATTTTCAGACTGATGTGTGGCTGCTATCATGGGCCTAGACATTTTTCAAAACTATGTAAATACTATCTAGAATTATCAGTTAAACATACGCAATTCTAGACACTTTTATTTTTACATATGACTAAAAGCTTTTAGGGGCGCCTGGGTGGCACAGCGGTTAAGCATCTGCCTTTGGCTCAGGGCATGATCCTGGCGTTCTGGGATCGAGCCCCACATCGGGCTCCTCCGCTATGAGCCTGCTTCTTCCTCTCCCACTCCCCCTGCTTGTGTTCCCTCTCTTGCTGGCTGTCTCTATCTCTGTCGAATAAATAAAATCTTAAAAAAAAAAAAGAAATATTAAAAGCTTTTACACATGACCTAAAAAGTGAATTATTAAGGGTTAAAATTAACATTCACAAATGAAATAAGCCCAGTGGCAGAGTCCCCTGATACCCAGTGGCAGAGTCCCCTGATACCCTTACTCAGTATTCTAGAAGTTGCCATGAAATGTCTAGCACTGTGTGTAAAGCTTCTAGAAAGCAATTACACCTACGGATAATTATGTTTCTCTACTTTCAGGAAGGACTCTAATCATTGCAACATCGGCGTTGAGTTAATTCAGTGTTCAACTGCTGTTATTTTTGCTTTGGGGTTACAAATCCCTATTAGTTTACATTTTTATCAGTTCCATTTTAAAAATAGTGTTTGATTCACATAAAATGAGTAGAGATGAGTATCTGCATCCACAATATTTGTGCCTGGATTTTACAATAAATAGACCTTAAAGCATCCATATTGTAACTCAGATATTAATCGCCATCCCCATACTGTCAACGATGAATAATCCATGGAAATATTCAGGGATGGTGGCTTATCATTACCTTTATGTTTTCTTTCCCACACAAATTTGGATCTGGACTAGCTGGTCAACTGTCCCCACTTAACGGATGTTGGACCGTGAGTAATAGGTATTTGGTCACTGTTGCATTAGAATATATGACAATGCATATACACATATTAAATGTCAGACTAAACGTGCATCTGGTGCTGAGATCAATGCAGATGAGATTGATCTGGGTTTCACTGAGGCAGTAAATCATGGCTGCTCTGCATTTACAAACAGGCTGCTTGATTGCTGACTGACTGAGTGAGTGACTGGCTGGGAGGGGACGCTGGCAGAGGGTTAGACGTGGCCCGGGGCCAGAGGGGCGAGGAGACTTTCGGCCAGGGCAGTGGGTTGAGCAAAGGCTTTGGCTGGAAGGTGAGGGGTCTGCAGAATGGTGAGAGCAGGGACCCAGGGGAAAAGATGTGGGTGACGGAGGGCCGTGGAGATAAGATCACACTGGGAGGGCTGTGCTGTAAAGTTCTAAGAGCTGGAAGGAACAGTCTAGAAGAGCGGGGCTGGCAGTCAAGGCTCCTCCCTCAAGTACCACTCTGGACCATTCGTGCTTCCTGCCTGGACGTATCATAGCTCTTGGCCAGGGGGACACTCAGCATCTTCATGAACCACTGGCTCATTCAGGAAGAAAGTGACTCCCCGCACATCGCAGCTTATCTGTAAACTCAGCAGAAATTCAGCAGGGCTCCTGGGGAGGGGTTTGGGCACGGGGAGTCAGTCCTCTGATGGACCCCATCAGAAAAGAGCACTCTCCCGAGGAAACCGCTGGATTTTCCACTTTTCACTGGAATCAGGTTCTGGAGATTACTTTTCCCTGTGGACTCCAAATTCCATGTGGATTTGGTTGCAGCATGTTTAATTAATTGGAATGAACAAACTGTTAATAAGGCTTAGAGCCATACGGTTTTGAATTGAATTAGTTTTGAAAGTTTATAAAATATAAAGGAATACGAGATATGAAAGATAAAGAGCCCATGCATAAGCCGCTGAACCCAAGAAAAATAATTTGATTAACAAAACTCATGAACTACTGTTTGAGTCTTTCCCCTGTTGCCTCTCTTTCTCCTTCAAAATTAAGCATTACTGTAAATTTTGTGTTGATTATTTCCTTGCTTTTCTTTGCAATTTTACTAAATATGTGTGTTCCCAAAACACATCTACCACGTTTGCTTTGGAGCTTCTAAAATAACTTCATGCTCTATGATGAAATCATATCACTTGCTTTTTAAAAATATCTCTTATTTTTATATTTTTAAGTAGGCTTCACGTCCAATGTGAGGCTTGAACCCTCGACCCTGAGATCAAAGGTAGCATGCATGCTCTACCAACTGAGCCAGCCAGGTGCCCCACTTACTTTCTTTTAAAATTTTTTTTAATTTAAATTCAATTTAGTTAACATATAGTGTATTCTTAGTTTCAGGGGTAGAATTTAGAGATTCATTAGTTGCATATAACACCCAGTGCTCATTACATCAAATGTCCTCCTTAATGCCCATCACCCAGTTACCCCATCCCCCCACCACCTCCCTGCATTATTCACCACGACCAAGTGGGATTTATTCCTGGGCTGCAGGGGTCAACATCCACAAATCAATCGCCGTGATACACCACATTAATAAAAGAAAGGATAAGAACCATATGATCCTCTCCACAGATGCAGAAAAAGCATTTGACAAAATACAATATCCCTTCTTGATAAAAACTTTCCACCGTGTATGGATAGAGGGGCTATACCTCAACATCGTAAAAGCCACATACCAAAGACCCACAGCGAATATCATCCTCAATGGGGGAAAAACTGAGAGCTTTCCCCAAAGGTCAGGAACACGAGAGGGATGCCCACTCTCACCATTGTTGTTCAACACAGTACAGGAAGTCCTGGCCTCAGCAATCAGACAACAGAAAGAAATAAAAGGCATCCACATTGGCAAAGAAGAAGTCAAACTGTTACTCTTTGCAGGTGACAAGACACTCTACGTAGAAAACCAAAAGATTCCACCAAAAAACTGCTGGAACTGATACAGGGATGTATAAAACCAACACCCCGAAGTCAGCTGCATTTCTATACACTAACGATGAAGCAGCAGAAAGAGAAAGCAAGGAATCGATCCCAATTATTATTGCACCAACAACCATACGATACGTGGGAATAAACCTAACCAGAGAGAGAACAGATCTGTGCTTTTCTTCCAGAAAAGAATTTCTATGTCAAGGAATCCCTCATGTGGCTACATAGGGCTCAAATTAATTAATTTTTACTGTTTCATATTATCCTTCTATATGGCTATTAATACACCATAGTGTATTTCATTTTATGACTGATGGACACCTAGATTTTCCCAGTTATGGGGTTTTCCTGTTGTGCTGATTTTGCTGTTACGACCCGTGCTGCTTGTCTCCTGGGCAATGGGACAGTGTTTCTAGGGACCATAACTAAGAACCTCACTGCTCAGGAGAGAACTTGTCGATTGTGTCTTCTCCTCCCAAGAACAGTCTCTTGGGTCTCAATACTCCTGGGGAAACCACGTGAGAAACCACTGAAAATATCCAGCACAGACGACTGAAGACAAATCACAAAGGACCTGTCCTGCAGATGACATGCCTCTTCTCAGAGGCGCTAAAGTAGGAGACTACTGAGACGACGTCATTTGGGAGGCAGCACGCTGGGGGCCGGCCCTGTCTCACTGGAATTTTGCTCTTATAGATTCATTCCTTTGTATCAAACAGCTCCTTCACCATTCTTTTCCTTAAGCCTCTCTGAACGGGGCGAGGGCTGCAGGAGAGATGCCAGGGCAGTGGGGAGGGCAGGGAGGAGTGAGGAAGAGAAGCACAGGGGAAACATGCTTCAGCTGGACTTCAATCAGGAGAAGTTTGTCACCAAGAGATTTATCACAGACAGAAGCTCGCCAGCAAACATAGAGACGTGAGCATATCTGAGGCCAGAGAACACGGAGTAAGGACAGACTCAGTCCTTCTGCAGCCGGGATGTGGAGGAGTGTGGAGCACAAGGCCCCCAGCGCTAAGTGGTACAGGGCCAGGAGCACACACGGCAGAAAGCACGGGTTGGGAACCCTGGCAGGCTGGGGACCTGGGAGGAGGGGCGGGAAAGACTGTGGTCTGGGTCACCATTTACTCGGCATTTCCGATTCTGCAAACCGAAGCCATGCCAGATGATCATGCGTTATGTGTTAAGGCTTCCTTTTTTTTGAGCAAGAATTACGTGCTGTAAATTTCCTGGTCACTCCATGTTCCGAGGAACGTGTTTACATTGAGGGAAAGTCACTCGAGTCTCTTCCTCTCCAGGTTTGCCTGGGTGTCTCCTTCTCAGCCTCATGTCCAGCTTGAGTCTCACCTCTTCCTGGGGGCGTGTCCTCTGATAGCCTGCCATTCTGCCCCCTGCCCTGCCCACCTCACCCCCAGCTCGCCACCTTCATGGACTGTGCTGGGTCTGGAATCCCCTTGTTCCATCGCTCCGACTTTGCTGCTCGTCTCTCCCCCATGCGCTCGGTGTCTGTGCCGTCTGTTCTACTTTCAGCCCTTCCACGTGTTAGGTATTCGAGAAAGATGTGTTGAATAAATAAATGTTAGAATTCTTGCTCTTGGGAGACCCACAGATAAGAGACCTCAGTTTTTGGATGATTGTTGTACTGTGTCCTGGAGCAGCAGGCCCTATCTACCGAATCCAAATCGAACCCTGTGGTTTTGCACAAACGTGGAAGTTGGATTGCTGAAAAGTGGTCGTAAGCAGGTGGCTCCTGTCTTCTGGAAAACTTGGGTAATGATACAACATGCTACTCTTGTGCTGCACTTTGCATTATTTTTAGCCAAACCCTTACAACATGCAGATAAAGTTGGCCTTGTATCAAAAAAAGAGAACACTGTTCTCCTGCAATTACTTGGAAAGGATTTAGATACTAACGGGGACAACATTGCTAGCAGGTACACCGAGCATACTGCCAAGAGAAGTCCATGCCTCAGAACATCAGCAGCGTCATTAAGAAACCTGCTTAAATATTTATGCACGTTCTTATTTTTAACAGAGGCAAAAGAATTCACAATAACCCAGACGACTCTCCTCTCTCGACGTGGCTAAATTTGTGGGCTTGTATATTAGAATAACATGAAAAAGCTTTGATATTTATTTTTTTCATGCAACTCCTATGTTCATCCATACTTGTCCAGCTTCTAAAAATCATTCTATTGTGTGTGTGCTCGGAATAGTTGGTGTGGAGAATAACGCTAGCTCTGATTTGGCCCCAATTTATGCACAGGGATGTATTTTTCCTAGGGCCAGTCTGACAAGCGCACCAAGTCGGTGACTGCCTGTGTGGTCCTCAACAGTTGATGAGCCCAGATACCATTGCCCTAGGACAGCATCTTCCCGTAGATCTTTGAGTCTCTGGCCTGTGACATACAACAGGAAATGTCCTGATAAAATACTTCGTGGAAGTATTGCAGGGACATGAAAGGGAGGAGGGTTGGGGCAACATCTGATGAATTTTACAAGGTATGCTGCATTGTGCAGACATGTCTGAGCCACACTTTTATGGACGCAGAAATGGTTCCCACACGCCAGATGAGAGCCCTAAGTCTGACCCATCTGTGGGCTGCACCCACATCGTGCTACTGCGAAAAGAATGAAAACATAGCCCCTTTAAGCACGATTTTCCTTCCAGAAATCACAGCTGGAGTTCAGAAACAGTGGAAGTTTCTGAACTTGGCTCTGAGAATAAACTTGGAGAAATGATTTGTCTTTTAGTGTCTTCTGTCTGTAATTTCCTTTGAAGAGTTCGATGTGTGGGTATGTGTTGTATTTTTGTTTTTTATATGCCAAAGCCGAATAAGTTTCCTTTCATCTGATTTGCTTGTCATTAGTGCAGAGTCAGGCTAATTCAAGGTAGAAAGAAATATTGAAATGCAGAGAGATCTCATTGCATCTAGATGAGACATTGTGTTACTCTTTCTCAACACCCCCCCTCCCCGCACCTCCCCCCGGGGCTATGTAAGGGAATCTGTTTGGTATCAAAAATCTCAAGCAGCTGAAAAAGTTTCTTTTTGTAACTTTCTTCAAGTTACCCTGTTTTTCTGAGATAGTGAAGTTTTGTGGGTAAAATATGAAACAATTAGTAAATTCATTATGACGATGTAGTTTCCTGAAAGTGTGAGATCAAGTAGCTACCTTGGAAGGAGGCGGCTTTATTTAAACGTTAATACGCGAGAAACAAATAAACAAATCATAAAATGGGCAGAAGATATGAACAGACACTTTTCCAATGATGACATACAAATGGCTAACAGACACGTGAAATATGTTCAAAATCATTAGCCATCAGGGAAATTCAAATCAAAACCACACTAACATACCACCTTACGCCAGTTAGAGTGGCAAAAATAGACAAGGCAAGAAACAATTGTTGGAGAGGATGTGGAGAAAGGGGATCCCTCCTACATTGTTGGTGGGAATGCAAGTTGGTACAGCCACTCTGGAAAACAGTGTGGAGGTCCCTTAAAAAGTTAAAAATTGAGCTACCCTATGACCCAGCCATTGCACTACTGGGTATTTACCCCAAAGATACAGACATAGTGAAGAGAAGGGCCATATGCACCCCAATGTTCATAGCAGCATTGTCCATAATAGCTAAACTGTGGAAGGAGCCGAGATGCCCTTCAACAGATGACTGGATTAAGAAGATGTGGTCCATATATACAATGGAATATTACTCAGCCATCAGAAAGAACGATTTCTCAACATTTGGTGCAACATGGACGGAACTGGAGGAGATTATGCTAAGTGAAATAAGTCAAGCAGAGAAAGACAACTATCATATGATTTCTCTCATCTATGGAACATAAGAACTAGGAAGATCGGTAGGGGAAGAAAGGGATAAAGAAAGGGGGGGTAATCAGAAGGGGGAATGAAGCATGAGAGACTATGGACTATGAGAAACAAACTGAGGGCCTCAGAGGGGAGGGGGTGGGGGAATGGGATAGACCGGTGATGGGTAGTAAGGAGGGCACGTGTTGCATGGTGCACTGGGTGTTATACACAACTAATGAATCATCGAGCCTTACATCGGAAACCGGGGATGTACTGTATGGTGACTAATATAATATAATAAAAAAAATTTAAAGAAAAAGAGAAAAAAAAAAACGTTAATGAAAGGAAGGACCTGGGGCAAAAACTCACATCATACCATCTGCCCACGGTTCAGCTGGCCCGCCGTTCAGAGTGCAGAGCAACCTTTCGGGGAGCTGTGTCAGGCAAGGCCCCTTTCCGCCATGAAGAGGAGGGAGGTCATGTTGGATTGTATTAGGCATTCTGGGAATACCGTGATGTCCAAACAAACATCAGAACGTTGTGTTTAATACACAGACAGACCCAACCTCAGACACGTGACCAAACGACTACCAAATACTCCACAACTTGTGAGCAAAAGAAAGAAGAAGAAAAAGAGAAAGAAATAAAGAACTTAAATAATGCTTTCAAACTTCAGAATATATTAAAATTTCCTGGAGGGCTTGTTAAAATAAAGACTGCTGGATTCTATCCCCAGAGTTTCCGATTCAGTCTAAAATGGCTTCAAGAATTGGGATTTATAACAAGTTTCGAGGTGCTGCTAATACTGCTGGTCCAAGGCCCACTCTGAAAAACTCCGCTGTGATGTTTATGAGAGTAAGGATCTTTTCCCACAAAAAGATAGAGCTAGCATCATTCCTAATGTGCAAGACTGAATGCTTTCCAAGATTGGAAACAGACAAGGATGTCCACCCTCCCTACGTGGGGGAGAGAGAGAGAGAGAAAGAGAAAGAGAGACAATCTACTCAGAAAGGCCCAAGGAATCCACAAATTATCAACTATCGATACACGTGAGTTCAACAAAGCTGTAGGACACAAGGCACTTCGGTGAATTACCAACAAGCAATTGGAAACTGAAATTAAAAAATAATACCACTCAAAAATTATTTTGATAAAATTACAAACATGTGCATTTCCTGTACACTAAAAATTACAAAATGCTTCTGAAATCATAGATAACCTAAATAAATTAGATTTACCACATTCACGAAATGAAAAACTCAATATTGTTTAAGACATTATTTCTCCCCAAGTTGATATATAAATAATCCTAATCAAAACCTCCTAGGCCTTTGTTGAAAAACAGAAATAGTCAAACTAATTACAGAGTGGAAATGAACAAGCAAAGCAACCAGAATGGTCTAAACAATTTTGAAAAAGAGGAAGAGAGTTGGAGGACCTTTATTTGTTGATTTTAAGACTTACCGTGTATCCGCAGTAAACAAGACGAGGTGATATTTCCATAAAGACAGCCATATATGTCACGGAACAGAATAAACAGTCCGAAAATGGCTCATACCCATATAACCAATGGATTTTTTGGCAGAAATCCCCAAAGTAATTCAAAGGGGAAAGGTTGTCTTTTCAATAGATTCTGCCACAAAAAAACAGATATGCATATGAATGAAAATGACCCTCAATATTTACTTGACACCATTCACAAGAATTACTTTGAAATGGATCACAGTTCTCAATATAGGAAGTAAAACACGAAACTTCAAAGAGAAACCATAAGAGATGTCTTATTGAACTTGGATTAGGCAGCGACTTTTCAAATAGGGTCGAAAAAATCATAGCCGTGCAACAACAACCAGGAAAGAGAAATTATGTCTTACCTGAAGCACGATGCTGGCCCGTCCGGCCACAGAGCCCACTGTGAGCCCAGCGCCCATCTCAGCAGCAAGGGTCGGGCTTCCTGAAGCCGGGGAGCCCTTCTGAAGCTTCCTGACCCCTTCTTTAGTGGCCTCCGGAGAGGACAAGGCAGCATGCGGAGCAGGGTATGGGCAAAGCGGGGCCAGGCAGGCGGGTCTGTGAAGTCCCACAACTTAGTTCTCAGTGCTGGACTTTCTGTGGCCCTTGAATCATTGCAAATCTTTGCTGCTGTTTAATCAGCAGGAAGATGTCTCACAGTCCCGACACGAAGGACACCCTGTGGAATGTCCTCTTTGCACGGAGCCTGGGGACAGGTGGTACCAAGACCTTCTTGTGCACCTGTGGCTATCAGGTTTACGGACTTTGGTCATCCACTTCACATTGACGAAAATGGGCTTTGTCCTGCGTGTGGAATATCCGGGAGACCCAGCTGTTTATAAACCGCTGTCCCAGGAAGAGCTGCAAAGGATAAAAGGTAAGAATTGAGAGTCTATAAATAAAAACACATCAACTGACACTCAACAAGGGTGCAAAGATAATTCAATGGGGGAAAGAAGAGTCTCTAAAAAATGGTGCAGAGACAACTGGGTAAGATGATGGGTATTAAGGAGGGCACATATTGCATGGTGCACTGGGTGTTATGCGCAAATAATGAATCATGGAACATTGCATCAAAAACTGGGGATGTACTGTATGGTGACTAACATAACATAATGAAAAATTATTATTAAAAAAAAAGAAACAAAACAGATGAACAAGGGGAAGAAAAGAGAGAGAGAGGCAAACCAGGAAACAGACTCTTTTTTTTTTATTTTAATGTTTTTTTATTATGTTATGTTAGTCACCATACAGTACATCCCTGGTTTCTGATGTAAAGTTCGATGATTCATTAGTTGCGGAAACAGACTCTTAACTATAGAGAACAATCTGATGGTTACCAGAGGGGAAAAGCCTGGGGGGGATGGTTGAAATAGGTGACGGGCATTAAGGAGGGCACTTGGGATGAGCACTGGGTGTTGTATGTAAGTGATGAACCATTAAATCCTACACCTAATTAGAATTTAAATAAAAACTTGGAGAAAAAAAAAAGCAAGAGAAACACAATGAGAGAAAACAGAAAACACCAGAAAACTGCAAACATTTGGCTATCGTACATGCTGTACAAGAAACCCCCCATCTTTGTTGTAGGTCTGTCTCAGCACCTGACAGCCTCAGAGGTTTTAAAATGACCAGAGTATTTTGGGAAGTTTGGTAAAATACGTGAAGTCGTCATCAGTCACAGCCCCTCAGGGGCAGGCCCGCGAGGTCCAAGCTCAGGCACCCGCGTCAGGTCAGAGGGCACTCGCAGAGCCACACAGCGTATCCACGAGGCGGCCGTGGCTGGCGGGACCCCGACAGCGTGTCAGGTCCCAGTAAATACTGCAGTTACTCTGGAGAGAATTCGCAGCCTCCAAAGTGGGCTCCCTCCCTTCCCCAGCTCCCCACCGCCCTGCTGACCGCCCACAGAAGCCAGCCCAGTGCTGACCTTGACGCCAGCCAGCAGCGTGTGGCTTTGGTTCTTCTAAACACCCGACTTGGGTTCTGATCCCTTTGGTGTCACTGAAGAGCCATCACAGACCTGGCTGACCAGCGTTCCCTTTGGCCCTGACTCTTCACACGCTGACCACCACGGTCGGGCTCTGGGTCCCGCGTCCCATGTCCCGCGGCACCGACAAGCCCAGCTCTCAAGAGTATCCCGTCACTCTTGCCACAGAGGTTCCCACAATGTCAGCAGCGGTGAGTTATGTCTACACCCCAAAGGGCCCCTATGAATGTTCCTCCTGCCTCCAGCTAGCGTGTTAGCTCATGGTTGGTAGAGTATTTCTGCATTAGGCCTGCAACGCACTGCATCGGCATAATTCTGGCATTGTTTCTCAGGAGTGGTGTCATTTTTAACTCACAAAATTAAACTTGTAGTGCTGATTAAGATCCCACATGAGATTAGCCAGGATTGTTCCTATTTTGGCTTTCTTACAGAAAATGTGCAAGGATCATGAATGGTAGCCCCTTGTTTTCTGGTTTGTGGGGAAAAAAAGAGGTAATATCCCAATATAGTCATGAAAAATTTGAAAATTAAGGAGATAATGTCTATTTCATTCTTTGAATACTTGGGAAGAAGGACTACACATAAAGCAAAATTGGTGGTGTCGCTTAATGTCCAGAAGGGTGTGGTCAGCAGTATTTTTAGTTGTATGGATTTATATCCTATATTAGGCATCACACATTTAGAAACTGCTTTTGTCTCTCGTTTGCACTTTCTTTTTGAATGGTTGTTAATTATATAGAAAAGGTTCGAAGATAATTATTATCGACCAAATGCAGTATCTCTTTTCTAATGTACTCCCAGCATACTGGGAGATGTCTTAAAAACAGAATTTCAACTTACAGTTGACTTATGAGAAAGTTGAATGGCGTGTGACATTTCTATTGAATAAACTGTTGTTCTGTGGGTACCTGTTTGGAAACTTCATTGTTTAGTAATTGAAACGTGATAATAAAACGATATTATATGAACCCAGCCAGGTGGAGACTAAGGTGGAGAAGAGATTGGGGATCCTGTAAAATTAGACCATGTAAGTTGTCATACATAATTTTAGTTAATCACCAAGGAGAGTATATTACTTTATTAGGACATAATGTGGAGTGATGCTTTTGAATAACACGCAATTTCTTGAAACAGTTTTAAAACTGATCATGAAATAAAATAAACCGGAATCAATTCTGAGCAGTGCACAGGGCTAATTCAGAGCACATGATGGTGTTCTGCTAAATTAAGCATCTGGGGAGAAAGGGGCAAGTCAGAGCTCCTCTAGAGACTTTCAAAAAAAACGATTATGATAAAAGATATGGCTTTTTGTTAAAAATACGAAAATAACTTGAATACCGAAAAAGGAAGCCCAGAGATTTAAAATAAGAACAATAATTTAAAACGCCTTATTAGGAGAGGATACATAATATCGTGTTTGAGTTTTCAAGGTTCCCTCACCATCTGAAGTCTGGTGCCTTCCTATTAGATGCAATATACAAATTAAAAGGCTTCGACCTGAGGCATAGTGCATAAAGCTAAAATCTAGATATCTTTCGATTTGGTTAACTGAGGGTGTAGAAAGTTACCTAGTCATTTCTACTACTTTTGTAAAATCCTGCATATATGACAATCCCTGATTTCTATTTTGAAGTGCTTTTAGGACAGCATCGTAAGAAATTTAGAAAACGCTAACAGGGGCGCCTGGGTGGCTCAGTCGTTAAGCATCTGCCTTCGGCTCAGGGCGTGATCCCAGAGTCCTGGATCGAGCCCCACATCAGGCTCCTCCGCTGGGAGCCTGCTTCTTCCTCTCCCACTCCCCCTGCCTGTGTTCCCTCTCTCGCTGGCTGTCTCTCTCTCTGTCAAATAAATAAATAAAAATCTTAAAAAAAAAGAAAAGAAAAAGAAAATGCTAACAAAAGATGCTAGGCTTAATGAAGAAGACAACCCAGATTTCCGCAAAATTTCCTGCTTTTGTTTTTCAAGAGATGATGTAACGAAGATGAAGTGGCGAGCCGCACACTTGGAAAATATTTGCAAAATGTGTAACCGATAGAGGACTCGTGTCCACAATACATACACACACTTGCAACTCAGTAAAAAGAAAATAAACAATTTGGTTTTTTAAATAGGCAAAAAAAACTTGGAATAGACACTTTATCAAAAAGGATATGATTGCCAAAAAACACAAGGTGCTCGGTATCTTTAGTTGTGAAGGAAATTTTTTTAAACTGCAATGACATACTATCATATAATTACGAGAAAGGCTCAAGTTTAGAAAAATAATAAGTTTTGGTGAAGACGTGGAGTAATGAGAGCTCTCAGGAACACAGCTGTTTCTGTTTCTGAGAAACACGGGTGGGAATATAAAATGGTACAAACTGTTTGATAGTTTCTCACTAAGTTAAACATATTCTTATCCTACAATTCAGCAATCCCAATCTTAGGCACTTTCTCCAACGAAATGAAAATACGTCCACACAAATGCTCATACTCAAATGTTCATAACACTTTTATTCATCTTAGCCCCAGATTGAAAGCAACCCCAAAGCCATTAACCAGTAAGTAGATAAACTGGTATAATCCGAAGGTAGAATGCTCCTTGTCGATAAAATTAAGACAACTATTGATACGTGCAAAACACGAATGAATACCTAAAGCATTGTATGAAGAAGCCAGAAACATACGTGTGTGTACACATACTGCACGAGTCCATTTATTTGAAGTAACAGAAAAGGCAAAAGTCTAGGAAAATGGCTGATCACCGATTATCAAGCATTAAGGGAAGACTTTCCGGGTGATGGAAATGCTCTTTATCAGGATTGTGGTGATGGTTACATGACTCCACACATTTATCAAAACTCATCAAACTATACCCTTAAAATTGCTGATTTGTATTTTTTGTCTATTTTAACTCAGTAAGTCTGATTCTAAAAAGTAACGACACTGGCTTGGTTATGCAGTTAATTAAATAAAACTAATTGCTTATTAGTTTAGCTCGTACGTTCATAAGGCGCTTCGCACATCTCTACAAGGGAAGAAAGGAGGAAACGTGCCCTCAACATGCATCATAACCCAACCCCGTGAATCTAGTCAAGCTACAAATTCTAAGCTCCCCAGTCTTTGCCGCCGTCTAGCACAAGTCGTAGCCTGTGTGGTAGCATGCGGGTGAGGGAGGGGGTGCACGGATCAGACCTCCTCCCAGGAGAACCTGCCTTTTGGCCGCCAGGATGTGGGCAGGGCCCAGTGGCAACACCCGCCCACAGCAGGTAATCCAGCCGCACACTCCCCGGGCCGGGCAAGGGTCGCAGGGCTGGGCTGTCCTGCCCTCTCCTTGATGCACAGTCTATGCTCCAAGTGTCTCCATCTGGGTTGTCTGAGGCTTTTCAGACCTTTATTATGGTCCGAGTGCCCCGTCGTCCAGGGCTGCTTCATCATTTTCGGTTTTCACAGCATCACTCCCCGGGCACCCTCTGGTATGCCACACCCCACCACCTGTCGGCTTCGGAGCACCCGACCTGACGCACTTACAGAATAACGCAGCTGTTTTTATCAGGAGGCATTTGGCCTTGTAAGAGCCGTGTTTGTTCAGCAGCCATGCTTGGATATCCGATGTGCTTATGCTGTCACGTTACTCTGTGTGCATGCGTGCATGTGTGCACGTGTGTGCTCACACCTGTTCACAGGCAGGCACATATGCTGTTGGCCATGTGCGCAACTGGGTAAAAGGAGCAGCCCTCCTCCCCTCATAGGTACTCATGATACTGTATGTCTGGAGTTAAAATGCCATTCCGGTGAAAGAGGTTTATTTTGAGCTATGGCCAGGTAGGCACAGAAAACTCACCCGAAGAGAGCAAGAACGATGAATGGGATTTCAGGCAAAGAGAAATCAAGGATTCCGCCCAAAGGACCTGTTCCCCAAATCAGCTGCCTGGGAACTAAAAGAAAACTTTCCCTCTACCATCCTGCAGCGAGGGTTACTGTCTTGTTTTGCTCCCCTCCAGCCATCATCCTTACTGGCAATTAGGTACTTATGCCGTGGGATGAACCGAGATACGCTCTCTCCATCCCAACCGCTTCCTCATCTCTGTCTGGAGAGAAATGGGGATGAGAATGAATCCCCACATGGCTTCCGGAGATCCAGCACCAGCTTGTGTGGGGGCGCGCGTCCATGCAGAAAGAGACACACACAAATGTCAAACACTTCCTCACCACCATATTGCAAGACTAACCGCTCCTGAGATTTGCTGAAATTCTGATTCTTCATTGTGTGAGACAGGACGGGATTTCTTTGGAAAGAAACTCACACTTGATATAAAATGTATGCTTCCGGCAAACTAATGAGAGGATCCTAACAGTTTTCTTCAAATGTGAGGACCAAGATGGAGCCCACAGCCATTCCTGGAAGATAGAACGAACCAGAAGCAGAAACCAGAATCATGGGACGCGCCTTCCTTCTCTGCTTGGGAGGCAGCAGGAGCCTGATGGAATGGAGGAGAAAGAATGCAGGGCTTCCTTTGGAAACCCTGTCGTGTGCAGACCTGTCCCACACCCCACTTTGCTCTCTAGGAATGCAGGGGAGGCTGATGAGAGTCCAAGCGCTCAGTCCTCCTCTCCGCATGACTCTTGGATCCACAGCAGTCATGACAGAGGAATTTCAATGGAATGTGATATAATGCCCAACCCAAGCCAGTTTCCAAAAGTAAGTTTTTTTTTCCTTCTAGAAAACAAATGGCCGTGACAATTTCTGAAACCTTGAAAGCAAGTGGCATTTACCGACATTGGCAAGGATTCCTCATTGTCATTTCAGAAAGAGGCAACTTCATCCAAACCTCATGTGTGTTCCAGCCAAAACCCAGTCCCATGATCATCTGCCTTATGATTCCTTCCCTAAGCTTTTTCTTCGTGGGTCTAAGAACGACAAGCACTGGTGCGTACGTAAAGGGTATTTTGCGCCCAAGGTGCTTATCATAGCATGTAGGTCTATCGTTAATTGCAAACCTGCCAGATCTGTATTTTTTTTTAAAGATTTTAGTTATTTATTTGACAGAGATAGACAGCCAGCGAGAGAGGGAACACAAGCAGGGGGAGTGGGAGAGGAAGAAGCAGGCTCCCAGCAGAGGAGCCTGATGTGGGGCTTGATCCCAGGACTCTGGGATCACGCCCTGAGCCGAAGGCAGACGCTTAATGACTGAGCCACCCAGGCACCCCCAGATCTGTATTTTAAATGGTTTATAATGTTTGTCATCCAATTCATGGTGCCACTGATTTTTAAGTCCTATTGGAAACTTCTGGGTAGTATTTTATCAGACAAAAGTTGCATGGTTGGTGTTGTGACAGGAACAACTCTCTAGAATATTCCACTGGTCTTTCAATAAAAGAAGAGCAAAAACCAAGCTCAGAGTTCCTAACGTGATGGGGCGGGAAAGACAGAGGCTGGTGAGCAGGGGAGGGAGAGCTGGGCTCTGCACAAGGTGGGGCTCAGGCGGGACTCCCCAGGTGTGGAGCCAGGCCTGGCTCTCGTCCTCTGCTGAGCAGTGGGGAACGCACAGCCCCCCACACGGGGAAGAAGCTGTGGTCTATCTGGACTCCAGAGCCATCACTAACACCGACATCGATCACGATTATTAGCTGAAAATGGGAATCACCACCCTCCCCACACACTAGACAACTTGTGGTTTCCCTATGACAAAGCCATTAGGAATTAATTACTAAATCTCTGACCCTAGAGAACAAAAAACCGATTTCTGTGGGGAGGATGGTTTTCAGGAGTTAGCACCTGCCTGGCATTTCTGGCTTTTCCCTGAGGGTCCATGTTAGCATCTTCCTTTCACCAGCCTTTGTCTGTCTCTCTCTCTCTCTGTTGTGTGCACACAACATAAAGAGATTCCTTCTAACCTCTCCAGGGACACCACTTACCCCGCCCCACCACACATATACACTGTGTCTACACCACATGCGTGTACACAGACACAGCATAGATTCAGCACATGTACACACCCCACACACCGTACATACACCACACGCATACACACACTGTACATACACCACACACATACACACACACCGCACATACACCACACGCATACACACACTGTACATACACCACACACATACACACACCGTACATACACCACACGCATACACACACTGTACATACACCACACACATACACACACCGTACATACACCACACGCATACACACACTGTACATACACCACACACATACACACACCGTACATACACCACACGCATACACACACACACCGCACATACACCACACACGTATACACACAGACACACACCGTACATACACCACACACGCATACAGACACACACTGTACATACACCACACACATACACACACCGTACATACACCATACACACAGACACACACCGTACATACACCACACGCATACACACACTGTACATACACCACACGCATACACACACTGTACATACACCACACACATACACACACACCGCACATACACCACACACGCATACACATAGACACACACTGTACATACACCACACACATACACACACACACACCGTACATACACCACACGCATACACACACACACCGCACATACACCACACACGCATACACAGACACACACTGTACATACACCACACACATACACACACACACACACCGTACATACACCACACGCATACACACACACACCGCACATACACCACACACGTATACACAGACACACACCATACATACACCACACACACATACACACAGACACACACTGTACATACACCACACACATACAAACAGACACACACTGTACATACACCACACACACGCACACACACCGTACATACACCACACACATACACACATACACACAGACATTCCCACCCACCGCTGCCTTTCTGGACACAGCGCCTAAGGCCTGCTGTCCCTAGGGCATTCGCGTGCGGCTGTGACCCCCAGTTGGGCCTGTGGCCAAGCCTGAGAGGTTCCTCGCGAGCACCCAGCTCTCCCGAGACGCGGCCCCCTCTGGTGTGATCTCAGGGACCGCTGGTCCGAGGTGTCCCTGTTCTCTCACTGACGTGGCGGCTCAGT
Organism: Ursus maritimus; assembly: GCF_017311325.1. Taxonomy (NCBI): domain Eukaryota; kingdom Metazoa; phylum Chordata; class Mammalia; order Carnivora; family Ursidae; genus Ursus; species Ursus maritimus. The sequence continues at coordinate 4,198,190 of NW_024425563.1, read as the reverse complement.
TGAAGAGAAGCCAGCGGTCTGGGGACACGTCAGAGGAGAAGGCTGTTTCACAGCAGCACCGGGCACCGTAGACACGGCACCATTCACCGCGGGGAGGGCATGATGGCTCAACAGGGGCTTCTGGCTGGTTGTCTCACAAGATTGACAGGAGCGACAGTCACGCCTCACTCGGACCTGCGTGTGAACGCATGGGAGTACTGCCCACTGCCAGGGACTGACACGGAGCCACAGAGGAAGTTGTGATGTCAAGTGGGAAGAGAGCCCTGCCATGGAAGGAAAGGAAGTGAGAGAGGACGGTCATCGACAGGACGCCAGAGCGTGAGGTCTGCTCGGCCGGGGGGGCGGGTGACAGGTGGGGGGGGACGTGGCTGCAGCCTGGCTCCCGTGAAGGGGGCAGAGCGTGCGTCCCAGGCCTTCACGTGGGGCCTCCTCTGCACCGGGCTGGAAGGCGCCGCTGCAAACTGCCAGGGTTTCAGCTCCTAGCGTTGAGCCGGGAATTCCCACCTTGCACAGATGAATCAGAAAATGGGGCTAAGAGCAAATGGAAAGCGTGGGAGGCCCGGGAGCTATGGGAACCTGGGATCCTGCAAGGAGATCACAGACTCTCCACTATCTTTGGTAAAGTTTATTTTCCGTTGTAAAATCAATATATGCTCAGTGTAGACAAGCTAGGAAGTACAGAAAGACAGAATGAAGAATAAAAGCAAATACTGATTCCATCAGTGACAGGCAATTATTATTAATAATATATTAAAAACTGATCATGATTAATAATACATTTATTTCCTTTTGGTTCTTATCCTATGCAAAGGTGAGATCGCATCACCCAAAATAGCAGGGTATGAAATTGTACATTTAATATATCACAAGTGTTATGATTTGTTCAGAGAAAAAAGGTAGGTTTCCTTAATTCTGAAGTTGGAGGCCTTTCCAGCTCAGTAATGTCATGACTTCTTACATAGAAACACAATATCAGACACTTACTGAGTTTCTAGAAGAGCTGTGCTCTCAATGTATTACTGCCTAAATAAGCAAAAATATGCACACATGTACTAAACAACTGCTTCTTTTAAATACGACATAGCCCAGGATAATGACAAATGAAGTGATTCATTTTGAATTTGCCAAAACTGGGGACAAAAGGAAAAATTAAACACGAGCTTCTACTGCTCTATTTACACCGTGGGGAGTTCCTAAAGAATCCAGAGAACTTACTCCTGCGAGGATTTCGGTGACAATCCTTTAAAAAATGGGACTCTCCCACCACTCCTCAATCCATGCCTTACCATCTTCCTCAGAGCACTGCTCACCCCTTGCTTCCACAGCCCCCCATCTCCGAGTATCAAGTGTTTAATTGCTGGCTCTCCGGCTCCTCTGCTAGAAAGAGCAGCCAGATCCTTTGTTTGCTAATCCCTACCTGTAATCCCAGCACCTGGAAAGGCTCTGGCTCCCCCCAAAAAATCCTCAATATATATTTTTTTGCGTGTTGATTTTTAAAATGATCTAACGTCCTTCAAGTCCATTTCAGGGGGAACAGGGAAAAAGACCCAAGATTTTAGTCTAATCTAGTACTCAGTTGGACGCACTACTTTAAGCAATTTCTCATGGAAGATTCTCTCTCTCTAGATAAGTCAGTCTTTTAGACTTCTGCCCTCACCGCCCCCATTCTTCCTTGAAATGGCATTTAGGTGGATGGCGGGTGTGGGTTATTCTGTTGAGTTCCCCAGCCAGATCCAGTCTCCATCCTCTCCCTCAGGTCTGTGCTCCAGGGAGGAAGTCTCTACAAACCACATACTTGGGCCCCCTTGTGCTCTGGCTTCTGGTTGGGTTTGGCCGATAGGTAGGAGATAAGAAACAGGAGGATGTTGTGTCCAATATTTCCCTCCCAACTCTTCCTTGCTTGGCCAACATGGTTCTTTTGACAGTAGCTGTGTAGCCCCACCTCTTCTCTTCTGGGGCAGCCCCTCTTCCACGGCTCCAACCCCACTGGGTTCCAACAGCAGTTTCCTCCCCTCCTCCCTTCTGGTCTAGGCTTGGTAACAATTTCCTGCTCTTGCTGCCTGGAGAGTGATTCAACAGCTTTTGTTGGATCCCTTAAACATGCCACACCTTTAAGTTCTCGTCAAATCCCGAGCTTCCTGTAGCTTCTGTTTCCCCCTGGACCCCTCCTGGACACACAAGGACCCTGTACGTACTCATGGCACAAAGCGGAAGGTTTGTCCCCAGCCTCATGTGGTCCTGGACTGTAAGCACTGTCTGGGGAGCCCCGGGACAGACTTACTGCTGTGCTGATACCTCGATTAAGGCTGGGGTTCCTGTAACTCACGGTCCCTCGCTGTCTTAACAAGCCCAGCGTGAGGTGGTCTTTCCCGAGGCTCACACAGCCTGGCCCTTCCTCCAAGTAAGGCTGTTTTCTGTTCAACCCCAAGAGGAGTCACAGCCATCAACCCAGCCCCTCCTGAAGGTCAACAGAAACCTTGAGGTCTCCCCTACAGCATGCAGAGTCATATTTTGTTTTGCTTTGTCACCGCCCTACACCCAAATCCCACAAGTCTGTCTTCTCTCAGGTTCTCAAATGGAGAACGGAGCAAAGGCTCTTGTGCTTTCAAGTATCTTTCAACCACTTGAGCACTGCATAACTTCCAAGTTTTTGGCCCAGTCAGTGAAATCTTGCTTACTTTCAGACCTTGCCTTCCTTTTCCTCTTGGGGGTGAAGAGACAGGGTTGATCCTTCCCACTCCCGTCTTCTCAGGATGGCTCAGTTTTCTATGCTCCACTGTTTATTCTCCTAGAGGTCCAACCAATCTCACCCTCTTTGCTTCTAGGAATTTTCTCACAGAATTATGGGAGCTGGCACCTTCCAAATCTGAGGGTCAGGCTGGAGATTCAGGCAAGAGTTGATATTGCACTCTTGAGTCTGAATTCCCCAGAGCAGCAGGCTGGGAACTCAGGCAGAGCTTCTCTGATGAAGTCCTGAAGAGAATTGCTTCTTCAGGAAACCTCCATCCTTGCTCTTAAAGTCATCTACTGATTGGAAGTGGGCCAGCTCCCATATGGAGATAATTACCTTTACTCAAAGTCTGCTGATTTAAATGTTAATCTTTACTCAAAGTTTACTTATAAAATGTTACTCACATCTAAAAAAATGCCTTCAAAGCAACATCTAGACCAACGTTTGACCAGACAACGGGGCACCACAGTCCAGCCACGTTGACATATAATGTTAGTTAGCACACTGGTATGTTTATTTAATGGCTTTAAAAGAAGGCTGTCACCTCTCGCATTAGTTCGAGGCAGCTGAGGAGCAGATGTGAAGATGATGTTCGACATGCAAGAGGCTTATGGGGGAAGGGTGCAGGAGGAGGCGAGGGCAGGTCTGATGCCTGGGAAAGGGGACAGGGAGGGAGGGCATTTGAGCTATGGGTCTCCAATGCAGTGTGGCTCTTACGAAAGCCTGTCTAGGCTGAGAAGGCCTCCTCAAGCCAGTCACCTGGTGGAAGAATCCCATCTTTTGTCAAAATGGGCCTGTCTTTTTACCCTTTTCACCTATGCTGCCCAGTAATTATCTGGGAGTGGCCTGTGGGAAGCATGGCGTCAGAGTTCGGGGGGCACTGGGAGGGGCAACAATTTGTGCCCGTACAGCAGGAAATGATGTATTTTCAGGACTGTCTCACCTCCCAGTAATATAGTTAACTCCACGAGGATACAGTTATATCCACACACCTCCTAAATACACACACCTTCCTAATACAGGTATTCATTTATTTATTTCACAAAGATCCCAATGCCATCTGTCATCATTGGGCTTCTTTTATTCTTATTTTATTTTTTTTAAGATTTTACTTTTTATTTTTTTAAGATTTATTTATTTATTTTAGAGAAGGGGGAGGGGCAGAGAGAGAGGGAAAGAGAGAATCTCAAGCAGACTCCCAGCTGAGTGTGGAGTCAGACACAGCGCTCAATCCCACGACCCTGAGATCATGACCTGAGCTAAAACCAAGAGCCAGATGCTTAACCAACTGAGCCACCCAGGTGCCCCTAGATTTTACTTTTTGAAAGTAATCTGTACACCCAACATGGGGTTTGAACTCACAATCTCGAGACCAAGAGTCACACGCTCTACCAACTGAGCCAGCCAGGTGCCCTCAAGATATATGCATTTGGCGGAATTCCCTACATAGAAATAGAGGAAGCTTCCGTAGGACTAGAAAAGAGTGACCATGATGGGGCTCCACAAAGACTGTGTTAGTTGGGGGGGGGTATTTTTTTAAATGTTAGAAGAAGAAGAAAAAGTAACTTTCAAATTGATGTTTGTAGCTATATATATACGTTTTTTGAGGAATTCCTAGGTGTGAAAGGAGATCAAAGGGCAAACCAAAAAAGAGATTTTGTACTGTTGGATTTTATTCTGCATTTCTTGCTGGTTAGATTTACGTTCCCGAGATATGAAAAGGAGATGAACATGTTCTTATTTGTATATGGGCGTGGGTGTTGTCTAAAGGTACACATGAAATGAGATGCAGCTTATTACCACTGAAGGGGTGGAAGGATGTGTTTTGATATAACTCTTGGCTGTGATTTTTCCTTGTAATTATCAGATCAATATAAAGAAATTGTGCAGCTAGAGTAATGAAAAGAAATGAATTTGTCAGAAAGTATATTGCGTTTATGTAAGAAATAAGTAAATATTCACTTAGAACATAGGAGACTTCAGTTTGGTAAGCAATTATACAATGGATTCTTTGCTGCATTAATTTATTTGTTTATACTTTCTGGAACATTTATAAAGGCTGTAAAATGATCTAAAATGTTATTTTGGTAAAACTTCTAATGAATATTGGAAACTAAAACATAAAACCTGGAGAAAACATTCAAATACTCATTTCCTGCCAATCCTACTGGCAGGGAAGGAGTCAATTCCACTTTTATTTCATGACCACTCTGAGAAATACACATCCTCACAGGGACTACTGACAGCCAAGCTGCTATATGTTGTTGCGTATCAACACTGTGAATGTGTGTGTGTGTGCGTGTGTCATGGCAGGGACGAGAGACAAATGGAGGAAGGCTGTAAGGGTAGGCAAGACATAGGGCTGGGTATTAGTTCCAAAGTGGTCTTCATCACCACTTCCCTCATTCTTTGGGGGATACAGTGCATACACTCTCAATTTAAGTAAAGTCCCAATTATATTGATAATCCAAACCTGGGACATTTTAGGGTGACTTTGAAGCCAATTCTTTAGAAGAGATCCATCAACCAGCTAGATCTTTGAGATGTGCCCTTGAGATCATGTCACGTCTGAGAGAAGTAGGATCGCTGAGCTCAACTTTCCAAACTTCAGGCACTTGAACCCAATAAAGCATCAGTGCGCTATACGTGCCAGACAATACCGATGTGAGCCCTTCACAACTGCACGGTCACTGCGAAGTGTGAACCACACTCGAGTTGTAAAACAACATCAGCAAAAAAGAGGGGAAATGTTCTCGCTACATCGTGCAAGAAATGGATGACCTCAAGGAGTGAACCCCACTTCTCACCTACTTAGTCTTGCTATTTCCATTGGGAACATTTTCCAAGCAGCTAATTATGAGCCTACAGCCAAGGGAGCCTCAGATCTCCTCATTTAGATGCACTTCTCCCTCATCTAGGTGAGAATGTGATTTTCACATAAAATAGAAAAATATGGAGGATATTAAATTGTATGCACTCTGTAATTACAACCAGTATCACTGGGAAAGGCTTATGGTGCAGTTTGCATGACCATTATTGCAATGACAGCACAGTGTTTTATTGAATAGATGTACTATTCTCAGTTTAGTTATTGGAGAAAATCTAAACTGATTTTTAATGAGTTCAGCTGACATTGTAAATTTCCTATATTAAATATATAGTTATCATATTCATTTATGCCGCATATCATGCATGTCTGTATTTATGCTGCATTTCCATACATGCACCGATAATTTTTCATTAATACTAAAGTTAGCAGCAATTTAATGCTAACAGTGAATTCTCAAAGAATTTGTTTTTCCAGTACTGTTCATGTCAACTCCTTTCTGTATTTCTTCATACTTCCACAGTCATTATTGCTCTGCCAAAAAAATTGAAACGGATCACATTTGTCTTGACTTCAAAGTCCATTCTTTTTTTTTGAACCACTTAAATTCTTTTTCCTCCTCCCCAACACCCTCCCAAGGCTCCCAGCATCCCTTGGCCCCATCTTTCCCCTCAATGATTAAAAATGCTAGTTAACTTACCGGCTAACTAGTTGACTTATAGGCTACCTCTCCCAGTAACCACCTGCATTCCAAAAGAATATCAATCAACAAAGACTGAGCTGACTCTTATTTTATTAGGAAACACTTACTATTGAAAGATACTAAACTCATCTGGGAGACATAGAGGAAGAAATACACGGGACCCGTGCAGCCTTCTCTCTTTCTGTATTGGACAGTTGACTGCATGTGACCCAACACAAAGAGCTCCTTCTGCAACTTTGCAGGGAAAGGAGAAGAAAGAACTCTCCAGATGCTGGAGAGAAAGCAGGACCAGCGCATCATCCAAGGAGACCCCACCCTCAGGATTCCTGCACTGCCCGGGCCAGTGGCTGCAAGCCCACTCCAGAACCATGGAGAATGCCTGGAGAGGGCAAAATGTGATTCGAAATAAAGAATCCAAACATTTCAGACCCTCTGTGACCGGTGCAGAGAGCATTATGCTCTATAACCTCATGACCAGACACGTCATGCGAGGCTGGTCTGCACGGCAGCAATATTGCACACACTTCTCCAAACGAGAGCAGTGGATTTGGAACCCAGAAGGACACAGCTGGGTCAAGATCCTCGATGAGTAAAGCACACGTTGTTTGAACAACTAAGGACAGTCAACATAAGGGATGCCAAACAGAAGGGGAGAAGACACAGGGATTGAGCACTGGCCTTGGACTACTGCCCTTCTCTGGCTGCACCCCTCCTCCCAGGAGAGGAAGCCGTCTCTGACCCAGCGCCCTTTTCCCCTGCATGGTAGTGTATGGCTGTGTGTGTGATACTATCCCAGGAAAACGATGTGAGGTTTAACATTTCTGGGTTGTACCTTGTTTTAAGAACCTTCCATAGAAGTGTGAATATGCACGGATACAAGTTAGCTCTAATCTACACCCAGAAGATGCCACTGGGTACCTGAAATCTGTTCATTAGGAATCACCTGTCTGGGACTGTGTTCTTCCGAGTGGCTGAGACTGGCTTTGGTTTATAGTGAGCTCTGCGGTTAGGTTGTCAGGCTGAGGTCCCTGACGTGAAGACATGGAGCTTTGTGACAGCGAATTATTTTCTTTTTCCACAAAATCTGGCTTTCAAAACAATTTTCTCGCTATGGACAAAACAAGTCAGCTTTGAGACTCTGAAGTCCCATCCTGGATGTCAAAAGCCGAACACGAATTTTTCTTTCTCTTTGCATTTTGGCTGTAACAATCCTAAATCTCCATGAGGCAAATGGGTTCCTCTGGCCCAGCAGAGGAGGTCACAAATAAGGAAACACCAAAGAGAAAGCATGCGAAGTATTTCAAGAAATATTATTCCCGCCACACAGCTGGGGTGTGATCCTTCCTTCCCTCCACAGTTGAGCTTCCTGAGTTAGGTTTTCTGATTTATTGGCACCCAGTTATGTCCTCACCATTACTCTGAAATTGCTACTGCCACATGTCACCAGCAGATTGCTTGTTGCTAACACCCGCGAACACTGCAGGAGTCGGAACGTGTCCACTTCCGTACAGAAAACCCTCACCCTTCCGTGGCTTCAGGCAGCTGAAGGGCTTCTGTCAGACCAATGCAGGGTGGGGGCTCTGCTGCAGAGAGTCAGGGACCAGGCAACTTCCATCTTGTGAAGCCACCATGCTCACCCTCCAAGGTCACTGCCGATTGGGGCACAGAGAATAGGGGTGACACCTGGGACAACGGTATGGGGTCAGGTGTCGAAGTGGAAAGCATTGCCCCCATGCACGGGACATTAGCCAGATGGTCACACGGCTCCCGTCTACATGTAATGAGCTGGGAAATGCAGTTTGGCGAGCCCGGAAGGAAGAGCAGATGTGCATGTGTCTGTGACCAGCCACCGTCATGGCCAGCATCATCTCGGGTCCTCACATTCCTGGACTTCTTGGCAGTTTTCTGATTCTGCTGACCTTCTGTTTCTCTTGAAATGTTCTCTTCTCTTTGAAAAGATTAGAAGGCTCCATCTACTCTTGGCCTCTCTGCCTCCTCTCTGGCCACTTTCTGTGGGGGTCTGCCTCGTGGTCCATTACGTAGGTGATGCATGGCTCCTTTGCTCTCACTGTCTCCCTTGGCAACCAGACCCACTCCCACAGCAGCTGCTACAGGAAGAGTCCTGAGCGTGCCCCCCCCCCCCCGCCCCGCTCTGACCTTTCTCAAGCCCCAGCCCCACACTTTCCATCACCTGGTGGACACTTTTCCTCGCCACATACATACTCCTTGCCCTCCTTGCTCAGTGACTGGCTCCACGTCCATGCAAGACCCCCAGGCACCTTTAATTTCCTTTCCTTCTTCGCCTTCTGCTTTCAATCACAAAGTCCTGACAATTCTGCCATCTTAATATTTCTCTTAGTGATATCTCTACATCCTGCCTTCTCAGAATCCTGGTTCTGGAGCCATGGCCATTTGCTGTGTTTATTTCATCTTCCTTCTTGGGGACTCCTGGCTCGTGGTCTTCTTTCCCCGGTTGTTTCTCACCATGCAGACAGTCCCATCAACCCCAGTCCTTCATCCTGAGGATAAAATCCCACCCTGATCCGGGCTCTCTGATGGCTCTGATTCCATCCATCTGCAGAGGTCTTGTAGTCTCCAAGTACACGTGGGTCACAAGATTCTCTTCCCCTGGCCAGACCTTGGCTGTTCCTGAGGCTGCTGTGCTCAGGGACCATCTTCCTTCTGCTTTCGTCTTCTCAGATTGATTCCTACTCATACGTGGGGAGACTGTGCCCGATCTTCCAGGGCTGGTCATGTGCCTCCTCTCCCATCCCCCAGTCCTCACAGAACTTTCTAATCCTTGTGACATCTCTAAGACCACCATCCTACGTGCCCACAGATGATGGCAAGTGTCCAATAGTACTCGATAACATTTAACTGAATAAATGAACAAATCACAGCAAGAAAAGAAGGCAGGAAGGGGAGAAGGCAGGAAAAAAAAGTTAGGTGTTTAATAATCTGGGGCACATACTGGTGTAGTAAATCCTCATTATACTAAAAACCAACACAATACTGAACTACAAATCCTCCAGTAAGTAAACTTACAAATAAATTACGTGTAATTAGCATTAAAGAGCTTTGTAGAGTGGTCCTGGGAAAGTTCTTAAAGTGTATCTAAGCTCTAAATTCATTATTTCTGGATTATCTGTAAATGAAGAGACCCTCAAAAATCTAGGAATAAAGCCCTCTAATAATAGCTGCACCGAATTGGTATTTAACTCTTCCTTTGAAAGCTGTTTTCCTAACACACGATTATCTATGTCATTAGTATTTGAACAGTATCCCCTTTTTTTTTATTACAAGGGTGGCTACAGTAAGCAAATGTTATTCTTTTTAAACCTAAAACATGATCTAGGACAAAAACAAATTAAAAAACTCAATTTTCTTTTTTTTTTTTTTCCATCAAAAGAGTTCAGTGGGGACAGTCTTTCTGTTTGGTATGCTGGCATTACTAAAGAAACACAACAACATAGACTGCATTTTAATCACCAGATAACAACACAATGGGCAGCAAACAGCTTTGAGAATGCTACATTTTCCCTTCATGCATGGCCAGTAGGCAGCTAGGACTCTTACTGGTGAGCGAACTGAACACTATCGCCGTAATGATGGGGAGTGATCTTCATCCACAGGAGAGGCAATGCTGAAACTCGCCAGAGGCGTAGCTAGTGTTCAGTGTGCAAAGAGCAGGGGTCATAGAGCAAACCACCTGGGTTGTGAGGGGGCCCCTAGGGAAGGCTGAGGGCAAATACCTGGGGTCGGGAGAGGTAAACACTACAAGACAAGTGAGGGGAATACGGAGTCTGGTGTCACAGTGTTGGGTAACGGGATACAGGAGTGTGAGTGAGTTTGAGTGTGAGTGTGTGTGTGTGTGTGTGTGTGTTGAAGACAGAGAGAGAGAGAGAGGGGAGGATCGGCTCCAGGAAGTGTGTTCTCCTGTCCTATAACCCACGCTGTCTGGCTCCGTGGTATTCCCTCTGAAGGCTTTCCCCCGGTGTGCGTGTGTCCCATACTCTGCAGGTGCAAGGCCTTGTCTCGTGGAAAATTTAATTCGACAAGATAGTCCTGTCAGTTAAAGATGGTACTGATTGTTAACCCATTTTATCAATGAGAAAATTTAGAACTGGGAAGATAAAAGTGACTTAGTTGCTTGATGAAGTTCATAGTGAAGACTAGAGCCCAGAGATTTGAACTTCTTGCCTGGGGCTTTTTCCAGCTTCCCCTACAGCACTCTCTTTCATACACATGCATGAGGCTTAAGCACAGAGAGACTCAATGGTCATATATATGGTATAATTCGACGGAGATATAAGAAAGACTCCATCACCCACCCAGTAACACCTCCATCAATTAAGAAACATCATCATCTCAAGAGAAGACTACTGGGTAGAGTGGTCAAGCCCATCCTCTTGTGTCTCATTAGCCCATTGTCCCTTTCCAGATTTGAGAATGGAGAAGACAGAACCCATACAATGCTCTTTCATCTTTATACTTTCCCCAAACAAGTGGCATAATAACAGGGTAGCCCACGTACATAAGTATACATGCCAGGATGCTATCAACAGATAGATGATTAGGTTGCTAGCTAGCTAGCCAGATAGACAGACAGACAGATGTTGATGAAGATTTAGCTGGTTCTGTGGTGGGCTGGGTCCTGGACCAGCTGTGTGTGGCTAACCCAGAGGTCACGGGTAGAGGTATGGATAATTGACTAACAAGTGATCAGGTATCCGGGAGGACAAGGGCTACATCAGCCAGGAGCATCCAGGAGCCCCTAAGAGAAGGTAAGTGGGTATTGAAATGATTTTATCATATTTATATAGCGTTCCTTCTGTGTTGTTAAAGAGGCTGAATTATCCCTAGATTCTTTTCCTCCAGAAGGCTTCATTTTTAAAAAAAGATTGCTTATTTATTGAGAGAACATGAGTGGAGGGGGGGCAAAGGGAGAGGGAGAAGCAGATTCCCTTCTGAGCAAGGAGCCTGATGTGGGGCTTGATACCAGGACCCTGAGACTATGACCTGAGCTGAAGGCAGATGCTTCCCTGACTGAGCCACCCACTTGCCCCCAGAAGCCTTCATTTTAAACAAGATTTCAAGATAGCTGGATGTGATTGGTGTCCCATTAGTGGACAACTCCCGATGAGTTCATTTACATTTCTCGATGGTGATAACTCTCAGGCTGCAGCTCGAAGACATTTTTCTTACTGTTTGTTCCTTCCGTTCATCTAATTGACACATTGACTTATTCTGTATGTGTTTCGGTGTAAAATGTCTGCATTTCCCAACCAGTTACCCCATGGTGTTTCTTGTGAGCAAAGGCAAAGATAATGACCCTTCTTTTGAGAGGAGGAGCAGTTTCCCAAGTCTTTCCATATCTGTGCTTGTGTCAGCATGCCTGGATCACTGGACAGAAGGGACCTCAAACTTGATTGTGACGATGATCTAGAAAACGAAATAAGAAGCTTGGAGAATTGGGAACAAATCTATTCTCATGAAGTTAGTAGTGGATCTTACCTGGTGAAAGTGAATAAATAGACTATTTTCACAGAGACTGAAACACTGCATAACCAGACGTTTAAGATTTAGCTGGAGTTTAAGAAATAGATATAGAATTAAATTGCTTCAAAATAAATTTCAAACTTCACCTTTTTGAAATTCCGATCTTTCATCATAAAATAATTGAATTTCCAAGCTGTAAGAATCCAAGAGATATGCTCTATCTCATTTTGGTGTCTCTATCAATCCAACAGTGAATCAATCAATGAGCACTTTCCCCTGTGGATGCCATGATGAAAGTATTAAACATGAATCCTACCCTGAAACATGGCCCCAGGACTAAAGATCAGGAAGCCAGGAGAGAAGACATAACACAGCATGTGCACATGTTGGGGACCATGAATGGTACGTAGATTCAGTGAAGGGAGAACTGTTGGACCTGGAGGCTGCATGAAGAGGTGGAACTTGACATGGGCTTTGGAAATTGCACAACATCTAGAAAGGCAGAAAGAAATCGGTGAGGATTCGAGGCATTGGGCCCTGCCAGAGTGAGTCACCAAAGCAGGAGGAAGCAGAGTCAATGGCCAGGGGGCATATACGGTGGCCCCATATGGGATGGAGCACACTCTTCAGCCATCTGGCACATGATCATAATAAACTTTAATCTAAATAGTCAAGTATTGGCAAAAGTATTGATCACTTTAAGACAGAATCTAAGGGAAGAAAAAAAACCCTGTATAAAAAAATTACTAATGAAATTTGAGGGACGCCCCTGTGGCCATGGATGGCTCCCTGACTTCAAGGAGCTGCACGTGCTTGAGTTTTGTCCTGCTCTTTCCTTTTATCCTACCCTGTGTGTGCCCCCCTCACTGATTTTACTCACCCATGCCAATGTGTTGGGATCTGATAATTTCCTGATCCTCAACCATTCCCAGTAGAAGCTGAAATTAAAAATGGATTGGCATCCTAGAAATTCAGATATGAGCACAGTGGTTCAGGTCAGGAAACTGGGAGGCATGGAAGCTACTTCCCCAGCACCCACTGTGCAACGTATGTGATGAGCATTCTCAGAGATGACACCCGAGGAAGACAGAAGGAGGCTGCTGTTTCCACACCTCAAATTCTGCATCCTTTTTCTGAACAGGGAAGAGCAGCTGCTCCCGTTTTCTTCATGGTGGCTGTCCCCTTCCCTGTGCTCCTTTCCCCATGAAGACCTTGTATACATTTGGTGCACGAGCAGACTTAACCTATAAGCACGGAGGCTGGCATCCTTGGTCTATCCATCACCGGCTGCTAGGGGAGCTTGGTCTAATGGCGGACTATCTCATTGTGCTGAAATTTTGTATCTGTATATAGTTACATTTTCTGTATTTTGAAGTTATAGAATTAGGTGGGTACACAAATTAAATTGCTGTATCTTCTTAGCGAAGAGGTTCATTAACATGTAATTAATATATTTACTTTTAAAATGCCCTTTCCCCTTTAGAGTATGTATTTTTCTGATGTTAGTAGTGTTCCCAATTGTATGTATTATTATTGTATTAGCTTTTCCTAAATAAAAGTAAATTAGTGTTTGTCTGACATCTCTCTTCCTATCCTTTGGTTTCAGGTTTTGAGTTCTTATATTTTGTCTCTTTAACTAGAGAGTGGGGGGTCAATACTGTGATCACCCATATGTGTGAATTCATTTCTTCCACGTTGTGTTTTCTTTTTACTTGTGCTACTTTTTCTGCATCTTTCCTTTTCTCTCGTGTTTTTCCTCCTGAGAATGATTGAAGTCTGTTTTTGTTGTTTGTATTTCTTCATTCAATTTCTTCTCTACCAGTTTGGATGTTACTCTTTCTAGCCCAAAGAATTTTAACATGCATATTTACCTTGAGAAAGTTTAAAGGGCAACCAATATATTTGCAAATGAATCCAATTATAATGTTTTAACTCTGATTGCCTACTCCTGACCCAGTTTCTAACTTCAATGATTAGTTTCAAAATCTACTTATTGCTTTTTTAGATTGATGTGTTTGCCTGCCATTTTCTTTCCTCAGTTAGTTTTACTTGCCAAACCTTTCCTGAAGTACATCCTTTTGAACACTGCCATTCGACGTGTGGTCTGCACGTTAGCACTGGTCTGTGACCGTCAGCTACTGGCCACAGCCTGAGAAGAAGCTTGATGCAGGACGCAAATCGACCGTGTCATTAAGAACTCTGGTTACTGCAGCCAACACATTTTGTTCCTGGCAAGGCTCTCGATGAAAGATGCAGGCTGCTGATTGACACCCCGAAGCCGGCTCCTTAACCTGGTCCTGGACCCACCTGCACTCTGGGTAGCACTGCTCTGGGAGTTCCGTCAGGAAGTGTCTGTCAAGTGTTAAATTCCTTCCGTTTTTTGTTTGTTTGTGGTCTCTTTTTTTTTAAATTTTTTTTTAAATTTTATTTTTAAATCTATTTATTTATTTTTTTAAAGTTCCATGATTCATTACTTGCGTATAACACCCAGTGCACCATGCAACACGTGCCCTCCTTACTACCCATCACCAGCCCATCCCATTTGTGGTCTCTTACTAAGAGTTTTTATTTTGTCCTCATTCTGGAAAAATCGTTTTGTTTAGAAATAGAATAGAAAGAGTTGTCAACTGGGAGATTTTCTCTATTGCTGTTGAGAGACCTGCTCTCAGCCTAGAATCATCCTCTGTGGACCATTTGCCTTTTGTCTCTGAGAGGCACACCTGCAGCCTTCCCAGCTCTGCATGTCACGTGGACATATCTCAGCGTAGATTCCTTCTAACTTGTCCTGCTCAGAGTTTACTGGGCCTCCTGCATCTGAAGAGTGGCCTTCAACAATGATAGGGAGTTCCCTTCCATTGTCTCTTCAAATACTATCTATTTTCCGTGTTCTTTGTTGTCTCTGATCCTTTGATGGCATGAATGTCCGACTTGCTTAGCCAACCTGCGCCACGTTTTGATACAGCCTTCTGTGTAGCAACAGGGCCCTTTCCGCAGAGCCAGCTTCTGGGTCAATAATTCTCCATCAGCATCGCTCAGCATAACGCTTGTTAAGTTCGTAGATAGACAGATGGGGGAGGGATTGATTCTGAGAGGAAATATGAGGTCTCTGGTCAGAGAACAGAGTGTTTATCACTCACGGAGCATCTCGGCCCCAGCTCCCCAGAGCCCGATAGGATGAGACAGATGTTCACCAGCATATTGGCCATATTGAACGACACTATGCTTCTTTAATGTTCCCCACCTCACTCCTCTCGCTGCTGTTTCTCAGTAGAAAACCCGTCTGCCTCTCCTCATTTGGGTGGCGTCTTCTAGTTCATTTGAACTCCTGTCAGGTACCACCTGCTCCAGAAAGCCTGGTGCAGACTTCTCTGCGGCTTTCGCACCTGTGCTTAGGACTCCCAAGGCACTCATCACACAGTTTTCCAATAAACGGACTGCTGTCTGCCTGCCACACTACAGTGTAGACTCGCCGAGGGCTGCAGGTAGCTTCTCCATCTTGGTGCTCCTCCTGCCCGTCCCAGAGCCTGGCCCGTGGTGACTCCAAGTGTCTCCACCACCCTCTTCCAATGGTCATGGCTCTCCCAGTGTCTGTTCTTTATTATTACTATTTTGTAAGACTGTGGAGGGGCCATGAAATGTTAGATGTAGAAGAGTATCTATTTTGCATTGTATCAATTTGTTGTATGTAGAGTTCATTTTGTTTTGGCTTTAAGGACCATCCAGAATACTCTAGCCCCATGTCCCCTTCATATCAGGGACCAGGACATGGTTAAGTGACTAAAATCTCATTTCTTGGGAGGAAAGAAAGAAAGGTATCTGCCAGCAAGAAAGAAAGTGGAGGAAATTAGCAAATGAGTAAGTGAAACACTGGCTTGTTATTCTGCTCTCTCAGAAATGGCTCAGTGAGGAGAAGGAAAATTGGACAGACATTTCTTTCTCTCTGTGTATTTTCCATAGCCTCCGTTATTGAGTTCCGTGAGTTCTAAGTTGACAGAGCAGCCACTTTAGCTCATTTACTCAAGTGCATGTGATTTACATAGTTTCATAACCTGTTGGTGCCTGCTCATTGATGATTCTAAGCCTGTCTGTTCCTGCCGGTTTCTACTGCAGAGGTGGAAAAGCCCTAAATGGCAATTTGTTCCTTTAATTTTCCTGGGCAAACAAAGTCAGGGAACAAAGAAAGATGCGCAGTGACTGCAAAATATCATTATTATTTTATCAACAATAGTAATACAGGACTCCATTAGAACAACCTCTTAGTAATAAATGCACCTAAAAGCAAGAGAGTGAAGCAATGCAAAAGACAAATTTCTATAATGCTACATGAATTATTTTGCACACGGCCAACTGCAGCTTCCCGCTGCTTAACAGATTCGTCAAATCTTGCAATTCTACATCTATCTCACCGGCTTTCAGAATGTGCGCCAGCTATGACCAAACCGAGTAATGGAAACGCAGGCTAATTACAGGCATAAGTACAATTCCTAGTACAATGGTACTAAGACGACAGGGGCCATCGCTGGAAATCTCTTGAAAAGGAAGACAAGATCTCTCTTGTGATTGAGCGGTACAGTTGAAAGGGTACCTCTCTTTCTTTGATAAAATGCACGGACTTAAATTCATCTAAGGTTATGGTGACAAAAGGTGAGGTCTACTTTCAGAAAGAGGGAATGGACTGGAGGGTGCAAAAGGAAACTTTGCGCTTGAAGTTTAAAAAGGGGGGAGGAGTCCACGAAAGAATAGGGACGAAAAATTACATCTTTATTGCCTATAAGCACTAACTGAAATTTCGCTGCTCCTTGTATTGTGAATATAGGCAACAGTCAACGTCCCATTAGCAACACTTCTGGCTTCTTTACCTCTTGCTAATTTTTCATATCACATTGCAGTTGCAAATATCTTCAGATGTTGTTCACTCTCAGCGTGACTTTCAAATTATTACCCACAACATTTTAATAAAAAAATCACATATGGTACTACATGAAATGTATTTTTTCAAGTTTTGATGACAGAAATTTGTAACCCTATGGTTTTTGTCTTTGTAACCTTGTCTTTGTAACCCTATGGTTTTCTTTCTTCTTCATCTTTTTGCACTTAAAAACTGCATTCTTAGGAGGGTCTACAGACTTCACCAGAAGGGCAGCAGGTCCATATCTCAAAAAACAGGAAGAACCCTGCCTTTAAGGTCAAAGAAGAAAGAAAAAGGCAGAGATTCTTTTGATAAAGTTTCCCAACTTCACAATTTTGCTCTTGGCAAAAAAGCAGCTGCTCCCTTATGAATACACTAATGCACAATTTAAAAATCAATTTCAGGGTAATGACAGTGAGCACAACCTCCAAACAGAACCCTTCCTGTGTGGCCAGCCAATGGTCAGCCAGACCCTACACCTTTGGGGTGCCAGAGGCCTGAACCCTGGTGCCGGGAAAATCACTTTTCAAAAAGCACTAGAAAAACCCCATTTCCTAAGTAAGGATGATTATTTTGATTGATATTGAGGATGAGAAACAAGCACAAAATTTAAGTGGGCAACAGAAGAACACAATGACACCTTCCCTCACAATCCTTTCTCTTTCCTCCACAAGAAACCTGTGAAGGTAAAGAAACCACCCCCTCTTCCCTTCCTGCAATCTTAGCGAATCACACTTAGCGAATCACACTTAGCACTTGGATGAATATTTCACATTGTAAGTTTCTAGGGGTTTCTTTCCCATTTGGCCAAATTCATGCCTAATCGAACCCAATATAACATTGATCATTTTTGAGTGCTAGTTTTGTGGCGGACACACTGTTGAATAAGTGAATGACTATTTATTGGGTATATATACTCTGTGCCAGGAACGTTTCTATACTGAAGGTCTGCAAACTTTTTCTCTGAAGGGCGAGACACAATGTATGCTAGATTTTGAGGTCGTCCTAGTCTCTGTCACAGCTGAGTATAGTGAACAAGCAGCCATAGACAATACGTAAACAGGGGACTATGTTCCGATAAAACCTTGCTTACAAACATAGGTGTTGGGCTCTGTTTGGTCCATGGGCTGTAGTTTGCTGAATTCTGTTCTCGGTATTACAGCAGTGAGCAAACGATACAAAGTCTCTCTTTCATGGGCTCCTATTCTGGCAGAGGGAGACGCACAACAGGCAAGTGAGGGAGGTAATATACACACACACTTCACGCTGATGGGTGCCATCTGGGGGGTCCGGCAGGGACAGGGCATGGGTGTCACGGGGGAGACTGCAACGTTCCCCAGGGGTCAGAAAAGGCCTCTTGGAGAAGGGAATATCGGCAAGATGACTCCGCCTTCTTGGATCATTACAGCAACCATGCGGCAGGAACAACAGTGTCCCTCTGAGACTCCCTGGGAGAAGGGAATTTACCTGCCAAATTCAGAGGCCCAGGCCCATCCAGACCTAGACGTCAGGATTCCTGGGAGCCCTCAGAGGCCTTACTACTTGTTTACAGCTCTCCAGCTGGTTGCAACATCCAGTCACGACTGACCATCTGCAGGAGGCCAGACGGACCTCAAAGTTACCTGACTTCTTTTACAGAAACAAACTAACAAAAACTACTAGTTTTACGTGCAAAACAGTAAGAAGTGTCAGACATTCCATATCTTCTGAAACACTCGTTATTTCGGTCCAGATAGTCTGAAAAGCAGGTGACCAGGCACAATCAAACATCCGAGAAGCTTATCAGGGGAACTCCCACGGTAGGCAATGGGGCGGGATCTGGAGAAGGTTGGGAGGAACCGCCAGGCCACAGAGCCAGAGTGGGGGAACGGACAGCCCTGAGACAAAATAGAAATGCATGTTTCTGTCCATCCCAAGTGACCCCGAGCTGTTTCTGATGCCTTTGCCTACTGGAATGAAGAACACATGTGCCGGGCCCACGGTTGCAGACAACGTCCGCAAGGCCACACTTAGCTGCTTCCACAATTACACCACATCGGGCTGCAAAGGTAGCTTACTTACCAGTGTGCGTAAGCCAACAGTCCTTTTCCAGGACCCGCCTGGATTTTGCAGGGCGCGAACTGCTGAGTGGAGAAGATACAAGGTAGGGATCTCTTTCCTTGTCCTCTTTGTGTCTTTAGTGGCACAAATCCTCGCCTCTGTTAAACACGCACTCTATCTACAGGGAGTTAGGGCACGTTTTTGGGCTACGACTTTTGTCGCATTCCCATTTCTTTTTTCTAGTTATTCAAAATTTTCCTGAAAAATGATGAGGTGAAACTTAGGAACTTAGGCACGTATTCTCTAATGATGCAATTTTTCTTCAGAGAATCCTGTGGGCAATGTGGCTCACACATGTATTTAAATGTCATATAAGCCAGCTCATTAGGGTTGTGGGGCCACTTCCCAGCTCGATGCCCCGTTACAAAGAGACAGGAAAGGTAATGCAGTAACCCTATGTCCTCTGGCAGATAGTTTTATCTCAAAGGACTACAAACATTGCATTAAACACTTAAAAATTGATTTTGGACTTATTGTCATGTGTTTCTCTTTCTAATTATACCACTGGATCATGGTTTCAATGAGTAACTAGAGATGTCACTGCCAACACCCACTGGTCACCAAAGCCATTCCTGAGGATGTCACTCTAGTCATGATGGGGTGTCCCCGGGGAGGGGAGACTCCTTCTGCTCTCCAACACCTGACATTCAACACGTGTTCTGGAGTCCAGGGAAAGAGACAGCTAGCAGTTCACCATGAATTGTTGCTTCTCTGTAGCTTAGCTGTGACATTTCCGGTGTAAAGGGTACAGTGGGGACATGAAGGGGGGATATTCAAAGGAGCATGAGATTAATTCTCAAGTGTTCAAGCTAGAGTTCAATGGACCCTACTGACTCTGAATCCATAGCCATAAATACCCATGAAAATGCCAAGAAAGAAGTAGCCAGCTACCCTGCAATGGCAAGGGAAGGTACATTGTAGCTTCCCTTCCAGCTGGCAGGTGTATGCTTCATTACACCCGGAGAGTTTGTGATAATTGCATGGCATATTGTCTGAATTATTAGTAGCAGCCAATACTACTTGGTGGCTTGTCTCTAAAAAGTATCAACATGTAATTTAGAAAAATAGCATAAACTAGATGTAAAACTTTATCCTGTGAATTACTGCCCTGAATTACTGATTTCTAATTTGAATATTATTGTTAATATTTGGTACCTTCAAGTTACTTGGTGCCATGGACTGAATTGTGTCCCCCTCCTCCCCCTGCTTCCTATGTTGGAGCCCTAACCCCTGTTGCCACGCACTTGTGGATACGGCCTTTGGGAGGTAATTTGGGTTAGAAGAGTTTTGATGGGATTCGTGCCCTCATAAGAAGAGACACCAGAGAGTCTGCTTCTTCTCCCTCTCTCCACCATATGAGGAGACAGCGAGAAGGCGCTGTGTGAAAGCCGGGAAGAGGGTCATCATCACGGAACTGAGGCAGTCGGCCCCTTGACTTTCGACCTCCCAGCCTCCGGAACCATGAGAAATGAACTCTCAATGTTTGCGCCCCCTGGTCTCTCGTATTTCGTTGCAGCAGCCCTAGCTAGCTTCACCCTTGGAATAAAGAATATCATCTGAGAATTAGACTATAAAATCCATCTAGAAAGGACCAAAAATACATGAGGCAAAGTCACTGAGGAGAGAAGAGAGATCTCAGGTTAGAGCAAGACTCGGGGACCATCGGATGAAAGGTGTCAGTGCAGTGATGGAAGGTTCAAGCCCGGGGCTGTGTCCAGACCACAGAAAATAATTATGGAACAGGGAACACGAAATGCCTTGTGGGCAGCAGGAGACTGGGAGGCCAGCCTCGCCCTTGCGTGTACCACACTGGGCACACTTAGGAAGGTAACCTGAAAGTTGACTGTAGAGCTCAGAGAGGCGTGGCACCGTTTGCTTCATCCCTGCCAAAGCGCAGTGTTTCCTGGCTGCGGGAGTCAGAGAACAATCGCAGGCACCCCCTGACCTTCGTGTGCAGAGCTCGGGGCCCTGTGCTGGCTCTGCCACCACCTCTGTGCCATGGGGCCGATTCACTCGCTCGCCTGCCCCTGCGTCCCGGGAGCACACTCCACCCGGCTGTGTCACAGCCCAGCAGAGGCTCCCGCGTCGTGAAGCTGCCCTGCCCGCCACGGGCACTTCCACCCACGACAGGCAGAGCATCGTAGGGGGGCGCCCCGCTCCCCAGGATCCCCAGAACTGTCTTAAGTTTTCCTTTCTATGAATATCACTCACAACTGAGACAGCTGCTAGCCCCGGGATCACACGATATGGCATATTAGTAAACAGTAAATACACAGGCGTTATTTTACCAAAACACAATTTAAAACCAATTTAAGCCTAGGGCGCATCTTGCTCCCACATTTGATTTCTTAAGATACTATTGCATATCCATAGAAGTTTTTTTTTAAAGGTTTTATTTATTTATTTGAGAGAGAGAAAGACAGAGGGAGTGAGAATGCAAGAGCAGGGAGAGGAAGAAGCAGAGGGAGAGGGAGAAGCAAACTCCCCACTGAGCAGGGAGTTCAACATGGGACTTGATCCCAGAACCCCAACATCACGACCTGAGCCAAAGGCAGACGCTTAACTGACTGAGCCATTCAGACCCCCCAACAGTAGTTTTAATATAAAGGTATTTCAACTTAACTATTAGCTCTGAAGATACCAGATACTGTTTTATGCAAAGCCTTTCAATCCCAATAAAACCGTTAAGAACGGCAATAACATAGCAGTCTTTCCTGCACCCCATCAATTGAAAATATTCTATATAGTATCAGTCCACGTTCTCCATACTTCCTTCTCTGGGTGTTTACGGTCCATCTATCGCCACGGTTCCTCCTGAGATAATCTGCCCTCCTCAGCACCCGTGCAGACCCCGGCCATCGCCAGCTCCTACATCCTGCAGGCAGCCCCTTTGGCCCCACTGGTGTGCCAGGCAGGGGTCGGCCAACCACCTGCTGGGGGCGTTCATAGCTCTGGCACCGTATTATATCCCTGAGATGTCTGTGTGTTATGTATGCTGTGTTAGAATGCACTTTGTGGAATGAATCCTTGATGTATCCAGGTTCTCCAAGAGCTTAAGAAAGTGCCGGCACAGAGCGAGAGCTTTAGAACCATGGCTTGATTAAATAATGCACAGCGATTTGGACGAATGAGCAGGTTTTTTTAATTGCACAGACACACACCTACCCCCCCCCCCAGGGAACGATATATTTAAGCCGAACCCCAAACGCACACTTTGATGCACTCGAAGAGAGGCACAGTCGGTTCTTCTCATTCCGTAGAGCCTCCACAAACACTGGATTAGCGACACTGGACCGTTTTTCCTGCGGAAAATCAGGCTTAGATTCCTTGAGCCTCTGGTCACAACATTCTTCACCGATAAATCAATATATAACCTTGTGTTATGTGTGTTCTGTTTAAAGAAACCTTAGTTAATATCTATCATTGCTTCATTAACATCGAACTCACGGCCAGCAACACTGTAACTCAGCCTGAACAAAGCCCATCTAACACACGTATTTTCCCCATAAGACACATTACATCCTGTTCGCATTTAGGAACACAAGAAAGCACTTCAGCACAACAATTAGAGGCCATTTTAAATGACAAAATCAGCAACAAAAAGCTCAAAAAATGCAGAAAACATGTCACTAAACAGACCGTGGAAAAAAAAAAACCACTTGTTTGCAGCCTGAGAGCTGAAGTTGCCCTCGGTGGGGAATCACACCGCCGGCCTCTCAATGTTTGTGGCTCTGTCTGTGCATGTGTGCAAATGTCCACAAAGGCACAGCGCACACTGGGGGTTACAGATCCATTTTAGCGAGTAGGTGATTCTGCAGATAGGGAATCCGCAAAGGACGAAGGTCAGCTCTGTATGTATCTCCCGGTTGGAGATGGCATGCAGGGGCCTGAGGGTCTTTTCCTTCTGCAGTATTTCCCTAAAAACCCATCCACACCTGTTAAAGGGCATCCCAGGGAAAGGCAGGGGACCCCGCATCATGAGGCTTCAGTTCCAGCCCAAGCTCAACCAATAATAAAACTGTTTATTGTGAATCTCAGTGTCTTCACTTATAAAATACACTTGGACAGGGTGAAAAGAACTTTTTTCATTTTTGTTTGTGTTAAATGAGGCACGCGCTTGTGATGCCCATGAATTTGGGCTTCAGAGTGAGGTTCCTCCGTAAAACCAGTTTGTTGAATCATGTGATCCTTCACACGGTGTGAATTTCCTACACACACGGAGCCCCTGGGGGGACCCAGATCTCCACAATGTGGAGACCTGCAGGAAGAGTAGAATGTCTCCCGTCCACCCCACCAGGAGTTGCTCCATCACAACCAGGAATTCAACCTTGAAGGGATGGTGGCTCTGAAAGGGGCAACTCCAGAAAAACAAGACAAAAATGGTTTTGATGAGGGCAATGATAAACATGAGCAGAGATTGTTGTTTTGAAAAATAAAAACAGAAAACAAAGGAAGGGAAAGTCAGAGGACTGAGTGAGTGAGTCAATAATGCAGAGTGGTGCTTCCAGGACATCATATAATCTGCTGGAAACCGGCAGTGAGCAGCTGGGCAGTGAGAGCCAAGCAAAGAAATGGAAATCAAATCTTTGTACGTAGATTTTTTTTTTTCCTTTTATTTTTTATTTTCCTCGTCGTGGTTTAGATGATCCTTGCCTACTAATAAGTTACCTATTTTTATTTCTGTATGTATGTATGTACATATTTATTTTAAAGATTTTATTTATTTGAGAGAGAGAGAGAGCACACAAACAGGGGGAGCAGCAGAGGATCAAGATTTTATTTATTTGAGAGAGAGAGAGAGAGCACACAAACAGGGGGAGCAGCAGAGGGAGAAGCAGGACCCCAGGATCATGACCTGAGCCGAAGGCAGACCCTTAACCGACTGAGCCACACAGGTGCCCCTAATTACCTTTTTTTTTTTTTTTTTTTAATGAAAAGCTATTTGCCCCGCCATTGCAAACTTCAGGCTTCCAGCCTGCTTCTTTCCACTTTCAAACAAGTTATACTCAAATGGTTGCCTATTTTGTGGCCTAGAAAAAGCATCACTAATCATTCGATGCTAGGTAAGACCAGCAATGTATAACCATGAGGAGGAAACCAGCAACTTGCAGACATTCCTTGGCCTTTCCAGTCATGATGGGAACATCACGTGGTCAGAAGACCCAAGTACTGGGTTGTGAAAATCAAACAGAGCCACACTTTGACAAAGTTTTGTGCGGCAGACTTGGAAGATGCCCACAGTGCTGATGAGAGCAAACAGCAGCGGGTGTTTTGCACCCTTGTAGATTCCCTGACTCCCGGACAGGTGGCTTTGGTCCAGGCAGTCAGGCTCTGTGTGGTCAGAAACGTGGGGTTCTCAAGGTTGCGGCCGGATGGTCTCTCCACATGTCCTTTGCTGGACTAAGGACGTCCCTCAGTCCTACCCAGTTCATTCCGAGGCAGGTAATGAATTGCGCAAACAATTATTCGCTGAATGTGATGGGTGTGCCAGACATCCTGCCAGGTGCTCCCACTTAGGCTGTCATGTGAATACATGACACGTGTGCTTTTCAATTTGGGGAGCTGGCCTGAAATACCCGAACCATCATCTCTCATAAAAATCGTGTGATTGATGAAGTCTCTAGCACTCATTTCTTTTCCTGTAAGCACCTTCATGTCTCCTTGTGAGCCCCCTTTTCTGCCCACTGTCAGGAAAGTGGGTGCCACCATTTTTTTCCTGTTAATTTGTTTATATATTTTCTATTTGAGAACAGAAATCTGTGAAGTCACAGGGTGTGCACACACCATTATAATGTGATATCCTTCCTGGAAAAATGGAAAAATGTGGCTTTAGATTTTGTCATCTTTCAGATCGCAAAGGAAAACATCTCTAATGGGGAAATAGCAGGCAGAGAGAGAGAGAGGCTCACAGGCAGAGCCCCACCCCTCACATCTTCCCTTCTTGGAAGTTTCCAGCACTGTCTACTCAGAGGTCTGTTTTCTGCTTCACTTAGGCCATGGGGCACTTCCTTCTCCCCAGTGATGCCCAGTTCTGGTGCTCACTGGACCCATGGCAGCAAAACTCACCGCGCTGGCATCTTAGGTCAGACAGGAAGCAGATGTATGCACCTGCAGTGCTCAGCGTGTGTCCACATTCACAAGGCAAGTGCTGGTAGGACAGCCCGGTTGTTTTGTGGAGGAAGCTCCCATCTCCATAGGCTAGGCCCCCCTCAGAAAAGGGAGAAAGCAGTGGCAATTCCAGGATCACGGGGAGAAGGATGAGGGATAGGGAGGTGAGGCAGTCAGTTCTCACTTCCCTGGAGGAAAGCCAGAGTGAGGACAATAAGTCAAAACTAGGGTTTTTATGTATTGATATATAGTCACTCACCTGAAAGGGAGAAAAGTATTCCTCTAAGTTAGAATTAGAATAAATCTAATCCTAAATTTAATTTAACCTATATTTAGGAGAACACATATTATCAATGCATTCCCTATACCTATTATTCCTTTTCATTATAAAATTTATCTGACACAAATCATGACGGATTTTTATGTTTTCTAGGTTTTTAAACATCTAATATAGCATGTAATCTCTTGTAATGTAGAGAGAATCAATAATAACCAGATTAAAAAGGGTTGACTATCGTTATAATTCAATGAATTAGGTAAAAAGCATTTTTATTAAATTAAAAAAATTTAGTCTCGCTTTTTAAATCTGATTCACCAAGAAAATTATCTTCATTTTCTCTTAACATGGAAAAAAATACAAGTAATTTTAGTTTCAAAGGCAATGTAAATTTCAGAAAAAAAATATGAAAACTAACTTGGTCAAACTGCTGTTTAATAAAGGAATTAGTGTCAAGGGCATTAGTATTTATTGTGAGAAAAATAATGAGAATTGAATTTGGTGTTCCAATTCTTGCCCTTGATTTAGCATTGACCAGATCATGGTGGAAAGTCCTACAGACCACTGCTCACTCAGTAAATACTTCTGAGTACTGCTATAGGCTGGGAAATGTCTGTAGAGTTAGGGTACATCCATGAGAAGCAGTGCCGGAACCCCACAACTTTGTATGCCTGCATTGGAAACCCTTGTCCCAGATTCCCATCTCTCTGGTTGTAGAATACCGCCCACTTGCACTCCCTTGGTAATGTCCAATCTCACACTTCAAAGCACTATCCACACAAACTCATCCCATTTCTTATCTCTGGGTGTGTTGCCCTCCCCTGAAATCTGGATTTATATATCCCACTGCTTGGATGGTTAATAGGCATCTCAAACCTAAGCAGATCCCTGATCTTTTATCCCCAACCTGTTCCTCCCACAAACACCTGGAAGCCTGGCTCCAGGGTTTCAGACAGAACATCCTTCCGCTCTGTGTTAAAAATACTGTGCCCTTGGCGTGCCCGGGTGGCTCAGTCGGTTAAGCCTCTGACTCCTGATTCTGGCTCAGGTCCTGATCTCAGGGCTGTGAGATCGAGCACTGTGTGGGGCTCCATGCTCTGCGGGGAGTCTGCTTGAGATTCTTGCTCTCCCTCTGCCCCTCCCTCCACATGTGTGCACGCTTTCTCACTAAAAGAGATGAGTAAATAAAATCTCAAAAAAATACTATGCTCTCAGAATTCACTGATTCCTCCGCATCCCCAGCACTGTGATCCCAAGGCTTTGCCTGGATTCTTGCAACAGCCCCCTGAAAGGTTATAAAGCAATTGCTCTTAAACCTCTACACCTAAATCTTAACATGGCAGCCAAAGTGACTTTTTAAAAATACCAGATCTTGCCATTCACTGCTCAGTAAGTCCAATAACTTAGCATCACACCCAAACAAAACCCAGTAATCTTTCCTTAATGGCCCTACATACCCCAGCCCATCACCTCTCTACCTGATCACTCTCTCCACTCACTCCATGCCAGCTCCATGGGCCCCCCCACCCCTCTTGGAGAGGCCATGTGGTGCTGCCTCAGGGCCTTTGCACCTGCTGCCTCTGCCATGGGCTCACTTCCTCTTGCCTTTTGGGCCTATGCTCAACTAGCATTTTCTCAGTGGGGTGTCCTACCCAACTCCCTTCACGTCCCGTGCCCTTTCCTTGCGCTGTTTGCTTCATAGCATTTACCATGATCTGACATACGTAACACTACACATGGTGATATGCTCTGTCTCTCCCTACTAACACGTGAACCATATGACGACAGAGATTTTGGTCTGTTTTTTTCACTGCTGCATCTCCAATGACTGGCACATCATAAACTCGTGATAATTATTTATTGAATTAGGGGACAATAAATGTATTGAAAAAATAATTGGTATACTTATATATTATCTTCACATAATGTATGTGTGTGTACGTGTGTTTGTGTGTGTGACAGAGAGACAGAAATAGAGAGAAAAAGACACAGGAAGGCTTAGACTTGCACATGATTCCACCCTACTGTGCACTGTAAGAATGAACTATAGAAGACTGTTTCACTGTATATACATGAGGAAAGTAGTATGAGTAGCAGGTGGTGAGGAACAAAGCCAGGGTGGCAGGAAAGGGCACACATTTAAGTGCATTGATGTTTACATTTCTGTGCCATTTTTCTCTATTTTCCTCATTTGAAATAACCCTAGATGTGTAGATAAGGCAACGTTAGAGTCAATTCTTTCCAGTGAGTTGACGCACAATCACAGTTCTCTGTACATGTGCCCTAACCTGCTACAGCTGAAGCTGGGATACGATTGTGTGCGGCAGCCGAGCTCACTGAAGAACAGAAAGTGGAATGTGAGCTGCCCCTAGGCTTAGGGACAACTGACTCTCCATGGGACTGATGTGAAGCGTTTGAGAAATACCGCTTTGAATATAATGTTCCTTAAGCTTGAGTTTTCTGTGCAGTTGCTTAAACATATAATTTCTTAGTTAAGACTAGGACCTACTATATACCTGAAGCCATATTATTATTACCTTGCCCATTCAACTATATTTACATAAATCAAAACTCTGAAGAATGGTCTATAAGACCTGTGATTTAATCACTGCTTTACAATTCTTTACTTAACCATAAATTATTTTAAACAAATTAAAGAGTTCAGATGATAACAGGCATCCTACCAGATATTGATCCAATGTTAATCACATTTTGTCATACTTGCTTCAGATTCTTCTAAGGAGATAGTAGCATACAGTTAAGCCTGAGCGCATTCTCTCCACTTGCCCTGCTCCCCCATCCCAGATGCACGAGGCTCACGTGGGCGTGCATCCCCCTACCTGATTTGATGCCTTTACTACTTCTAGACAAGATCATGAAGAACCTGTAGCATGGTTTCGGCACCGAAGTCCTTACATACATGGTACCGTTCTCTACATTTCTTTCTGTACATTTTTCTAAATAAGCAATGTTTTTAATCCACTCTGCTAATCTCTGCCTTTTAATTAGCATATAGAGACCATTTACATTTAAGGTAATTATTGATATGTTAGCAATGGATTTGCCATTTTGTTTGTTTCCCCTATTTCTCAATTTTCTATTTCTCTTGTCATACCTTCCTGTGAGTTAGATGACACTTTTTAAGATTTCTTCTCAATTATCCACAGTATGGTTGAGTATATTACTTCCCATAGTTTCCATGGAGGTGGTTCTGAGTATTATGACGTACGCACAAAACTTGTTACAGTCAGAGTGCCCACATCTTCCCACTGGAAGTGGAGTGTAGGGGGTCTCACTGCCCTTCAAGCCCCTCACTCTCCCCATCTTTTAAATTGACCTGTTGTATTTCTTCTATGTGCACTGAGCTCCACATCACATGCTACTATAGTTTTTGCTTTCACCAACAAATAGGATTTTTAAAAACTGCTGAGGAGTGAGCTGGTCCATTCTGCGCCCCTGTGTCTGCCCACACCTATGTACTTTGTCCCTTTTTGGAATTACAAGCCCATCTTCTGTTACCAATCCCTTTCTGCTTAGAAACCTTCCTCCAGCCATTCTTTAAGGATGGATTTGGCTTTCCTTTGTCTGTCTGTCTCTTTACTTCCCCTTCTTTCTTAGAGTAAGTTTTCTGTGGGCAGAGAATTTGCAGTGGGTGGCTGTCTTTCAGCACTTGGAAATTTGCCCATTCCTTCTGGCTTCCGTGGCTTGAGAGGAGAGATCTGCTCGCATGGCAAGTGGTGTCCACCTCTGAGTAATGTGTCATTTCTCTCTGCTCACTTCCAAGGTGTTCTTTTGTCTTGGGCTCCAAGGATGTAAATGTTAGCTCTTCTACTGTCTTCCCATGGGGCCTCAGCTCTGTTCCTTGTTTCTATTTCTGTCTCTTGTCTGGATGGGTTAAATTCTATTGATGTGTCTTCGAGTTCTCTGATTCTATCCTCTGTCATCTCTGCTCTGTTACTGAGCCCATCCAGGGAGGGTGCTGTTCTTTTTGGGGGGGGCTTGGTAATTACATTTTTCAGTTATATATGTTCCTTTTTTTTTTCATTCTAATATCTGTCTCTTTGCTGAGACTTTGGATCAGCATTTTGGATATTATATTAAGAGACTGAATCCTATTTCATGTTTTGTTTTGTGAGCAAGCAGTTCCCCTGTTGAGGTGCTTGCGGCATAAGGGCTGAGTGTGTGGGTATGTTCACCTTCCCACTGGACCCCTGACCCGAGCAGGGGTGATGGGAGAATGCAGAGTGTGGAAGTCCCTGCCCCCACCACTTCCTTCCTCTCACTGCAGCAGGTGCATGCTCAGGGTCAAGCTGATGTAGCGGGCCAACAGGGACTTGGAGTCTGATGCCCACTTTCCTGGCTGGGGCATTGGTTGGCATAGCAGCTTCCCGCCTGGCCCTGCTGAAACCATGGCAGGGGCTGGCTCTGTTCTTCCTTTGACTGGAGCAGCCCAGGCATTGCTAAACAAGCTTTATTGTTAGGCCACCCCCTTCCAGTGCACTTGGCTGGGTGACCAGGCTTTCCTTGGTGCTGTATTAGTCTGTGCATTTTGGCGATTCCAGGCCAGACGACCCGCAGTGCCCTGTGTGTGGCCTAAGGGTAGGGGGAAGAGAACCCAGGGATCTCACAGCCCTTTCCTTCATTCCTTGGGTCTGGAGGTCCCAGGACAGTGCACTTATTTGTCTTGCTTTTCAGTCCCTGTGCTTGTTTGCTGTGTGTTAGCTGTAAGGGGGGAGCCTGGGGGCTGCACCATCCGGATGGAACTGTCAACAACGTTTCCCGAGATTGGTGTGCACTCTCATACATGCAGGCTTGGTTCCTTCAGTTTAATAATTAGTGGCAGTCTGTTCTATAGACACAGGGTTTGCTTGTTTGTTTTTTGGTCTTTTTCCTATGCATAGATGTTTGCTTCCCTTCCCCCCAAGTATTTCCTTTCATGAACAAGGATAGATGCACATGCTAGTAACAGGTGTCCTAAATGCACACCAAGACCTTCTTGGGAGTGAGCCTGAGAGTAAAATTATTGATGTGTAATTTCCCCTTTATCTTTGTCCATCTCTTTACTTGGTGGTTTTATGACTGCCTCTCTCAGGCCCTGCGGCCCCGAATCAGAGGAAGGTTTATAGCGATGCCCTAATTCCTGTTCTGGGGGGTATCAGGGATCATATGTATCCAGCCACTGAGCCAGGGGGAAGCTTAGCCCCGATTCTGACTCACAGGCAATGCCAAATCCCTCTGGCTCCCTGCACACATAAGGAAGCCATGACAACTTTTCAAAACTCACTCAGTCACCAGAAGGGACCATCACCACCCAAGTCCTTGGTGTAAAGCACTGAGCCTGCGAAGCCCCCACGTGTGACCACACTTTACACAAACTGAGCTCCCAGCTGCTTTTGCTTAGAGACCAGCAAGATGGTGCTTCGTACCTTAATTAAAGTTTGTATCTCTCTTGCTTGCTTATGGTCCACAGACATGTGTACTTTGCCTAAAACTAGCTATGTCTTTTATATTTTCTCCATTTATGTTTTATCTATTGTTGCTGGGTTAGAAGCACAGGATGGGTTTGGGAGAGGAGACTCAAAGCTTGGAGTTACAGAGCTCTCCTTCCCCATAATATCTTCCCTATCCCTCTTGTGCGTGATTCTCCCCTTTGCTCATGGCGTGTTCACAATTGTGCCTACTGGTCAGTTCCTGACTGTGCAAACTTGCATACCCTGTGGTCCTCACACATATGGTCCCCTCAGTCTCCATCTAAAACTTCAGTCAAAGCTCTTCTTTGAACACCGGTCTGAATTAGGGACCTACCTATTACATTCAATGTAAGGTCCTTGTTTCTTTCACATCCCCTGTGAGGACTTGCGTTATTTGATCTTTACTCGTTGCTGTTTAAGTGTCTCACCCACAATGACAGAAACTACGTGATGGCAAGGACATGCCTCTCTAGAGTCTTGTGTGGGCCTGACATATAATATGCACACAATAGATATTTGCTGCACAAATGCTGAGTGGGCTACAATGGGCCATCACAAATCCATCACAATAATTTGTCTTGAATCATCATTACTAGTAATTCTGATTGAAATGTGCTCCACATACAATGTTATTTTTAAATTTGTTCATGTGCAAAGTAAAGGCAGAAACACTAAGAATTAATGCCCCAAACCTGAATACCTGAGATTGTGAAGACAAGAAACTTTATATAAACTGTTCCTATTACTTTCCTGTTTTATGTCAATGCCATCAATATTCTCTTTCTCTCCCTTTTCCTTCTACTAAAAAAAAAAAATCCATTCTAAAGCTCTTTCAGTTGTTCGTACTCGATTGTGACAAAGACATAAAAGAACTTCTCCCTGGCGAGCAGGGGCCAGTGCTGCATCTCAGACCACGTGGGGGACAGGATGCACAGGCGGGAATACGCATGTTCCTAGAAGGGGTGACTCTGGTTCATGCACCTGGTGAACACGTTTGCCACATCTCAGGGCTCCCACCTGTGCAACCTCACTGCAGACAGGGAAAAGGGGTGGGACAAAGGGACACGGAGGTCACCAAAATGATTACTGCACTGTTTTCTTTAGGACTAGCCAGGGTGGCAATAAAAAAAAAAAAAAAAAAGGCTTGCTCTTTTAAGACTTAGCTTTAGGACTAGCCAGGGTGGCAATAAAAAAAAAAAAAAAAAAGGCTTGCTCTTTTAAGACTTAATGATGACCCAATTAGGTTATTACCAACGCCACCATAGAACAGCAAAAATTGTATGATGTCATCATCCAACTAGAGTGCTCTCCTCTAACCCCTTATAATTTCTAGGAGCTTTATTTCCATCCAAAGCAAGCACAGGATAATTTAACAATGATTACTGACATCCTGTTCATTTACTTGCCTTCAAAATACACGCGTATCATCTTGGAAGATGAAGTTCCCTTGAATACACCGTATTTGGTGAAGTTGCAACTTCAGTTTGTGTATTGTCAGGGACAGTGCTGCTGGACACAATGGCCCACCAGTGCCCCTCAAAGTGACGGCTCCGAGCCCGGGGAGCTCAGAGGACAGGCACCACCCAGCCCTACTCCATCCATAAAGCTTCCTCTCCCGACCAGGCTCCGCAGCCCTGACATCACTCACAGAGACAGCCACGGTGCCGCTGGCTTTCCCGTGGGCGCCACGGTGAGGAGCACCATTACACAGGGTGTTACGGAATTCACCGGGTGGTTAGCTCAGAAAACCCAAGGCACAAATGCACAGCCAACTGTCTCCTGAGTGCTTGCCTTTGAACTTTAAGAACATGAGAAATGGTATTGAAGCTGAATCTGCAAATACAAATGGAGAGTGAAATTGGTTCTCCAGAATCCAAATAGCACGCTCTTCTTGCCTGCGAAGAACTAGTGGCAATGGAACCATTCCTGCCTAGTAACCATGAGATAAAGTCCCAGCTCTGTAGCCAAGCATTCGACGATCCTACCTGCCTTTTCTCCATGTAATCATTTCTGTAGACTACGACTGACCTGCCTGGTTTAGCGAGGCAGGCTGAGAGAAGTCTCCACCCGCCCCACCTTTACTAAGCGATGCCCATGGCCGGTAATAACCAGAGCCACTCTCCTGACTGTCAAAATCCCCCTCAATGCTCAAGGTAGAGCCCAAGTGCTCCTCTCCAAGTGGCCTTCCGTGACTCCCACAGCACGTGCTCATCTCCCGGTCCCCGCGTGGACGGCTCCGCAGGTCTGCACCACAAGGTGACCGCAAACACGCGTGCTGACGTGTACCAACGTTTCAGCAGGAAGAGCCCCAGTCTAATATCGGAGATTCCTGTTCTGGGACCTCTCGCTTATTATCACCAATATGTGGTTGTTTCCCTCCTGGGCACACGGACCCAACCCTGTACGATCGGCTAGAGCCACAGGACTAACTCGCAGAGGTGAAAATGCCCCACTCTCAGCTCCGTGCACATGTAGCCCTATGGCTTCCTGTCCCCCAGCAGTGGCGGCCTGGAAGCCACACACTGAGAGGACAGAGCAGCAAGGTGAAACTGGCAGTCTCTGAGTCATCGTGTGGCCCACAGACCACTCTGAAGGGGCTAAAAACCTCCGTCAGGCTAAACTACTCTTGTAGCACTAATTCGCCACTGGGGTAACGCCTCAGGCTCTGGTCCTGCATCAGCCCCTGACTAGACCCCTGGACCAGCCTCTGGTGGAGAAGTCCCAAACCCCGTGGGAGGGAAGCACGTTTCCCTCCTGCACAGCACTTCCTGTGCACCCACAGACTTTCCGTCCCCCCTCTCCCAGGAAAGAGCACACAGATCGCTCTCAGCCCCAGCATTACAATCACGGGCACCCTGTGGGCTTGGAAATATGGGTCTTCACCATGAGAAGGACAGGATTTCGACTGGCGTCATCACTTCTGGAATGTTTGCTCCATGTCGTGAACGTGCTTCGTGTCACCGCATGGTACGCTTTCAGATTTTGAAATGGCAAGTTGTGTTCTACATGAGGTGACTGATACGCTACGTTGCTTGACAACGATCTTTTCTCTGAAGGAGTTCAGTTCTATTGGTGCTTTTGATTTGCTTAGTCAGCCCCTTCCTTGCAAAGAACCCAAAAACAAACCAGCCCGGGTTTCGCCAGATTAGTGAGATTCCATCTAATGAAGCTTTAGAATGTAATTCGAAAATCATTAACTGGACTAGGCATCCAGCCAGATTCCACCAATATCGAAAGAAAGGACCTCACGGACTTGTTAAAAATGAAATAATTCATTTGTTTTCCTGAAAAGTATTCAGGATGTATAGAAGCTCTATGACTCCACACAGAACTATTTCATTTCTTCCACTGAGTATAGCGGCAATTACTTTAAGATAAGCAGATTCTTTAAGTCTGAAGTCATATTTGACCATCAATGTCATACCTTGATATAAATTTCTGGGGAATTACCATATTGGAGTCAATAGAACCATTGTCCTGAGCACGCGGGTCATGCTGAGGAACTGGGTATGTACCTGGGTTTTCAGAAAGAGGGGGCACGGGGAGATTTCCAGAATGGATGCTCCCCACGGGAGGAACAGCATGATGCCTGAAGCACACGGCCAGGGAAAGGGAAGGTGTGAGGGGCCGTCGGGAAGACTATCTGGGTTGGCATACGTAAGGGGCACAGAAAGATGGCAGATGAAGAAAAATCAGCACAAAAAAAATCAGCACTGCCCGATGTCACTTTGCTGAATTCCCCCGGCCTGGTTTCAACATCTCATTAAAACTGTAAAACCTAAGAGAATGGACTTTGTCGTATGAATATTTTACAGAATTTTACAAATTATAATTTGGTGCACTGAATTAACTCTACGCAATTAAAAAGGCACCCACAGATTTTCAGGAGCCACATAATCAGACCGTTACAACTGACTTACGACTGGGGTTTTATTCGTCAAGGAAAAAGGCAGTAAGGAGGTATTCACTTAATCACAGCTGCATGGTTTCTTTAAGGCGGGGAAATGGAACAGGTCATCATCTTCCAAAATTTCCCATCACAGCCCCTGTAAAATTGTCAAGGCAATTCCACAGCCTCACTGTAGAGTAGGGGAAGTAGGGCCATCCCCTTGCTGGAGCCAACACAGACCGATTCCTTTTACGGAGCGTTCACAGCAGCTTCTAAACACATTCTGAACACGGCCGTGCATAGGTGAGCACACTCCTCCCCACGCAGACCCCGGACCCTAGCACACGCACGGCGGGGACCTTACTCCGCAGCCCTGTGTGCCTGGGATCGGCTGCTGGCTTTGCCAGGATTTGTCAATGCTGATGCAAGACAGCTGCCAATTCAAATTGTTTTTTGTTTTTAATCAGTTGTTTAGAATGATTTGGAATGATCCCTTTCACACACAGAGCATGAGTCCACCTATCTTAAGCGACCAATAGCTGTCTGAAACCCTCTCCTCCTCCTGGCTGCCCATCGACTGACAGCTGAACTGCTTGCTCTCGTGCCTCGTGGTCAACATGAGTGCGTTGGGCGGCACTCCGTTGGAGGCCTCGTCTACACGTAACTGTCGTGACTTTGTAGTACGGCGAAGCTGAACTGAGGCCGTGGTTGTTAGGTCGTACCTCTTGATGAGACTTGGCTCGAGGTTCGCCATAGAAAAAGACCCTAAATCCAGGCTTATTGTACACAACTAGTCATGCTGGAAGATGGGATGCTGGGAACACCACGAGGACGTGACAGCCCCATTCCTCAAGAAACAGACACCATGTTGGTGATACACGTGAGAGGAAAATGCTCGTGGGAGGGAAAAGGGCAGAAGATGCTCCGGCAGCTATGAGACCACCATGAAAGTCTGAGCCCAGTGAAGGAGTGAAGGAGAGAAGCTTGGGGGTCTTTGGGGTCTAAGGCATCCTTTAGGGAGTCTTTGACTGAAGGCTGGCTGTCAGTGAGGCCCTGCGTCTCCAAGAGCAGGCCTTGGTCACCATCCCTGGGGCAGTCCTTACTGGCCTGGGGGGGGCGGCGTGCGTGAATGGCCACACAAGTGCCTGGTTGGGTTCCAAAGCCTGGCTCAGGGACCTGTCAGTGTTGCTCCCTGCAGCTGGAGGTCGGCCAGGGCTTTCTCATGGCTATGGCATGAGATATGGAAGAGAAGGATGCACTCAGTCTGGTTGCCAGCATGGGCATGGGGAACTCAGGGCAGAACATGAACCTTGAAGTTCTCTTACCCTAGGCTGAAGGTCGGGATACTTACCTGCAAGTCCCATTGGTCAGCTATTTAGCATTGGCAGCAGGGGCATGAGTTCCAAGGCACATCCAGACTGCCACACACCCAGAGTGCAGCCCACACAGGTGCTTGCTTGCAGGTGGAAGTTAGGGCCAGAAATGGCCAACAAGATATGAGCGGG
The DNA here is from genome assembly GCF_017311325.1 of Ursus maritimus. Taxonomy (NCBI): domain Eukaryota; kingdom Metazoa; phylum Chordata; class Mammalia; order Carnivora; family Ursidae; genus Ursus; species Ursus maritimus. The sequence goes on along the minus strand of NW_024425563.1, from coordinate 4,162,171 downwards.
GCACCAACAGAGCCTGCTGCCATTGCTACATAGACGTGGCAATGGGGATCTACCTGGCCTCACTCTGGATCCCTCCCTGCAGCATCGAGGCCACTTAGAAAGACCTTCTAAACACAGAGCATAGTCAGGATTTGCTCTGCATGGCAGTTTTGACAAAGTGAAAATACTGTGCCCTTCACATACCCCGAGCTGCTGACTTTTTCAACAAGATACGGACCCCTTGGGATAACCCCTGTCTTTGCAGCCGAGGAGTTGCATTTATTCTGATCAGTGCCTGCCCCAGGGTTTTAATAGCCCCGTTTCCCCTTTCTTTATGACGTGCATTGAGAAGACTATTTACAAGGCCATCAGTGGGAAGACCCCATACAGTTGGAGGGAGAAAACAAAGTACAGGACAGGTAAGGCTCAGATAGGAGCGGAGCCAGCATCACAGGAAGCCTAGGGAGCCGGGAGGGCCAGTGTGGGACACACTCTGGGCACGGGTCACGGGTACGATGGCAGAAGTCTCCCACCGAAGAACAGATTCTGGACAGGAGGGTGTTTACAACAGCTTCTAATTGGTAGGCATTATTTGCCAAAAGCAATCTTGGACGGCTTCACAGTTACCTAGGGTTATGTAATCAACCGGTTTTTAATAGATGGCTTACGGCGCCAAAGCAATCACAGGACGAGTTTGGCGGGATGGACCTACAAGGAATACACGGTGTACCTGTAAATGTACGAATATCAGACATGGTTCCTAGGAGCACGGAACTTCCAAACTATGTGCCTAGAGTGCCTGGAAATTTTCTCACGACATTATTGAATTTAGGAGTATTCCAGAACTGCCGTAGACGCCAGAGTGACAAATACGTTCTTAGTGTGAGTGTCCTGTAGAAACAGCAGCTCCACAGAATGCCCACGGATAGTTCAGTAGGTGTCAACAAATACTAATGATGTTAAACTCAATTAATCATGGAAACAGTGGCTGTTCACCATAGGCAAAGCTTATTACCCTGAATGCGTTTCTCTCAGTCCTGCTTCCAGACAGATGAGAAAGAATGATCTACAGTAAGTTCACTTCACTCTTGCCTCAGATCCAGTGCAGAAGGTGAGACGGCCAGCGTGTCAGTCACACGTTAAAAATGTCCCTGGCTTTTGCTCCTGCCTCCCTCTGCTATAAAGTCTGGATTTGCATCCCACATGGTTAAACTAAAACTACCTCACTTTTCTGAAAGAGATTATTATAGATATGGATTTTAGTCAATAGAAATACAAGACATAAGATATAACTTTTTTGTTGTCATTCCGTAGCCTTCTTAGTAGGGTGGGAAGCGCAGACAGCTGAAAGACCGTGCGCCGTCAGTAAACTTTCAATCTTACTATCAGAAATGAGGAATCACCATTGTAATCTGAGGGACCAATTCACAGCATCGGTGGTCCAGCAGTGACATTCCAGCTTATTCTTTGGAGCAAGTTAGCAGAAACCCGAGTGTTATTCCCAGATATTCCTTCCTCCCTTAGCTATCGAGTATCAGCCCTGGTGTGTTTTACATTCCTAATTAAAGTTACAGAAAGGGCAAAATATACAACTGTTAAGCAACGAAACAGCAGCTGAATGAAGCCCATAATGGGCCCCCGAGGTTAGCTTTGCAAAACCTACATCGTATTCGATTTGCTGATTTCCTCATTCCTCGCAGGAAGGAAGTTGGGCATTATGGCCGAATTGTTCAGCTTTTTACTTTTGAGAACTCCCCTATCACACTACTCTGGGCAGTCGGTGTTTGCTCTGACTTGAGGGCCATTAGAAGAAGGGAAGATGCTCGGGGGACCAGGAAGGCAGCAATGACTCGCTGAATAGCAAGTACACAGCCTGCTGGTGTCCAGAGAGAAGGGAGCTGGCGGGAGGTGGGGGGAAGGAAGAATCAGGAAGCTTCTGCTCATCTCCCTCTTACTTGCTTCTTGGAGCCTGACAGAGTGAGAGCTATTGCACGGTATCGCTCGTCCAGGACTGAAAGATGGAGCGCTAATAAACACTGCCAGGTCTGTAAGCTCCAAATTCTGGTATCATAAAAGTACGACATATTGGTAAAGCTGGCCACATCACATTGCATTACCTACCCCGATCTTAATCCTTAAAAAATAGTGATATAGGTGATAGCAGACTGCTTCTGGAATGGCTCCCAATGATCCCATTGGAAGTGCAATGTTTATTACAAAATGGCAGGAGGCTTTGCGATAGTGCAGGCTGCAGTTATGCCCAAACAGAAGAGCTTTCCTAATGTTACCTAATAAGCTCGGTTATTTAGCTAAAGGGATTTCTGAGCCATGTGGAAGGTACCACCAGGGTTTTCTCGCTACTCACAGTATAATATGAGAGAAGAGAGATAAATTGAGGGAATAATTATTAAAAAGAAGGAAACCGGAAAACCAGGATGAAAAAGAAACAGACTTCTGGTTTGAACTGCAACACGTAGAAGCCATCATTCCCAGCCTCACGGCAAGAAACACCTGAACACTCTGAAGATCAGTGACGTTTCCTGGAACCAGAAGAGAGCTGAGGTCCCAGCACACAGCTCCCCAGGAATCTGCAGAGAAGGGTGGATCTGCTTACCCTGAGCAGAAGCCCTGGAGACACAAACAGGGAGGGACACATCAGTGGTAATGCTGATGAACAGCTAGAGGCTGAGAGTGGAGTGGCACTAGGACAAGAAGCTCCTTGGGCCATACTCTCAGGACGCCCACACTTGTGGATTCTACTTCCAGAGAAGATGGAGTTGACGACAGTGTCTGAGTTAATAAGACCTGTTCCCGATGTTCCAGGCTGTCGATGACACCTGTCATCTGGTGAATGCCCGCTCCCATGCTAAGCGCCTTCTACACATCAGTGCTTTGGGGTCTCAGGGTCTTTACCTGGAGTTTGGCACTGTAATGCCTACCTCAGAGCTTTCAAATAAATACAGAATCTTCCTACAGAAGTATGCTAGGGAGTGCAAAGCCAAGATTTAGGCAACATCTGCCTTCACTGCCAGGCTATGTTCACGGCCGCACACATGGACCCCCAAAATGTGCCTTCACATTCTGAGAACAGAAATGTCCTGAGTTGCTCTTGAACTTCTTCTGGAGGCAAAAATCATGAAAGAGGATAATGCACTTTACAAAATGGACATTATTCCTATTTGGATTTTGGGGTACTGAAAAAACAGGCAACAGCAGCAAATGCCTGAGAGCGAAACATTTTTTTCTTCTGAAAGGGGGGACCCACATGGGAGGGTCTTCTGTTATGAACCCAACATGACCGGGGGAGTAAGGCTCTCGCAGGGGACCCCCAACTCATACCCTCACTTAGTTGATGATGAAACTGAGGTTGTGGGGCAGACAAACAAACTGAATTATGCGACTTAATTTTCCATCCAGAATATTCAAACTGAAATAGGTCTCTGGATAAATCCAGGAAAAAACAACAACAACAACAACAAGATTTGGCTAAATAATACAGTTGTGTTCTAACGTGCTCCCGGTTCACTCTTCAGACTTGAGATTCTAAAATGTTGCAATGCGGTCTTCATGGAGCAGTTGCTCTTTCTCGATTTGTTTTTCTTAGTTCCCAAGGGTCAGTTTTCCACCTCTATCCCAATTCTGCCTAATTAGATCATGACTTCACAGGCGCCAAAGGAAAAGAGGGAGAGACAGAAGGAGACAGAGACAGAGAGAGGACCAAGCAGCAGCCCTGGCGCTCTGCAAAGACTTCGGTCGCAGGAAGGCGTGAACGCCCAGTGACGCCCTCCCCCGACCCGGCCCAAGTCCAGCGGACCCGGCGGCGCACGCAGCGCCGGCCCAGGGAGCCGCCGGAGCCCGTGGGGACCAAGCCAGGCAGCCTGGTGCCGCCGCTCCGCTCTCAGCCTCTGCCTGAGCGGTGGCGCCTGGCAGAGTCTCGCGTGCCACCTCCCGACCATCCCGGGAAGACTTGGCGACGGGAGCGGGCGCAGGAGCGCGAGCGGGAGCAGGCGCCGGCCCTCCGAGGTGCCGGCTGCGCTCTGAGGCCGGCTGCAGCCGGAGCGAGCCGGCGGGCGCGCAGACGGCGTGCGGGCCGCGCGGGCGCCAACCCGAGTTGCCCGCCGCCAACCCGAGTTGCCCGCCGCCGGCGCTCCGCCAGGGGGGCGTCAGGGCGCGCAGCGGCCACGCTTCCGCGGTCCCACCCGCCGGACACGTACTTCCACGTACCTCCGCACCCCTCCTCGGAGCGCCTGTGGGTCTGCTCGGCCTCCTCGTCCTGAGTCCTGGACCGGGGCCCCGGGAAAGCTGCGCCCGGCAGAGCGCCCCGCAGCCGCTGACGCCGGCCCCGGCTCCCTCCGGGGTCCCAGCAGCTGCTTCTCCTGTGCGGCTTGGGGCCGAGGGTGTCGGCGTCCCGCGCGCGCAGCTCCTCGGACACCTGCGGCCGGAGGACTCGCCGCCAGCGCCCGACGCGGCTGGAGGGCAGGACCCCCTCGCCTCCCGAAGACGCGCTCCGTGCCGCCCTCCGCGCCAAGGAAGTTTTGAAGGTAGAGCTGCGGGCCCCCAACTTCCTCCGGACATGAATCAAACAGCGGGAGCCTCCAATAACGTCAGGTGTCCCCCGGGGAAAGGCCACAAGGTAAGGGACCGCGACGGAGGCGCTCGGGCGGGACGTGGAGCGCGGGTTGAGGCCGCGCGGGCGAGCTGACCCTCTCCGGTTTGCGGATTCTGGGCCTGGGGTCCCTCCGCACCCCCGCCAGTGGGGGAACGGGGGGGGATGGTCCTTGAGTCAAGGCGGCCTGCGGGCTCAGGGGCTGTGAGAACAGGTGGTGCGTCCTAGAGCGGAGCCCACAGTCCGGCGGGCCCATGCACCCGCCTGTGCTTCTCGGGGCTCGGAGAGCCTTGGGCGCTGGCCCGGGGCTCCGTGGGGTCGCTGGCACATGCAAGATTCCCCCCAGGTTGCCAAGTTTTCGGGGGGCAGGAAAGGTCAGCGGTGGGAGGCAGGGCCGCGGGAATCCGGGTGTGACCCTTGGGCTAGAGCTTGCCAAAGAGTGCTTCCCGGGCAGCGCTTTGGGCTCTGCGGGGGCGGGCGCGCGCTCTCCTAGGTGTCAGGGGCACGTGCTTAATTAACTTTAATGGGCCACACGTGCCTGGAATGGTTTCCAGCAAATGACTGACAGTCGGAGGAAGGAGAACCGGCAGCAGTGAGGGATTGCTGCAGAACGTCCATGGTAGCCCAGAGTGTGCAGGGACAAGACGTGGGAAACGTGGGCTCGCCCGCGCAGAGAAGCAGACGGCCCTGAGGAGTATGCGTGCGGCACAGCCTGGTCGGCCATTGCCGAGATGCCTCCTCTTTTTCTCGCCTGAGGCTCACCTCAGGTTGCAGTTAGTTTGCAAGGGAATTCCTTACCTGGGTTCCACAGGGAAGCCGTGCAGCAGCAGTCTATGTATCAATGTACAGACCTTTTACGTATTTTAGAGTATTTCTAATTTAAAAAAACAGCCACCAAGAGAAGGCAAGCCCTTTGGGTCTTAGATGTGATATAGAGCCTGAATCCGAGCTCCGGTCGTCTGCAGACAGGCGTGTTTATCAGCACGTAGTGGAATATAGTTGTATTGGTGGAAAGTTGCACGTATGTGGAGTTGGATTTAGGGAGGGTACTGGATTCATTTGGTGGATACAGGAACAACTGGTCTGTTGAGTTATGTAAGATGAGGATTTAGACTGAATGCCTTTATATCAATTGAGTGATATTCAGCATTTAACACTCCAGTTGGATCTGGGTGAAATATTTCAATCAGCAGGCCGTATCTCTGATCTCCGTGCTCATTACCTATGATTCCGGCACTTACACTTTTCACATTTACTTTATTTAATATCCATAGGAAATGTCTTTTTAATATGTAGTAGCTGATATTATAAGATTTTAAATTAAAAATAATAAAGTTTCACGCATCAGGGAGCATGTGGTAGGGACATCTGTGGACTTCAGAAGATCATTCAATAATTTCTTTTAGAAAGTGCCTTTGGTTCCAGCGTTAAAGTGGCTTCTTGGCAGAATTGGCCTGCAGGGTATTGACACCAATAAAACTTTCTGGGAAGTGTTCGACCCTGGGACGTGGTCGACAATTCAGAAGGTACTGGGGAACCTGTTAGTCATGAGGATGCACCTGGCAGGTACACAACAAATGCTTAGTCCACTAAATTATATCGATTAAGTGAATGATCACTGTGGGTCATTCATCTAACAATATACACTCTGATCAGGTTCCAAGAACTGAGAACGCGAGTAGAAACTTAAGAGATCGCCTTCATTCTCCACAACGGAGCTCTGGTCATACCCGCCCCTCATGCTCTAACGTTTTTGATGGTCCCCGCTGCCTCCAGTGAGATAATTACTGTCCATCTGCTGGAAGGAAAGCATTCCAACCCCTTCCTCAAAGAAGAGTCCAGAGACGTGGAGTGCCCTGGGAGTTTGCAGATTTGCGGGGCCTAGTGTATAGAAGTTGGTGTGGTGAGGTGGCGGTGCTGGAGAGGGAATCCCGGGAGGTGAGTGAGCGGGCGAGGGTGCAGGAGACAAGGTACACGCACACAGCAGGGGTTGGCAGTCAACACCAGAAAGTAGGACACACCATGGAAGGCTTAGCTTACAATGGTTTCTAATGGAATATAGAACTCAATAATTTCATTTTATTTTATCAGAAGTTTGAAATAAGCCTGTTTCCTTTTTCCATGAGGGTTCTCTGTGGGAGACTTTCTGGGAAGAAGGGCGTCGCCCTCTCAGGAGAAGGGTCACCGGACCCAGCTGTGTGTTGTCTCATTCACGTGGCTGGTATTTGGCACATTATGATGATTCGTTCTTGGGAAGCATTTACTCTCTTCGTGGTTTAGGGGGGCTACTCGGAGGTTGGGTTTAGCCATCACTGCTGTTTCCTGCCAGGTGCACTGCAGCTTCCCTGCTCCTGACGGTGGAGGGGTGGTGATGGGCCTGCTGCTCTCGGCTGCTGAGGGCCACAGCGCTAAGCACCCCCCCGTGTGCCCCGGTGCGGTCAAGAGCTGGTGCTCCGGAGGGGGTGGTTCCGGGAGTTATGGTCGCCTGGGGCTGGGAAACGGAAACGTCCCTGTGGGGCGATGCAGTCGTATCGGCCATGTGGGTCTGCGGTTGGGCACGGGGACTGGTGTCACCAAGCACTAGTGCAGCACTGGTCAGCAACTTGGGCTGTTCTGCAGATACTTGAGGCCCGGCTCACAGCTGGAATTTGCCCGTAGACCAGTCAAGCAGCCCACACGGAGTAGTTCCACGGTGGCCGGCTCTGTGTCCAGAGGGGCTTGCTGGCTTTGGCCAGCACACTGGAGTATGATACTTTCTAGAATTTATAAAGTGTCTCCCTCCCTCCCTTCCTTCCTTCTTGATAAAAACTGGTATACATTTTATGATACTAATTATATAGAAATACATGTCTAAAGAGAAAAGATAGTAAGGAAATATACCAAACTATTAACTGTGATTTACTTGGAATTAGGAGAAAGAATGACTCTTATCTTTACTATATTTTCCACTTAAGCTTTCTGTAGTCATGATGTATTGTGGGTTTTTTTTTTTTTTTGAGCCCTTAATGGATATATTTTATAAAGTTTTGGTTTTTGTAAAGTTTGGTTTTGAAAGTTATGTACCATTGTACAAGGATTTATCAAAATCCAATATAACCTTTATAAAAAGAAGAGCTGCAGTTTTATTATTTACACAAAATGTTTGCATTTCTTTTTTCATATTCTAAAAGATACTAGAGTCTTCCATGGTAAAAGGTGTTGGTTACTCAGTATTGCAGAATAGACCGTTTAAACTTCAATATGCAGTAATTCACGTATTCCAGAATAATTCTCGAATCTGTTGTTTTAGAAAAATGTTTTCATTAAATCTCTTCCCGAGTTAACTTATTACTTCACAGCACTGTACTTTTCTTCATTGCTTTTTGAAATGTAAAAATAAGGGTACATAAAAGCCGTTGGTACTGATACAGGGTAAATTACAGTTTTAAGGTCATGCAGATTTCAAGGAAAATAAACTTTCATATTTAAAACATTTTTTACTGATAAACTGAAACTGTTGCGTTTCAAGCTCTCATTATGATTGTTTCATGCCAGGCATGTGTGTAATTGTGGGAGGTCAGGGAGAGGACAAGACCTTGGGTTCGCCCTGAAGTTGGACCCCCTCCCCTGTGCTTGGAATGTGCACTCTGGTTCCTAGGTCTCAGCCTTGAGAGAAGGAGGTGTCCTTGAGACTCGCAGGATGTTGTAGGTGACTCTGCCTCGTTAAGGCGTCTGTAAACCTGTAGGATTCTGGCGGGAGGTCTGGCGGCCCCACGCAAGCCTGGTCTGTCAGCTCCCTCGCTCACCTCACCAGCCACCACCATCTGGACTGGCACGCCTGTCTTCCGTCTGTTCCCTGCCCTCCAAGTGTGCAGTGAGGGGGCGGTTTCAGATTACACCCAGGAAGCTCCTGCGGTTTCCAGCCAGCAATGATCCAAGTATTTTAAGTTCTTTTTGATGAATTTAATTTTCTACCTCCTACTTACTTCTCCTTCCTATTTCTAGTACTTCATTCACCACAGGGATGGAGGTAGCAAACATTTGGCCTGTGGGCTCAATTTGGCTTAGGTTTCTCTCATTTTTCCTTTAGGATGTTAAAAAAAAAAAAAGACTATTAGCTGAACCATTTTAGTTCAGTAGGAATGCATTTTTGTGAAGTAATTCTGGCTAGACCCTCCTGCATTTTTACTTTGCCTTCATTCTTTAAGTATTTTTTTCTGGTTGTAGAATCCCGAGTTGGTAAGATTTTGGTTTCTCTCTCAGTACTTTCAAGATGGGTGTCTCACTGAATTCTGGTCTTGATTTTTTTCTCCTGAGAAGTGAACCGTCATTTGAGTCATCATTTCTTGAATGAAATGGGCCACTTTCTCTGTCTACTTTCAAGATTTTCTCTTTATATTTGGTTTTCAGTGTCTGAGGGTTAGGAGCCTGGACGTGGTGTTTTTCATATTTATCTTGTTAGGCCTTCATAGACCATCTTGAATCTTTAGATTCACCGCGTTGGGTGAAATCAGGTGTCTCTTCTGTCCTGTTGGTAAGCTGTTGGGATGACAGTTATTCACACATCAGACACTTTGTCTGGTCCTGTGGGTCTTGGAGACGCTCCTGCTTTCAGACTTGTTTTCCTCTGTCTTCTTCGCATGTGCTCATGTCTTTTGCTGTCTTCTCACATTCAGCAACCCTTCCCGTGGCTTCTCCATCCTACTTTTGGCACATCTGGTGGTTTATTTCCAATGTTGTGTTTTTAATTCCAGAAATTTTATTATGTCCTTTCTTCATAGTTTCTGTTTTTCCTGCTTGGCTTGCGGTCTTTCATCCATCAAAAGTACCTTTTCCCTGTAAGTAACGGGTCTCACAGTAATAGCCACTTTATTTATTTTAAGATTTTATATATTTGAGAGAGAGTGAAAGTGATCACAGAGGCAGAGGAAGAAGCAGGCTCCCCACTGAGCAGGGAGCCTGATACGGTGCTCGATCCCATGACCCCGGGATCATAACCTGAGCCAAAGGCAGACACTTCACCAACTCAGCCACCCAGGCATCCTGACAATAGCCACTTTAAAATCTGTGTCTTCTCATTCTGGCATGTGGGTCATCTTGGGACTGGTCTGGGTTGATTGTGACTCTTTCTTGAGAATGGGTCACATTTTCAAATTTCTTTGTATGTTGACTGATCTTGAATTTCATTGTTGGCCTTGTGCATGTTGAATGGAGGGATTCTGTTATGTTCCTCTGAAGATTGTTTGTTTATTAATTTTTAGTGAGCCAGTAAGTGAAGTGGCAATTTACATGTACGTTTTGTTCTTTTATCCTCATTAGGCCACCTGGAATCTCCCCGGTACCTTGCATAGCTCGGGGGGCCCCCAGAGATGTGGGCACCATTTGTACATAGAATGTCAGGCTCTCTTACTTCTTCGTTCTTCATTCTAGAGTTCCCCTCTCACGTTCCAGCTGTGGTGGTTGCCTCAGACTCTGTCCTCTGCAGAATCTGCTGATATGGGTTGCTTTACAGTTGTCATATTGTTTTGTATTTTGCACATAGATCTATGTGCAATAGCTGTCTTGACGTGACTTTGACCCAGCCATTAATGGGAGTGGGACTCCACCCAGATTTTTCTTTAGTTCGGTGTGCAGGCTTTAGAATCCGTAGTTGGGGATTTTACTTCCTGTGGCCCTAGAACTAGTGACATCAAGTTTCTAGGATAACACAGCAGTCACTAGACTTACTTTTCACTTTATTTTCCTAAATCTTTAGTTCAAAATATAACCTCTCTCTGCGCTCTGAGACTACATCCAGGAAGGAATGGTCAGCCCGGGTGGGACCTCCCGAGATGCCGCTTCGACCTCTGACCTTCTTCTCACCAGGACTTTGTTGACATCTGTGCGCGTCTCTTTCCCACGATTCCCAGTCTCTTCCCTTTTCCTCCCAGTGAGCTGCTTTCTCCTCCTGGGTGTCACATTCTCCAAACTTCACATTCTGTTAAAGCATACCCTGTGAAATCTGAAGGTTCTTTCTTCCTCTGCCTTTCTGTCCCTGCTCCAAGCTACCTCCTGTGCCTTCCCCACACTTCTCTGTCCTTATTTGGACATCAGAGCTTCACCTGCCGAGGCAGTTCCTCCCTTCCCACACTTTTCCTTGGTCTGCACACCCCCAGAATTAGGCAGCCTCTTCCTTGTTTTCAAGGATTAAGGGATTTTCCCCCCAGATTTCAGAACACAGCTTAGTCACCACCTCCCCTTCTGTGGGAAGCCGTCCCTAAATGATTAGTACAGCCATGGACCCACAAGATGCTACGGACGTAAGGAGCTCACGCAAGGTGTGTCCTGCCATTTCTCCTTCCTCGTCCATCAGCACAGACCCACCAGCCCTGCGCCGCCAGTGAGGACGTCACTACACGGGATTCAGCTTTCCATCCTGATTCACAGTTGCTGGTCTCACTCTCCAGTTTGCTTTTTTGGCTTAAACGTCAGACCTTTCCACCTGCTCTCATCCCCAGCTCTGACTCAGTCCCCAGCTTCCCTAATCCTGACCATGGATACCTGTCCTCTCCTGCCGCAGCACCTGGGTCCTGTGACACACAGTCCTCCGGTCCTCATGTGTAGTATTTTAAAACAGGATCTACCTTCAGAGGTAGTTTTGTTTTATCCTTTCATTTCATGAAAATGGAGCTCCAACAAAATGCAGCTAGTTAATGAGCCTGCGGAGACGCTGACTCTCGTTCCCTGGCTGCCCATCCTTGGTGCGTCCCGTCACACTGGGCTCTTTCGTGCTCTGCCTCTGTTGGAGCACAGATTCGGGGCCACATCTGCTACCTGCTGGTACGTCGTGCAGGTTAGTGACTCGGCCTGGAGGGCACTTCACTAATACTTAATGTCAGTAAGAACATGTCCAGGTCATGCTTTGTCTCGCTCACCTTAGCTCTTTATACTAAATGGGGGGCTTACTTGTTTGGTGGGTCATTTCTGAAAGAAATAGGAAAGGGAACCCATATCAATAAAAAATGTAAAATCTTTTTACTACCCAGAACCTAAATCATTCCAAAGAATTTGAGAATGTTTCATGTAATCCGTAAAACATAAATTGCTTTAATGACTTCCAGGATATTGGTGAAAACCTGTTTATGTTATTTTGGTTTTACATTCTATTGATTTTAAAAAAAATTTAATTGTCCTCGTTTTCTTAGTAAAATGCATAAAACAAATGTAAGCTCATGCATAAGTTAAATTTCCAGGAATAGAGGGCAGTAAATGAGTAGTAATTGCTTTTCTGGTTAAACTTGCTGGATTACTTCTTTTTAAGTCAAAAACTGTTCCTCACTTGCTGTATTTTAATTATTTCTCCTCTTGTACCTTGTGAAGGAAATAGATTGATTGGAATTTCATAGACCCCCCCCATCTTATATTTAAGTGCCCGGAAATATGTGTAGTTAGCAGAGATGGTTGAAAGCTCCCTGGTTCCTTGCTGGTCCTGTCCCCATGTCTGCAGGGCCTGCGAGTCTGCACTGGTTTGATTCCACATCTAACGTGCGTGTTCTTTCAGTGTCTCTGTCTTTCAGATGCAGTGTTAAGAGATCATAGGGCATTTAGACATTGCTATGTAATTAAAAATTGTATCTGGCATACTGTGGACACAATGGAACAAGTTCACATTGTTCGTAAAGTGAAAGAGATGAAGATGTGCTGGGCCTTTGTTAAAATAGCTTTAAATGTATGAGTTAAAATGTGGAAATGCCCATCCAGTGGAGGAATATTTACTGAGGTAGCAGGAGTATAGGATGGAAGGATTCAGTAGACTGGACCTGAGGATTACTTGAGCTGTGCCTCCTATTTGGATTGAGTCTCAGGTAAGCAGTTACCGCACTCTGGGCCTTTCCCCCCACTGCCCCCCGACACCCCCCATCACGCTCCGAAAACTAAGGTTTCAGGGCCCTGTCAAGCTCTTCCTTGCTGGTGTTCCAACCTGAGAAAGAGCCATAGGCAGAGCGATTGCCATTATGAAGGCATTCCAGGGCATAGATATCACAATCAATTCTATAATAAAATGTGCTTAATGTAAACCCTAAGTCAGGGGAGTCCTTCACACTTTAGTATGAAAGAGACCCATACTGTGCTTATCTGATATGAACTTGGAGCCTGAAGATGGAGGTACTGTCTGAGATAAGATGATCAACAATTTGTATGCCATTCTCCATCCCCCACTTGTAACTTTTTCATGGATGCTATCTTATCACATCTTCTGACAGCTGCTAAAGTAGATGGGTATGTTTTTAATCCTCCTTTTATTTTTTAACTGAGGAAACTGAGCTACATGATTATATGCAAGTCACTTCCAGTCACAGGGCTAGTAAAACTGAGGAAATGTTTTCAAACTGAAAATGTGTAAGTAATGAATAGTATTGAATCTTTTATTCAGTAAGCTTCAACCCATGCTTCTTTCAACCTATTAATTTCCTCAATGCTAAGTATTATTTATTTATTTTGTAAGCATTTGACGTCTTGCTTACTATTAAAAAAAAAAGAAAAGGAACTGCCACTTTGATAGGCAGGGTCATGAGAGATGAGACGGGAAACAACAGAATAAAATACCCAGGGTGTTAAAACATGAATAAAGCCAAATTTGGGATTGTGGTCAGAGAAAAGAGTGGTCAGTTCAGGTTTGTTGGGGAAGGCTTCCCATGGACTCATTGCTTCCTGTTCTCACTATGTCCCTATGGTCTAGAAATAGCATGCAAACTAAAGGCTTCGTGCAACAAACTTTTTCTGCTTCCCCAAATGATCACCATGATCCTTGCTAACCAAGGGACCCGTAGACCTACCATGTAGCATTTGCTGTATTTGCTTCTGGTGATTTTTATTTGTGTACACTGAGAGTAGATTCTAGCGTCTTCCAGTATGTGGCCTCTGCAGCTTAGCTTCGTCTGTGTAATAGCAGTCTGAGAAGTCATAAAGAGGGACATGATCTGAAAACAACAAAAATAAAGCAATGCTTATCATCTTCTTCCACACCGTATTGGCTTTTGTAGTGTGCAGCGTTTCTTTCTTAATTCATTCATCAGCTGCCAGTTGGACATTGTGTGATGGAGATGCTACTCATTGCCTCATGGGCCATTTATCTTCTAAAAGAAAGTCCCTGCCCACAGCCTTGCGTCTCCTGCTTGAACGCGGGACTCTGCCTTCTAGATCCAGCTGATCAGACCAGGGCTAGGACACGTGCTCTGGGGAAAGAAATCCACAGGCTGAGCCGAGCCAATCAAACAATGTCTTTGGAAATTTGAACTGAGAGACCCAGAGATAGTCGTCAGAGGACAGAGGGCACGATATGAAAGATCAGGTAGACTCTGACAGCCCGGGATGGTCATGGGGAGCTAAGGATGAGCATTGAGAGAAAGGGAGGGCGGGGAGCGAGCGAGGGGTCGGAAATGATGGGTACTTGAAGCGTGCACATGGCCTCCCTTCCAGACTCTTCGGTTACACTCCCCTCGAAGCCTGTCTCTACTTCGTTTTACTTCCCTTCAGCTCCTTCTGTGTTCTGAGATGCACCATTACGTAAAATTGACAGAAAATAAAGAAACCTCTTTCATGACTAACAAGATTTCCTATGTTTGTTTTCATTGCCCAGTACCAGCATATAAAACTTTTTTTTTCTTTTTTTCTTTCTTTTCTGGTTGAACAAACTTTTTGGTAAGCTTCTTTGCATTTGAACTTTGTATCCCAAGAGGAGTAAGTGAGAATAAAAAATAATAATAATAATAATAATAAAAGGTCACTGAATTGCTTTCTAAGCAGGAGTGGGAGTGATGGCTCCTTTCCAGGTTATTATTGGACAGAGCTCGCCACAGCTGAATTTATCAGAAAAATAGAGGGTATCTGTGAGGCTTTGTGGTGAGAGATAAAAGGGAGCAAGACAAAAAAGATGATGTTGCTGGTGGCCAGGAGATGCACTTTGGGAACAGAATAGAAATGTAGCTTTGTTGTATCTGGCTTTTCAGAGAAGTGTCAATAAAACCCTTTTGGGTTCACTACTGTGTTATCTAGCTAGACCTGGGGTTTTGTGGCAATTGGAATTGGGTAGCTCGATGGAACACTGACTGTAGGTTCAGGAGAGGGGTGGGACAAAGGTCACCTGCCCAAGGGGACCTCTGAAAGTGTCCATTACATCCAGGATGCATTTGTTTGTGGTTGCTTTGTTTTGTTAATTTCAGCTACTTCTTGTGGGTTTCCACTTTTTTTCCTGCAACCACATGACCTCTAACAAAAATGCTGTATAATGTGTGAAGCACCTGGAGGCTTTGTTAAGCATCAGACGCGCCCCCCCTCCCCTGGACGAGTTTCTCAGTGTAGATGGAATGTGGTAGACTCACGAGATCATTGTGAAGCACCCTCGTGTTTTCCCTCCAGCTGCGCCTTGGAAACAAATCTTCAGCTGGTTCGGTTTGTACCCAGATCGGGAGGATATTATAGCCTATTCTAGTTCTTTGCATTACAAATAGTATGATTTCAGAAGTTAACATGCCCCATGCAGCCTAATATATTATCGACGCCCAAACTGACTCTAAGACAGGTTTTCCTTCTCTGCCGGCGTGAGCCTGTTTCAGGTCCGGCCCCTGCCTTGGGGAGGCGGGGGTCTTCCTGTCTGTTTCCTAGGGTCCCCCTCAGTCCTCCTCTGCACCCAGTTCCCCGTTTCTCTCTGCTCCAAGGTAGGGTTCAGGAGGAGGAGAAATGAGGGTAAAGGCAGAGTCTACCAGGGTGGGTGCCCTTGTGATCTGGTCATAAGAGGTCTCTCTGGAGGCGACACGTGCACAAGGCTGACTCTGCTCATGGGGAGCTTGGAGGGCATTTCTTTGCATACCAGCATCCAGGATATTGAAAGATGACCGTGTTTTTTTCTCCAGCTGTGATACTGTCCCTCGTCCTCAGGCTTCCAGTGTCACCTTCTACTCTTAGCTCTGTGAGATGGGTTCCTTTCTAATTGGCTCTTGGCTTTTTCATTCTTGCGGTCTGTTTCTGTCACAAGAGACCCACACGTTTTCCACCCACACCACCACAGACGCAGAGTGCTGCTAGTGCCACACCACTCTTCACAGTTGGCCGCTCAAGGAAAGCTCTGGTTTCAGCGTCTCTGTGGAAAACTTTTACAGGTGGGGTCTAGGTAGATACTGCTTATGCTTCCAAGGCACCTACTTTGAGCCCCCGACGAGTTCTGTGAACCCCTCTCACTTGGCGTGTGCTGAGAGGCAACCTGCATCCTCTCGTACTTTCCTTCCTCTCCCACCCAAAAGATGAGATGCCGGAGAATCCCGGAGGCTTCCTCTCCAGTGGGTCACGGCCGCTGTGTGTGAGCGATTGCACACCATTGCGTCACTTTCCTTACTCATAGTCTAAAGACCACACTTGGCAAGCATTTCTGTACATCTGAGTTTGGTACCTGGGTTGGAACTGGTAGAAGGAAGAGACTGTTAAACTTGGTTCTGCCTACTTGTAGTTCTCTGTATCTTCGAGAACACTGGGCAGGTGGGGAGGTGTGTAAAGAGTAAGGTCAGTGCACCTACTGGAAGAATGTATTTTGGCTTATGTGATTTGTTTTCAGTTAAATTCAGTTACCCAACATATGGTACATCATTAGTTTCAGATGTAGAATTCAGTCATTCATCAGTCGCATATAACACCCAGTGCTCATCACATCACATGCCCTCCTTAATGCCCATCACCCAGTTACCCCATCCCTCCACCCACCTCCCTCCATCAACCCTTAGTTTGTTTCCTTGAGTTAGGAGTCTCTCATGGTTTTTCTCTGTTTCTGATGACTTCCCGTTCAGTTTTCCCCACCTTCCCTTGTGGTCCTCTGGGCTGTTTCTTATATTCCACATAGAGTGAAACCATATGATAATTGTCTTTCTCTGATTGACTTATTTCGGTCAGCATAATACCCTCCAGTTCCACCCACGTCGATGTGAATGGTAAGTATTCATCCTTTCTGATGGCTGAGTAACATTCCATTGGCTTATGCAATTTGAAAAGGATTCATGGAAGAGTTGGGGTTTCAGCGAGGCCGTGGGGGGCACAGCATTTTACATCAGACCATGTTTATCTGAAGGACATGTGCAGTCTCACCGGAGTGGAACGTTTTCATTTTCTTTACACATTAAATACTGTGATTGCTTTTGTGTTCTGGTGCAGCCAAAGAAAGAGGGGTCTCCCGGACGACGCGACCCCTCCTCACTAAGATTCCCCTGTCGGGGTGCTTCTCTGATGTTCCCGGGCACACAGGTCACCTGGGAGTTCTTGTGAACATGCAGGTTGTGGTTGAATAGTTGTGGCGCGGGGCTCAGCTTTCGGCACACCTTGAAAAGCTCCCAACGCTGCGAATGCTGCCGCCCTCAGACCACACTGCGTGTCACAGGGCTCTGTTGCTTTTACTGAGTAACACATACCTTGCGACATAATCCATTGTGTTATGTAGTTGTGACAGATCATTACAAGTCTTTCATTTTGGGAAAATGGTCTTAGTTGTAGTTTGCACATAAGGGTTTCACATGTCTTTGAATTGTGATTAGAAATTTCAGTGCCATTTACTTGAGAAGGAGGACTGAAACAGGAAAAAAGGGAACAGGGCTCCCATTGCCAGCTACGCCATCCGCTGGCTTTGGGGCATTCCCAAGCAATCCACGTCTCCAGAGTTAGCCATTCCTCCTAAACTTGGTTGTATTAGGAGATCTCCAGGCGTCCAGCAAATACTATTATTGTATTTCTAAACATGTTTTATGCTTAGCTTATCCTCTTAGCTATATTATTAAAAAAAACCTGAGACCTAAGTCTCTATTTTTACATATATTTTTATTCATGGAACAGAAGACAGAGCCTTGCCTATTGCTTGCTCATGCTCAGCTAAGTATGAGTGCTGACGGTACAGAATGCTAACGGTGGGGATATGAGAGTAGCTCCACAGAGTGAGGAACCCATGAGATTTTTAAGTCTTTTCAGCAAATCTTTGATGCTGGATGGTGTTGACTTCCTAAAGTGGAAATAAGCAATTCCATGGTAGTCGTGCGTGTTGAGTGTCTCAACCCTGACTTTGTCTGGGGCTCATAGAGACAACCCTTGCAAGGTCCAACAGGATCAGTAGAGGAAAAGCGTGTAAAACTTTCTTGTTATAAATACAAGAATGGTTTTTGAAGAAACGGGCAGAGAAAACCTCTGTTTCTTTTTGCTCATATGCTTCAGTGATTGCATATCAGTAAAACGTCCTGTTCTCTTGAAGTTACAGTTCACTAAGATAGTATCCCACCACTTAATCTTTTTAAATAGGTGCTGTATTCTCACTTCAGGAAGTATCTATTCGGATTCTGCCCACAGCAGAATCCACTTAATAATTTGAAAAATCATTGCTCAAACAATGAGTTCTCACGTTATAGACTCCTCTGGGTTGTGGAGCCGTCGTTGAGATTGACGGAAAAGGCAAAATGACCCAGTCCTAGTCTTCAAATGATGTGTTATTACAAACAAGGAAATGTCACTGTGACATTTACTAGCTAGAAAGAAGACAGGGGAAGGCTGGGGGGCTTTAGATACCTTCTGAAGTCCAGAAACTCCTACTTGGTATATCAGAATGGTGCAGTCAGCCAAGTGTTCCCATTTGTCAAGGAGGGCAGATAGGTAATCATTTTCCTCTACCTGGGAAATTATAGCTCTTATTTTAAGGGATAGATTGAGTAAATTGCTGCACTAAATGTATCTTTGCAGCCAGAACTTTCAAGTATAAAGCTTACATCTTACCCAACTTTGAAAACAGCGTGAACACTCTCCATCTACATATTAGATATTATGGGAAACTTTGAAGGTTTATTCTGGACAGATCTGTGAGCTACTCCACAACTTTGGTTTTCTATCACTCCATGCCGATGTTCCCTTTGCAGCTCTGTTGCCTCGATGGCTCCCCAGGCACCCACTTCTGTTGTGTTTCTTGTAAAATAGACCCCTGGAACAGATACGTCACTGAGGTTTGTGAAGGCAGCACCCGATGCCAAAAAAAAACGTGGGGATAAGTCCAAGTCGAGGCCAACATGTGAGCTCCTTCATCATCACCTAAATATATTTCAGCATCTGAAGCAGAAGACTTAAAATTAGGAGACTTGGTCAGGGGATTAGGGCTGCAGGAGGAAAGAAATGATGTGGGTCTGGGTGTGGTGTTATGGGGAATAAACTGGAAAGTGAATACAGGCTGGATAAAGCAATATCTAGACAACAGTGGCAAGGGAGATAGAAATAAATCATGCACATTCATTGTGGAACGGGAATTCTGAACTTCCTTGGGGAAAGTGCTGTGACCTCAAATGGAAAATGTATCCTCGGGAGGAATTGGGGAAGAAAATGATGAGGGCAGAAGGTTTATCTGTGGATTAAGGGGTAGAGTGCTGTGTCTTCCAGGAAAGTATTTCACTTTACTTAACCCTTGCTGTCGTCCTAGGGGGTGCTTTCGTAGAGAGGACCCAGAGATTAAGTAATTTGCCTGACGTCAAATGTCCTTTGAGAGGCAGATCTGGGCTTCAGACTTAGACTCGGAGCTCACTGCTTCATTCCAACACCGTAATGGATAGTAAATGGTGGAAGAGAAGTAAATTAATCAAAATGGTCATTTGGCAGTTAGGTCATTAGTTGAATTGGCCTTTGAGTAACTAAATTTCTTCTACATCACAGGAAGAGTATCTACCATGCAGTAGCAGTAACCTTCTAGAAATTGTGGCTCTGGTTTATTTGCTGAAAGATCATTTATTTTCAGAAATTGACCTCGTGTCCATTGATCTTACAACTCTCATTAGTTCTAATAATTGGTTTTGCTGATTCTGTGTATTTGATCATACCGTGCACGAAGAATGACAGCTGGTGTATCTCTTACTTTCCATACCTGGTAATTCCTGTATATTTATCTACTCCTGTGCTCTTGGTCAGCCCCCCTATACTGTTAAGAGTAGGGTTCCCACTGAGAACTGCTCAGTATTGAGGTATGATTGGGGTGCGTAATGGTGTCACTACCGAGGTAGAGAAGCATGAGGGAGGAGCAGTTTGGGGGCACACATAGTCTTCCCTGTGACATGCCCATGTCTGTATAAACGCCTCGTGGTCTGGGAGGAGGTAATTTGGAGATTTGGATGTGGGAATCATCAGCTTATGGGTGTTAATTTGAATCCTGAGATAACCCTCCAGTTTGTGCTCAGGGATGTTAAGGGAAGCATGTCACACCAGCCCTTACAAGAAAAGTCAGTCAACATGCCAGTTCATGACTCTTTGCTCCCTGAGAGAGGTGAGGTTTCAGGACCACCAACTTGACCCAACTCTAGGGAGAGGTAGGGTGCCACAGGCAAGATAGAGTGTGAATGCTTGCTTGCTTGAGTCAGGATTGCCAGACAGCAGTAGGGAGAATTCAGCTGGAATAGTTGGTGAATTGGTGGAGGTCTAGTACGGACTGGTAGGAGCACATGAAGCCCCTGGGGGCTGCTTGTATGGGGGAGAGGAAAGGTTCCCATTCTGATGAGTGAGACTAATTGTATCATGAATAACCCAACGCAGTATGGGATTCGAGCTTGGATCCTGGAATATCCAAAGAAATTGAAAACACTAATTCAGAAGGATATATGTACCCCTATGTTCATCACAGCATTATTTACAATAGCCAAGGTATGGAAACAACCTAAATGTGACGGACGAATGGGTAAGGAAGATGTGGCATACATATAAACAATGAAATACTACTCAGCCATTCAAAAAAAAGAATGGAATCTTCCCATCTGCAGCAACATGGATGGACCTTGAGGGTATTATGCTGAGTTAAATAATCAGACCAAAAGACAAATACTGTATGATTTCATTTATATTGAAGTCTAAAAAACAAAGCAAAACAAAATTCAAAGATACAGAGAAAAGATTAGCAGTCGCCAGAGGGGAAGAAGGTTGAAGCGTAGGTGATGTGGACAAAGGGGGTCAAGAGGTATAAACCTCTAGCTATAAAATAAATAAGTCATGGGAATGTAATTACAGCATGGTGGCCTTAGTCAATAATATTGTATTGTATATTCGAAAGTTGCTAAGAAAGTAAACCTTGGAAATTTTTATCACAAGAAGAAGAAATTGTAACTTCGTATGGAAACAGATGGTAACTAGACTTCTTGTGGGGATCATTTCACAGTGTCTACACATATTGAATCATTATGTTGTGCACCCGAAACTAATATAAAGGTATATGTCAATCACATATTAATAAAACAAACTATAAGTGGGAAAAAAAAAAAGAAAAAGGACAGTAGTGAAAAGCTAGGGAAAACCAAACACATTCTTTAGTTTCGTTGAGAGTGCTGGAGCAACATTAACTTCCTCACTCTGCTACTTGTACTATCCTTGTACAAGATGTTAACATGAGGGAAGATGCATGGAGGGTATGCAGGAATTCTCTCCTGTGTTTGCAGCTATTTTGTAAGTCTGAAACTATTTCAGAATAAAGCCTTTTCAAAACAGGAGCTTGGGCGCCTGGGTGGCTCAGTCGGTGAAGCGTCTGCCTTCGGCTCAGGTCGTGATCTTGGGGTCCTGGGATCCAGCCTGAATCGTGCTCCCTGCTCAGTGGGAAGAGTGTACAAAGGAAAGGGTGATACTGGTTATCATTTCAAAAAAGTGGAAGCAGGAAGGAACGTTCCTGGAAAGTGGGAATGAGTGCCTAGAGAAGTAAAGCAGTGAACCCGAAGAAAATCATGTCTTGCAAACCAAAAAAACAGCATTCTCAAAATGCATTCCTGCTGAGTACTCCCATGACATCACTTCATAAAATCAGGAGTGAGGTCTACTTGGTGCCAGTTATACAAATTCACATGATGTAATACCATGTACTCATAAGTCCTTATTACACACCTGTTACCACCCCTTAGATCTTGGGTTCTGAGGACTACACTTGGGTAAATCTTGAATGGACACAATAGTGACAAGAGGGTAGTGAGTTTGGGGCCAGTAAGAGTGAATAATCCTGAGAGTATGGGGGTAGAGAAATAAGGAGCAGTTCTTCCTCCAGGCTGCTAATAGAATGGATGATGAGAGAATCTAAAATGGGAGTGGGTCCGGAAATGTCTATGGTGGTGTCCAGAATATGATTTTTTAGGTTGATTAATTCTACCTACTGGTTCTCCGGGTTTCCATTTGGATTTTGATGGAAAGATGTAGACTTTCCAAAAAGATTTTTCCCCATGGGACGGATCAT
This sequence comes from Ursus maritimus, assembly GCF_017311325.1. Taxonomy (NCBI): domain Eukaryota; kingdom Metazoa; phylum Chordata; class Mammalia; order Carnivora; family Ursidae; genus Ursus; species Ursus maritimus. The sequence continues at coordinate 4,140,371 of NW_024425563.1, read as the reverse complement.
AACCTGATGTCTCTTCATAACTTTGGATTTGGAGGAAAAGAAATAAATATGATTTCTAACTGCTACAGTAGGAATAAAAAAGAAAAAAAAATGAAAAGTGATTGCCGTGATAAATTTCCCTGACATATTTATTACAATTCTTTCTTGAAACATTTGTGAGGGAGACATTGATGAAGCCTGGACCATTTTATATACTTAGACATATTCTCTGAATTGTTTTAGAAGAGAGAGTTTTTAGTGCAGATTAATGAATTATCTGTGCAAGTCAGGATAGTGAAGCATTATGATTACTTCTGGGTCCATTTCTCATCCTGCCTGTGCAGATTGAAGTCTTCCACAGGCTCTCGATTGGCTACCCATTGCATTAGATTCCTGAAGTTTCCGTCTAAGATAAGAAATAGCCCAGTGACTTACCTGGATCCTTCATTATCCCTGGATCGAAATTCCGGGGCCTCAGGGCATGTAAGTCCGGCCTCACAGAGGCAGGTGTGGGCAGTAAGCAGCTGGCCGGGGAAAGTGTTCTTGTGAGGGCGAGGCTCACTTGCTGTTTGGCTGGGCTGGCAGGGTGAGGAAGGACACACAGTCCAGCTGCCCTAGGACTGGGTGTAGGTCACGTGCACTGCTCACAAACACTCCGTCCCCTTTAATTAAGTCAGTCCATTTGAGAAAAACCAGACATTGGAGGCTTCTTTGCCTCCATGAAGACTTTTCTGCTCTTCCCAGAGTGTCTCTTAGGGGACAAGAGACAGTAAATTTCTCCCCACTTACTGTGGTCCTCATGGAAAAGTCACCCTGGGTCAGTGAGATGTGTGGAGGCGGGATGTGACTGGAGGGGACGGGAAAGGGTCATGGGAGGATTAAGGTAACGTTCCCTGTGATCTGCCTCGGGGTCACACCGCATCGTTCCTCTGCAAAGAAATGGATGACACTTGTTGAAAATAAGTTAAATTTGGCCATCTTGAGGATATTTGAATTTTAGCCTAATTTATCAGATGTTAATGTTCTTTTTCAAATGTCGAGATACCTCATCAGATGATAAAGCAGTAATTATTAACTGTTTGGAAGTCAGAAGCTACCTAAAATAATCTGAGGAAGGACATGGGCCGCCCTCTTCCCGGAGAAGTATAACCATTTTCTGAATCACACACATTTTACATCTGATATTGACTCTTCAATCTAGAAGAAACAATCAGGATTATTTGGGACACTAGTTTTCTCCCTAAAATCTGTACCGCCTTCTCTCCTTCATGGGCACTGTGATGTTTGGGAGAATTTAGTCCCAACCTCCATTTGGGGGTGTTCCACGATTCATCTAACCCAGTTAGAATAATATTACCCCTTAATGCCCCAAAGTGACCAGTTCATGTCCAACCATTAGTCTGTGACATGGTGGGCATGGCCCAAGAATCTTGAATGGCAGGAATCTAAGGCACCGCTGCTCCCTCGTTTTGTTCCCTGTGGAGGGTGGGTGGGACACTGAGAATAACCTGGAGGAAGGGGTTCACTTTGTGACCACAAGGAAGCTAGCTGCGGCCTCGTGATAATAAAGTTGTCCACCGGAAGTAGAGGCAGGCAGATCTAAGGGCACCGCACGGGAATAACACTACGGCCTTGAACAAAACAGGAAGAAATTCGCCGGTAGGCTGGGGTATAAGTGATTCCTTGTGTGAGCTCAAACTACCTTTAGCGCTGAGGCCCTTGTAAGTAGTGTTTACTTTTATCGGCTACAGAATGAGTTCCAAACGGGACCGTCATCCAGTGCTGCCTCCCGGACACGAGTGCTAGCGAGGGTGGTCCCCAGAGGGCGGGTGGGCAGGGAAGGAAGGGTGGCTGCAGAAACTAAAGGGCTGGTAGGCCTTCCTAGCACGCTGTCCTCCTGTCAGGGTGGCGCTGTGGCAGGTGCCACGAGTGGTGGCGTGGGGTCATCTCTGGCCGTTCATGTTTCTCCACCCAGTCTTGTGACAGACCTCCGTGTCTATGGGCCCTGGTGATCGGGTCGAGGTCCTGAGACATCAGAGAGCAAAAACAACAGGACGAGAGACGTGAGCCTGACCGTAGCTGGCTTCCTGCACACCACATAGATACCCGTGTAGACAGCACCCGCCCCACCCCGTTGCCCTGCTCTGCAGAAGTCCCTGCAGTGTGGGGTGTGCCCCACATGGGACATGCTGGCACTTTCAGGGAGCGTTTGCCTATCTTTACCTTACTGAACTAAACGTCACTGGAGAAGAAGCTGGGAAACCAACCAAACCTTTTATGCAGGACGTGTGAAGTGTGGCACGCAGAACGTCACAGACTCACGCAGCACCAACCAAGGCACATTCGGCTGTTTCTGACCGATACACTTATGTTTTTACACCACATCCAGTCTATACTGGATGTGAAGCTGTGCAAGTTGACGATGTATGTTTATCTCCTTTGACTCCTCAAAGCCTATCGAAGAGTTAAAATGGCAATAGAATTACACACTCTGATGATAGGAGTGTGAACTACAACAGCTGTTGTGGGAAACGATCATATTCGAAGGCTGAGCACGACCATACCCTCCCACCCCATAATTTCACACATATGCACTGAAAGACAAGTACAAGAATATTCTTGACAACGTTGTTAAAAGAGCACCGCATTGGAAACCATTTTTATGCTCATCAGAATAGACCGGATAACTACACTGTGGGTTTTTAAAAATAAGAGTTTATTTATTTATTTATTTATTTATTTATTTATTTATTTATTTTTATTTATTTATTTGAGAGAGAAAGTGAAAGAGCGGGAGTGCGCACGCGCATGAGTTGGGGGAGGGGCAGAGGGAGAAGCAGTCTTCCTGCTGAGTCTGATGTGGGGCCTGATCCCAGGACCCTGAGATCATGACCTGAGCTGAAGGCAGACGCTTAACTGACTGAGCCCCCCAGTTGGCCCTACATTGTGCTTTTTGTCATGCAATAGAATAGTATAAAACAATGCAGAAGAATGAGTCACGGCTACATACAGCAACATACATGCATCTCACCAATCATACGATCATATGTTTCTAAGGACAAGAATCCATAACGTATGTGTACACAGGTAGTACAGGGCCTGGAAGAAGACAGGAGTTGTTCTGTAAATGTTGTTTTGTCATTTCTTTTGAAATTTTAAAGAGTATGAGAAGATGGAATTAATGCTCGGTAAGTAAATTAAACAGGTTGTCCGAATTTTGTCTGTATATCCAGCGTGGCATATATAA
>NW_024425563.1:4083359-4134344 GCF_017311325.1 Ursus maritimus | reverse complement strand
CCACCCACTCTTGTGACAGACCTCCGTGTCTATGGGCCCTGGTGATCGGGTCGAGGTCCTGAGACATCAGAGAGCAAAAACGACAGGACGAGAGACGTGAGCCTGACCGTAGCTGGCTTCCTGCACACCACATAGATACCCGTGTAGACAGCACCCGCCCCACCCCGTTGCCCTGCTCTGCAGAAGTCCCTGCAGTGTGGGGTGTGCCCCACATGGGACATGCTGGCACTTTCAGGGAGCGTTTGCCTATCTTTACCTTACTGAACTAAACGTCACTGGAGAAGAAGCTGGGAAACCAACCAAACCTTTTATGCAGGACGTGTGAAGTGTGGCACGCAGAACGTCACAGACTCACGCAGCACCAACCAAGGCACATTCGGCTGTTTCTGACCGATACACTTATGTTTTTACACCACATCCAGTCTATACTGGATGTGAAGCTGTGCAAGTTGACGATGTATGTTTATCTCCTTTGACTCCTCAAAGCCTATCGAAGAGTTAAAATGGCAATAGAATTACACACTCTGATGATAGGAGTGTGAACTACAACAGCTGTTGTGGGAAACGATCATATTCGAAGGCTGAGCACGACCATACCCTCCCACCCCATAATTTCACACATATGCACTGAAAGACAAGTACAAGAATATTCTTGACAACGTTGTTAAAAGAGCACCGCATTGGAAACCATTTTTATGCTCATCAGAATAGACCGGATAACTACACTGTGGGTTTTTAAAAATAAGAGTTTATTTATTTATTTATTTATTTATTTATTTATTTATTTATTTTTATTTATTTATTTGAGAGAGAAAGTGAAAGAGCGGGAGTGCGCACGCGCATGAGTTGGGGGAGGGGCAGAGGGAGAAGCAGTCTTCCTGCTGAGTCTGATGTGGGGCCTGATCCCAGGACCCTGAGATCATGACCTGAGCTGAAGGCAGACGCTTAACTGACTGAGCCCCCCAGTTGGCCCTACATTGTGCTTTTTGTCATGCAATAGAATAGTATAAAACAATGCAGAAGAATGAGTCACAGCTACATACAGCAACATACATGCATCTCACCAATCATACGATCATATGTTTCTAAGGACAAGAATCCATAACGTATGTGTACACAGGTAGTACAGGGCCTGGAAGAAGACAGGAGTTGTTCTGTAAATGTTGTTTTGTCATTTCTTTTGAAATTTTAAAGAGTATGAGAAGATGGAATTAATGCTCGGTAAGTAAATTAAACAGGTTGTCGAATTTTGTCTGTATATCCAGCGTGGCATATATAATTAAAACGCACCAACAAACTTAACAAACGTATAATCAGCATTTTGCAAAGAAAATTGCCATCATGTAAACCAGCCTGTTTTGCAAATCCTAATTCATCAATCTCAATCTGGAAACAAAAGTATGCATTCCCTATATTTAGCATAAATTTAATTGTAGAAGATGGGGATTCTGACGTTAGAATTACATGACAGTAAAAATGACAAAGGGATATTATTTTTAATTCCCAAGGTTGATTCTACCTTGTTCATTAATATTTAGCTAGCATTCAGCCTCTAATCTTTTATATCATTGAGAAGAATCAAATTGTTTGAAAGGTAGATATTTGATAATCCTGAATGTTTTAGTTCTTCTTGTTTTTGAAGAGAATTAGTTTTGGATGATATATTGTGATGAAAATGACTTGAGTTCAGGTGAATATATGCCTTATGACTTCCCTTGTAAATCTTAAACACCGCATGAGTTAAATTGCAGGAAGCTCGTAAAAACCACTGTCTAGAATTGATGGGGCACTGGGGTTCTAATGATGTGCTTCAGGAGTCTGAAAAGAGCTAGTGGTCCATTATGAATAGGCCACCCAAAAAGGTCTGTGGGTTTTTTTTTTTTCCTGAAATGCTGAATTTCATAGGGAACAGGCAAGTGGAAAATTGTGGGAAGTAGAAATAAATTTTATTTGTATTTTTTAGATTTTAATAAAATAATTTTAAGTCGACCCTTGAAATATCAGATGAAAATGGAAGACTGAATAAGCATCTTTAATTATTGGAAGATAAAATGCTTTGTATGTGTAACTAATTCTCAGTTACTGGGGTGCTGGGATGAGAGTGAACTTATAGCCCCTCTAGTTCACAGGGGATCTAGAGCTCCACATGACAAATCAGCATCAGAAACAGACCTCTCACCGTGGATGCTCTTGTTTTTTGCTCTTTAATCTGTGGAAAATGCACAGCTGGGAACTGGACTGAGTGATCCTCAGCAGGATAGAAGGGCATCTTGGTGACGAGGAAAGAGCTGGTTATCCTGGAGCATCACACACCCAAATCCCTCTGCACTTGGGTCTGTACCTCTCCCTCCGTGAGCCCGTCTGATGTAATTAGCATTCTGTCCTTCAGTTCCTGTACTCTGAGACGTGAGACCAGGGACTTTGCTCCTGGATCCATCCTCTTTGCTTAGAACAGGTTCGGTCAGTATGTATCTGCTGATTGAATTATTCATACACAGTTTTCGTACTTTTCCCACTCCTTAATCTCTTTTAAGCATTTAGCAGGTGTCTTCTCAGTTTTTTTGATTTTTTAAGAAAATTACCGTGCATTATATTTTTTAATTTTGGAGAATTTAGTGTCATAGTGGTAGTGTCCAACAAGCCAGTCTATAACTCTAATGCAGTTCTGATTTTGAGTTCTCTCACTGGGAAGTGGAGCTGTATGTCTTCATTTTTAAAAGTGATGCTTCTATCTTTGGTGGAACTTGATCATTTTCTTCCTATAGGAGTAAACAGCCAATATGTAGGATTGGTCTTTAAGTCTTTATTACGATTTCTAATGCAAACACAGGTCTGTGTCATATTCTAACTGAAAATATTTGCTAAGACAACACTGATTTTTACATTTATTTGTAAAATGGCCACATACTGAACTGACTTAGACCATGACTAATTGGTTTTCAGTTGGTTCGCTTTAGTGTTCTTGCTAGATATTTATCATTTTACTTCTCTTTTGCAAAATTTATAGTTCAGTCTTTTTACATTAACCCTTTCTTTAGCAGTATTAGTGGTATATGGCTAGAAATACTAGTTAAAAGTATGAATCTATGTAAATGAGCAATTATATATCTGTACAAAATATGACGGTGGAAGGATGTAAATAGTGTGAAATAATTCACAAAATAACATTTCCAATGACTAAAACACTATAAAAATGTTCACATCAGTAGTACTTAAAATATATATGAATTAAAATGAGACTACTATTTTGTCCTGTCACCTGGGCCGATCATTCTTTCCATCCACACCAAAGCTCTTCTCAGCAAAGGAAAACAAGGGTCACTACCGCTTAGGAGAAGTAAGATGTGCAGAAGCATTCTAGCAATGAGTTTGGTACTATATGTAAAAAAAAAAACCTCTGGGAGGAACATACATTTCATCAGAAAAAGTTGGTTTACCATGGTAGTATTTACCCATTGAGTTTATGAATAATTTATATTTTTGTTTTCCTATGTGTTTATTTTTTCTAATTTTCTTTTTTTTTTTTTAAAGATTTTATTTATTTGACAGAGAGAGACAGCCAGCAAGAGAGGAAACACAAGCAGGGGGAGTGGGAGAGGAAGAAGCAGGCTCCCAGCAGAGGAGCCTGATGTGGGGCTCGATCCCAAAACGCCGGGATCACGCCCTGAGCTGAAGGCAGACGCTTAATGACTGAGCAACCCAGGCACCCCTATTTTTTTCTAATTTTGTATGTATAATGATAATCTGAATTGAAAACGTATTCTTATGGGAACCCCTCACGTACCCTGGGAGTTAGAGCAGGGCAGGAAAAAAATAACTATTGACACATTAGTGGCTCAACACTAGTCTTCCTCAGGCTGGCGAGATTCAAGGGGCCAACTCTTCTCTACCTTCATGAGATTTTCTTCTATGGCACAGAAAAGAAATTCTAAGTGCTTTAAGACTTGGAGAATAATTTCATAGTATCTATTTTCTAGACATTGAATCTGAAACCTCCAAAGCTATATTATTGCGTTACAGTTTATGAGTGAGGTTTAGGGGATTTTTTCCCATTCTTTCTTATACTTTGGAACACCTGGCCACTTTTCAGGAAAGCTCTTAAGAGAATTCTTTGGAATCCCCTTTAGAATTCTTCTTAACTCTTTTGAAGCATGGATCCACTGGCCTTTTTCCAGCGTATAGTGAACTATAATCTATAGCTGCCAGTTGAGTGACCTGTTAAAATAGGACGTACAGACTTTTCACCCATTGTGGTGGTCTGTAGACTTCCTGGACCAAATTATTTTAAGTGCAAAAGTTTCACTAGAAAAAGAGATGAAAAGAATTCCATTAGCTTAGTGGTTTTGCAACTTAGCAGCTCCAGTGCTCCCTTTATGTGATAACCCATTTCATTGTTTTACACGTTAACATGTCTGAAAGCACATGCAGTTTACAAGGCCGGCCTCTCATGATCAGCGCTGGCCCAGCCCCGGTGCCACGGCCTGTACCTGGGTGCAGCTCATCAGGGACTCATGCTGTCATAACTCTGAGTGCTATGGGTTACTGTAGCTATTTGTGTTGGATTCAATTCACATGGAAAATGTCTGCATGTTTGTTAAATGAAAATCTTCAGAGGACACCTTGGGTGAGACCAAGAAAGTGCCCATATTGTTCCTGGTGCTTGGAATAAAATCTGGTTGTAAGGGAGCAACCTTTTAAGAAATACTGCATCACCAGTGCTCTGATGGTGCAGAAGATGAAGCTTTGTCAAAAATCACAAGTGCTAGTAAGGCCTCGTGTCATAGCTTAGTTGCCATGGTTTTGTGGTTTAGTGTTTTTGTAAATGTCGACACAAAATGACGTGTCTTACAGTCAGTGCTGTCTTAGATTCAGTCTATTAAGGAACATACTTTGTAACAACCTTTTTACTATCCTGAAATAAAATTCATAGATAATAAAGCTACCTACATACATAATTTTTAAAAATCAGTATAAGGACACCTGGGTGGCTCAGTTGGTTAAGTGTCTGCCTTCAGCTCAGGTCATGATCTCAGGGTCCTGGGATCGAGCCCTGTGTCAGGCTCCCTGCTTGGCAGAGAGCCTGCTTCTCCCTTTCCTCCCTGCTTATGCTTTCTTTCACTCTCTCTGTTCCTCTCAAATAAATAAGATCTTTAAAAAAATCAATGTAATCACCTATCTCCAATATGACAGACAAATAAAAGGATATTAATATGTATTTTCAGTGGAAATGATTTGGTCCAACCTTACCTGAATACATAATGAAGTAGTCAGATGTTTGTATCTACCTGTGGTGAATAACACTGGATTTAGGAGAAACGAGATAATCAGAAACTATTCTTCACAAGAAACACGTGAAAATAAAAGGCCCAGGTACAGGTGGATGCTAGAGTAAACAGTGGTGCGATGATAAATAATAACAAGTGGGGATTCTTTGTATCGGTAAGACAAAGGAGAAAATTACCTTAATGGAGGTGGAGATAGTGCACTTTGGAAAATTATAAACTGTCGAAATGGGAATAATGAGGAAGTGTTTTCACAGAGGAGCTGGGAATTATTTATGATTGTAATGTCAACATAATTGCCTTTGTTATGACATGGGGTTGGCTAGTGACAATTATCATTGAAAACATATTTACTGTTAGGAAATTCTAAAAGTACAGGTGTGCATTGAGTTCTCTAGAATTTAAAAAGGTCTTGGAGACTGTATACAATAGTCCTCAAAGAATAACTAGGAAAAAAGTATAGGAGCCTAGAGAGAATTTGTGTGTAGACCCCCAGAGGCTCTTCTGTGAGTGGGATGGGAAAAATAACAGCTAACCACAAAACAAATAATTTCAGCATCTAATTTCCAGAAAATAAATTTCTATTGTGCGGTATCATTTTTAAGGTGGCTAAAGCTGGCAATAATATGAAATATTTAAAAAAAACACATTATTCATGAAATTTAATGAGATCTCTGCCTTTCATGTGACTTCATCAACATAATCCTATTTGGTTCTAAGCCCCCAAAGGGAGTCTCATATCTTGATTACATCATTGCAGTTGGGTCTGTAAGCTTTTGTCCAGGATTTCCTATTGCACCTTCCTACTAATTATGGCACTGAAAATTTTGCAATATGCTAAGTTTGATGTATGGAGTGAATAAATCATTCCACGGCTCAAGACAGTATCTTTAATCTGTTTGATCAGTGCTGTCCACAGTAATATTCTCTCAAATATTTCTACGTCGATGCAACTTCTTGTAAAACATTTCCAAGATAATTATGTAGTCGTCTCAGTCTATTCGGGCTGCTATGACAAAAAGTACCATAGACTGGGTGATTTGTAAACAACAGAAATTTATTTCTCATAATTCTGGAAGTTGGGAAGTTGAAGGTCAAAGTACCAGTGGATTTGGTGTCTGGTGCTTCGTTGTTCACAGAAGGTTGTTGCTGTGTCCTCACATGGCAGGAAGGGAGAGGGAACCCTGTAGGGTCCCTTTTCTAGTGACTGATCCCATCCATGGGGGCTCTACCCTCATGACCTCATTGCCTCCCAAAGCCTCCACCTCCCAACACCATCACCTTGGGGATTAGGTTTCAGTATGTGAATTTGGAGAGACATGAGCAATTCAGTACTGAAGTATTGACAATACATTATCCATAGTAGATCTGATCTTCTGAGGCATTTGAAATTCACGGGGGATGTGGGACAATTTCATTTTGTAGGATTAGCCCATCAATTGCAGAATAGCTAGCATAATTCTCACCAATGTATTGAAAGCTAGAGCATCCCTAATCAGAAGTGCTCTCACAGGTTTTCAGAACACTCATCAGGGAGCCACTGTGGTTACCAACCCTGGGGAGAACAGAGTAGAAGGTGAGTAGGAAGCAGACTACCTGAGACCCCACTCCCCATCCACACAGAGCACTGGCTGGAGTAGTGTGGTTTTCCTGGTGGTGACCTCAGCGTATTTCAGTGGGTGAGGGGATTGTGACCCAGGTTGTACCTTTCAATTAAATAAGTAATGAAGCTTAGTAGTTTGGAAAACAAAACAAAACTTTAACCTAGGACATCCCTCACTAAAAATTAGGACCTGCAGCTTAGAGTCTCAGGTCAATCCAAAGTGGCAAGCTGCTGTTCTTGAAAACTCTGGACAGAAATGTTAAGGGACCCATCCCACAACCTTCTCCCTATACCCTGAGGAATGTCCGTTGGGATCAGCAGGTGACAGGGACATTTCATTATTCTCATTATTTACTTTAACCTTGTAATCTGACCTGGACTGACTAGGAAAATTTTTATTACTTGTTTTGGATGGCAACACAGCCAAGTATCTGCTAATTCTAGTGGAAAATCATTAGGAGAATGATTCCAGGGATAGCCAGTGTCTCTAGATAGTGTAACAGGAAAGAATTGTAGAAACACACACACACACCATGGTGCCAGAAGATTTACTTTAATCTGCCCAGAAAGAATATAAGTCAAATTAGAAATATGTGGTAGACAGACATATGTAGGAAAGATTCTAGAAGCCTTTTAAATCAGTTTTTATTGGTCTTATCAGGTCCAACACAAAAAATGATTTATTACTAAAGTCAAGCCAAAAGCACTATGTTAAAACTCCTTTTTTAAAAACAGAGATAAATTTGAAAAACTAGAATTATTAGGACAAAAAATTATAAAACAATGTACACGTTTAAATTATCTAATTTAGCTTTGTTATATTTAGGAATGCTTCATTTGCTTTAAGCAGAGAAAGCAAGCATTATTCAGCAAGTGAGGCTGGAACAATTAGCTCTCTGGAAGAAAATCAATTTAAAAGCTGTATAACATGTACACATAATACTAAGTTCCAGATACATTAGGAAAAAAGTCCTACAGAATTATAACAAAAATGGTGAATGAAGAATATATCCTAGGCCTGAAAGTAAGGAAAAAGGTCTCAAAAAGCATGGAGACCTTTCGATTCATTATTTTTTTTAAATCCATGACAACAGAACAGAAAACAAAGCATGAAAAATATTTAGAGCAAATACAGCAGAAATTTCATCAAAGCAATGACTAAAGAAGTGAAGTTTTAATTGATGCCCGTTTAACAAAAATCATTGAAATGAGAACAATCAATGCTGGTGGCAATGAGTGTGTGTGCAGATATGTGTGTGTGTGTGTGTGTGTGTGTGTGTATATAATGTTTACTATACACAGCATTTTATATATATATATATATAATATGACAAAATTTATAATTTTGTAAATGAATGTGTATTCAGTGAACAAAAAAAGATTGAAATATTTTTTATTGTGAGATATATATAATACACATGTATCATTTACATATATGACAAAATTTGTAAATAGCTTTTTCTCCAGCTCTCTTTTCATTTTTCTTGCGGGATCAAAGACACATAGTAACATCAACACTCAGCCTGTGGGGGACTGTGTCCTTCTGAGAATGCTGGAACAGAATTAGCAAGATACATGGAAGACCTTTTGCAAAGACACTGGGAATTGCTGCATTCCTGAGGATATCATAAAGACATTTTTCTGTGTGTGTGTGTGTATACAGATATCGATACATAGAGATACAGACATAGACACAAATATAGATCTATCTTCCTAGTGAGTAGAACGTAATAAAAGCTCAGAAACATTTGTCATTATTTATGTATTTCTGAACTTTATTTGATGGACTTTGCAATATTTGTGTCTAGAGCTGATTTTATTTGAGATTTTTTATTAGCTTAATGTTTTGAAATTGGTTTTTGTGTTTTTTGTCATTGTAACTCTCCTCAAAGTGAAGAGTCACGATGACCATCAAATTATGATGTATTCATTCATCAAAACTTTTGGGAGAAAACCTTCGTCATCGTGACGTTGGGAGATACTCTATTACCTTTGGACTGTGTGGGATTCTGTCACACTGTATCTAATAGAGTCTTCCAGATTTGAGGTCTGTAATCTAAACCCGTAGTCTCACGGTAACAAGAAAGTGAAGAGTGAATGATGTTAGGTGGGTGTTTCTTCGTAAACACTCTTGAGAACCTCAGTAAACCTTAGGCCAACAAGGGGCTCCTGGGTGGCTCAGTCGGTTAAGTGTCCAACTCTTGGTTTTGGCTTAGGTCATGATCTTAGGGTCGTGGGATCGAGCTCTGCGTTGGGCTCCCCACTCAGCGGGGAGTCTGCTTGAGATTCTCTCTACCTCTCCCACTCTGCCCCTCCTCTGACTCATGTGTGCTCTCTCTCTCTCTCTCAAATACATAAATAAATCTTTAAAAAAGAAACCACGTTAGGCCAACAAATGCTTAATGCCTGCTCTTTGTTGAATCTGTGCTGATGTGTGCTGGCAGGATACACTCACGAGGCCTTCCTGGAGCTCTGCAGTCTTGGGGAGATGGGATATAGGTGCAACAATGAGGGGTGCCCTAGAAGAATGTAGACTAAGTGAATGAAAGAAGATTGGAAGTGTTACCTGTTATATAAATTTTTATGAAAGGCACAAAAAAGTGTGCATTGAAATTCAGAGAACCCTTGAGTCAGCTTCTGGCCTCAGGCTGCCAATGGTTTATTGAAGGTTCTCCTGACTCCTTTTCTCCAATACTTTTTTCTTGCTTTCTGAAGCACTCACACATCTAGCATGTCACTTTCTTTTAAAAAAAAATTCTGTTAGGGAGGAGGGGCAGGTATTGATCTCCTCATCTCTAAACCAGAGGGGAAATGCATGGAAAATTCAAGCCACCGGCCTGAGGTCACATAGTTCCGTGGCGGCAATGAGATGCCGGCTTGCATCGAGCTGGGGTGCAGAAAGCTTTGATCTGTCACAGGCAGCTTGGTGGGGCCACCGGAGGCCAGGTTTTGGAGTAGGGCACACCAAATCCAAATGCCACCTCTGCACTTCAGGTCACCCACCAGCACCTCTCCTTCCTCGTCTGCGACGAGGGGTAGGAACCCCCCACACAGAGGTCACAGTGATGGGTTAGTGAGGCGGAAAGCAACAATGGGAAACCCAGGTCCAAGGTCAGGGCTCTCTGGTGCCTCCTGGCAGGGAATTCTTCGTGTAATGAGTCATCTTGGGCTTTATTTAATGGATTTCATTGTTGAAATATCAAAATGGTATTGAGGCTCTGATACAGGTAATGTTTCCAAGTAAGAATTCTGTCTGTATTCCAGAAATTTGATAGAAAAGAAGAAAGAAAAGCAAACACAAACATTGGCTTCTGGCTGATCTCTGAAATCAGCTCATGTCCTGGCCTAGAGCATGACATCTGATTATCCCTCTTCCAGCTCAAGTTATTACATCCCTTTGCTCAATTATTGATGCTAGAAAATGCATTCAAGTATTCTGTGTTGGTGCTGCCTGCAGTCCCCTGGCCTGTTCAGAAAATGCACAGCGAAAGGAAATTTTAACTCCGATTTCTAAAGATGAAACCAGGTTTCGAAGTTTAAAAATTGTGCTAATCATTGAATAACAAGCTTCCCTCCCCGCTTTATTCTAAGTAATCTGGAAAGAAGTATTTCTACGTGGCAGGAAATCCCACTGGCCCTGCGTTCAAGATGCCTGCAGAATCTGACCTCTCTCATCACGATCATTGCTGTTGTCCAGTTCAGAGCCCCCAACACCTGTCACCGGGATCACTGTGATGGCCCCATGACGGGTCATCTGTTTCTCTCCCTGTCCCTCTGTCATGCTCAGCATGGCAGGCAGGGTGGTCCTGGCAGAACAGAGGTTGGGTCCTATCCCTTGTCTGCTCCAAATCCTGGGAGGACAGAGGACCGGGCCTCTCACTCCGAGCAAGCCAATCCCAGCAGCAGCTCAGGAGGCCTCCTGTCCCTTGGCCTTCACATCTCCCCTCGTCCCACTGGCTTGTTCATTCCAGATGCATTGGCTCCGTGACGTTCCCTCTACGAAGCCCCGGCCTAGGATATTTGTCTGCTCGTTCCCAGCAGAAGCAGACTCTTGCTCCACATGTCCGTGTGTCTCACTCCCTGGCAATTTCCCATCTTCGCTCAGATGTTAACTCCTCAAGGAGGCCTTCTCTGTCCTCTTGATTGGGAACCGCGCTCTGTTCTGTGGCATTCTTGCCCCCTCCTGTCTAGCTGCACTTGTATTATTTTTCATAATACCATATCTGTTTTCAATTCTAATGCGGAGATTATGTTCCAAATTTAGTATCTCTGAAACTGGAGTGCATCCGAACCATCTCTGCTGTCAGGGAAAGCTGGCGATGTTGTTCTCATTGCTTATCCATTGACAGCTAAATTCACAGCGAGGCGGGGAATGGGAGATGGGAGCATGGGCAAATGGGTGAGGGGAGTGGGGGTACAGGTTTCCAGTTAGGGGATGAGTGGGTCACAGGGGTGAAAGGCACAGCACAGGGAATGTAGTCAGTGGTATTACAATAGCATTGTATGGTGACGGATGGTAGTTACATGTGTGGTGAACATCGTGGGAGGTATGGGCTTGTCTGAACACTGTGTTGTACGCTTGAAACTAATGTTAACGTTGTGAGCCACCTATACCTCAACTAAAAATAAAACTTCCAGCAAGGATGTCAGAGGCTTTTGGGAAAACCCCATGCACAATAATGAAACATTCCTAATGGCACAGAGGATGGGGACTATGTAGCGATTAGGATGATACCGATGTGGTCTGCATTGGAAGGTGATAGAGAAGCATCAGTCTCGAATGTGAAGACGTTTCAGGAACGCCTTAACCAATTCATTTCATTGGTATTTTCCTTTTTAATGACTGACCAGAAGGATAGATGATAATAATGTATAAATAAATCTAAAGTATTCTTTTAATAAAAAAGACATAGGTGGAAATCAGTGTTTCAGATTTCACATGCCACGGTGTTCCTTTCCCAGGGGTGTATAAGTCATGGTCCACCTCAGTGATGTCTTAGACGTCATCCAATCTATACTTTACCCACCTGATCACCCTCAGCCACGGGCCTAGCATGTTAGTAAGCCTCGGAAAGAAGAGCAGCTACTGCTGCTGGAAAACGGAGGGTGTACGTCCACATCGGACTTCCAGAGGAAGGGAATCCCTGCGTGGGGTTTTGTGAGAGTTGTGGGGTTTGTTTGGGATGTTGTTTTCCCCTTTCATCTGGCTGAGGCCAGAGTACGTGTTGGTTGTGTGGGAAGAATGAAGTGTTTGGTTCCTTGCACACGGTTTTTACGAGGGGAACAATAAAGTTCCTGGATGGGGGAGGTGGCCCCTCCTTGCCTTTCCTGATTCCAGTCCATCCCGCCAGAATCCTGCCCTGGCTCGTTTGCCCTTTGAATGCCTGTGGCTTTTGTACTCCCCATCTCCAGTGCTGCCTCCACCATCAGACTCTCCTGGAAGTGCCCGAGGGAGACATACCTTCTTCTGTCCTCTGAATTCCAAGCACTTTACCCCCTGTAACAAAATGCAAATCATGCATGCATTCATTGGTGGTTTACTTCTTTGACAAGTATTTCTCAGGTGCCCTGTTTGGGTCAGGCACTGTTCCAGGCACTGGGAGGGCAGGGCGAACGAGGCACAGCGTTTGTGTGACTCACATTCCAGCTGGCTTCTGAGTTTCTCCAAGTTAGGGATGCAGCCTTACAGATGCTTTTTTAATTCCTGCATTAATGTCTTCCATACAAGTGATGGTTTATGAAGGGTGATGGCGTAACTCTCTTTATTCATTACCTCAGTCATCATTTCTGCACAACTGTAGTGAACACAAAAATCAGAGTGCCTCTAAATTCTTTTTTTTTTAGGTGTTTGTTTTACTTATTATTTTTAGAATCCCTTGTAATATTCTTGTAATATTACACATTGTTTTTTATTATTGAGATATAATTGACACATAACATTGTATTAGTTTCAGGTGTACAACATAATTCAATATTTGTACATATTACAAAATGATAACCCCAATAAATCTAGTTAACTCGCATAACTACACCTAGATACGAGTTTTTGTTCTTGTGATGAGGAATTTTAAGATCTACTCTCTTAGCAACTTGCAAATACAGACCACAGCATTGTTTACTACAGCCCCTGTGCTTCACATGACATCCCCAGGACTCATTTATCTTATAAGTGGGAGCTGTACCTTAGATGCCCCACAGCCCGCCTCTGGCAACCACCAGCCTAGTCTGTTGCCTGCATTTATGAGCTTTTTTCTTTTTTCCCTTTAAATCCTCTTTTCCTCATAAAATCTGCTTTCTACTTCTGGTCTCTTTTGAACTGCCATGAGTTTTGCTCTCATGGCCCTTTAGGAATGAAATTGGTTATTTTTTTTAACATGGTAGTGTAATGTGGGCGGCGCGCACCCTAATTTTGGTGGTGGAGATGGGGGAAGCAGGACTAAAAGATGGAAAAACACAGATAGAGATGGACGCAAGTTTCCTTTGACTATGAATAAATACCACCATGGAAATGCGATTTACCCCGATGTGCTGGGAATTAGACTTGTCCTGATTCAATGCGATTTAGCTGAGAATTCCTATGGGCTTTTCATTTCCATCTTTTTTTTTTAACCAGAAATTTTTGTCCAATTGCAGAATCCTCTTGCTCCTTTCTCAGTAAGAATTGAGGTCCCATGTAACGTTCGGGAAATTGAAAGTTCTGTTAGAAATTGGAATGTACCGGTATTTGTTACCGTCACAGACAACGGAAGTACAGTTTCAAGGTCTAGACGGGTTGGCCGGATATGCACTGATGCAAGTCGTCGCATAAAAAATAAAGCGGCCAACTTAAGTCCTAAATCATCTTGCTTTCTGGAGACTTGCCATGCTTTCCTGAAAGTGTAAACGAGAGGAAACGTTCCTTATTTGAGGTTTTAGCTGTTTCGGGGGACTGTGTGCGCTCCAGGCTGAAGCTTGCATCCTCATCGGGGTGCGCCCAGTTCCGCGGCAGGAGAGGGCGTTCAGACCGACTGCTGCTTGCCCGAGCTAACCACCTTCAGCTCCCGGCCACTTTTCATTTCCAAATACCCTTATTGATTCCTTCCCTGACTCAGATCGATCGATCATGTGGCTTGAAAGAAGCCTCTGCCTGGAAGCTGTGGGGGAGGGGAGGGAAGCATCAGTTAACCCGGACAGCAGTGCGGTGCCCTGAAGCAGGGGGAAGGCCAGCCGCCACCTTAGGAAGAGCAAACATCTTTCTGAACACCCGTCCACCTTCTCCTCCCTTCTGAATATCAATTCTCTGCTTTACAGGGGCGCACAGTCTCCCTAGCCTACCCCACCCACACCCACCATATTTTGGCCTTTACGTAGCTCTCCATGATGTCTGGATACCCTCCAGCCTAGCAAATGCCTAGCGTGGGGCAGAGGTGTGCCGACTGAGGACGCGCGACCGGTGCCAGCCCTTGAGCAGTCTGTAACCTTGTGAACGCTCAATGTGCTGCTCTTCTGCTCCATCACTTTTTGCTCAAATGCCATGGACTCCTGCTGAGGACGTGCGGATGGTGGTTAGCTTTCCTCCTCAGGGAGTCGTGGCTCCTGAACACAGTATGATAAACCTACGTGCAGTTGATGAGGTTGTGGGTTTATCGGTGAGGTTTGGTGGGGTGGAGTCCGGAGCCGACAACCAAGAAAGAGTTCTTGAGATGTCTTTGGTGCAAAATGGTGGTTTATTAAGGCATAGGCACAGGACCGGTGGACAGAAAGAGCTGCACCAGGGTCATGAGGAGTGGCCCATTATATACCTTCAAGTTGGGACGGGGTTAGGGATAGCATGAGTCTCTAAGGAGTTTTGGAAGCAAGGTTTCCAGGATCTTAAGGGGGCTGGCTATTGTTGGGAAAAGGTCATTTATTACCGTCTAATAAAACCGTAGTCATGACACCCTTCAGATGTATATCGGTGGGCCATATGCTTGGGGGATGATGGCCAACACGTATCTTGCGGGGGGGTGTTAAAGATAATGGAAGTTTCCAAAGGAACTTTTCTATGTTAAAGTAGACTTACAGGATCCTGGGGGGTGGGGGGTACTCGGGCTTGGATTGCCTTTTGCCCTCAGCAAAGTATTAACATAGAGGCAGTTGAGTCCCTAGAGGAAGGTCACTTTGCCTGTTTCAAGGACTCGTCAGTGGGCTGTAGAGCATAAGGAAATTACATTGTGTCTACATACATTTGCTTCTGGAAGCTAGGTTACTGATAGCTTGGTTCTTGTAAACTGCTAAGACATTTGTAAACTGAGGGAGACTCAAGTCTTGCAGGATTGTGGTCTCTATAGGTTAACTGTTTCTTTTTCCTGTAGGGCAGTCAGGAGTGCCTGAGGAAGGTCACATACATCCCATGGGGGGGGGGTGTCAGTTTCTACTTTGTCCTCAGTTTGCCTTTTGTTCCCTCATCACAGTGAAGTGTTGTGAGGCAGTGACGGGGGGCGGGGGGCGTGGGACAGCTCCCCGGACCTGCGTTCCAACTGGGATCCGTCTCCTCCGGAGGCCAGGAGCTTTGCCGAGCAGGGTCACCTCTCGGAGCCACACTTTCTCGTCTCCTGCAGATGTGTGCTTGCTCTCTCCGCCTTCTTCTCAGGGCTCTTGTATGGACCACATGAGTTCAGTGATGCGAGAGATTTCAAAGAAAGCCTTTCAAATACAGGCGTTCTTCCCGGGCTGGGGATTATCACTGTGCGGACCCCTGTCTCCCAGGGAACATGTTTGCATCTCAGTGGAAATCTCCAGTGCCTAAGAAGGACTCCCAGGCAGAGTACAGGGAGAGGGACCGGTGTCCTCATGGGGCCCTGGGTCACCTGTTCAGCCACCTCGTGGCTGACAAGTGTCACGCTTGTCCTCCCCAGGCCGCGAGGCCCGGTCTGCGGGCTAGGCTTACTTCAGCGAACGGCTGAAATGCCGTCATCGCGCACGTCATTGGTGCCGTCAGCGGCTCACGGCGGATGACTCCTAGGGTTCTAGTGTTGCAGGACACCTCAGAGATGGCAAGACCGCAGGGATTTACCAACCCCTCCTCCATGAGCCACGCAAGTTTTAGAGAATCACATAAAATTCTAGATATGGATAAGTCCGTTTTCGTACTTTACTTCAGCCCCTAATAGTGATGCTGCATAGCGGAGCAAGAGGTGCCCGCCGGCCAAGAGGGGTATGAAGCTGTCGGCGTGAGGGCGGGCGGGCGGGGGGAGAGTAGAGGGCGTATGTAGTTACCGTGTGATGTAGTTACCGTGTGGGCTCCGGGAGGAGGGAGCGCCCAGCAGCAGCTGAAATGTACGCGGGACAGCCTGACTTTTCCTCACTCAGTAGCCTTTGCTCCTGTCTTCACTCCAGAATCATCCCTATGTCTGCCTCTCTCTGTGAAGCAGTAGGACATCGATCCTGGGCACGTTCTTGCTCTGACTAGGACATAGAAGTACTAAGTCCTAATCAACCTTGTTTTTATTCTGTTGAGAGTTTAAGATTTAATTTGCAGTATCATTAATGATAATAATAGAATGGTGGGAAGGTGGGCTGGTAGTCTGGGAAGAGATCACATAGCAGAAACGTGCCTGTCATATCCAAGATGCTCTTCTTTGGGTCAGCTGCTCCCCGAGAACATGGTGGGAACAGGTCAGCCTGAGCCTTCACCAGTACTGGCCCTCTGCACGCAGCTCCAGGCGGGAGGCTCGGTTAGCTTGCTCTTAGCTGTGACTCAGGGCCGCTCTCTGTCCTCTGGGGAGGATAAGTGGCCTGAATAAAAAGGCACCCAGGGCAAATGGCTCCTCCTGGGGAGTGGGGATGCCGGGCAGTGACTTCTCCAGAATGGTAAGCAGTTACCCCAAGAACGAGGCAGACTGCTGGTACCCCAGCTGACCCAGGGACCACAGGCAAGGCTGAGGGCGAGCAGACTCCACGGTTTTCCTCTCAACATGTGAGATTTCCTCGTGAACTAGGACGTTCTGCCCTCTCTGACACCCTGATTAAAATAGAAACAGAGTTGCGGTGGGACACCCAGGGTGGATGCCTGGGCGGAGCAGTTCTTCCCCACCTGAGGAAGCCCAGCCCCGGGGAGGGAGGGGGGGGCCCAGGAGGCCCAAGCAGGGAGGCGGGGCGGAGAGGCGGCAGAGTCTCTCCCAGCCCCTCGGCTGGCTGGTGCGAGGCTGCATGTTTGTCCTCGGAAGTGGGACCACAGAGGCTGGGATGTTTGAAGGGAGCACAGACAGAGACATCGGGATGATTCCTTCCAGTCCCTCGTTTCCCAGACGTAGAGACTAGAGGTCCCCAAATGGTGTGACTTCCAAGCTTTCTGCTGAGATGTGTGGTGGTCACGGCGGTGCTTGTGCCAGTGCCCTGTTCGCTGGCTCACCCTCCAGCCCCTCTGTGCTCCTGCCCCGGTCCCCAGGTCCACGTGGCCGGGCACTTTGCAGTGTACGTGGGGCCTGCGCCTCTTGCGGGTGGTGGTCTGGGGTGCGCGCTGGCCATGCACGTAGCTGGCTGTAGGAGCTGCGGGGGCGCACAGACATCCGCCGGCGCCTGGGGCGCAGGGGTGCTGCTCCCCTGACTCTTCCCTGCCCTGAAGGCGCAGCCCCATCCCGAGGCCTGGACTCCCTTCCTCTCTCATCTTCCCCTGAACTCTCGGCGGACACTGTTTTCTCTTCTCTCTGCCCATCTTTTCTCGCACTCAGCAAAATGCTCATAAAAGAGCAACAATGGTATTGATTCTATTTGTCTTCCAGAAGGAAACTGTTTGGTTTCTGCCATCTCCTCTCCTAATTCGATTTGGCTTTCCAGCCAGGTCGATTCTTCCTCGGGCTGTGTTCACCTTTTAAAAATTGGGCCGGGGCGGGGAGAGGATCTTTAAAATACTCAACCTGTTTCCATGTGTGAAGATCACAGACAGGGCTTTTTGTAGATTTGGTTAGTATGATTTCTGTCCTAGTCCCTTGCCCAGCCAACTCACCTTAACTGACATTCAGCAAGGTCGTGGGTCTGTGTGGGATCAGAAGAGGATCCTGAGCTGACGCTAGGTGGGGCTATGTGACTCACAGAACAGGTCCCCACGGGAGAGCCTTCCCAGTGGGGATTTGGGAAACCAAGGTTTCTAGTACTAAGCTCTGGAAAGAACCAGAAGAGCTCCTTGAAAACTAGTTTTTTGGAACAACTGGATTGTGGCTCTGTTGTTCTTTGCTGGACGCCAAGCCCAGAAGCCTGACTCCACGGAGAAAGTGGCTGGTATGGGATTGGGGTTCTTGGCATCAGCTGGGCCTTGCTCAAAGAGGGGTTGCGGACTGTGTCACCTCCTTCTAGACCAGTCATTCACCCCGTATTATCAGCCTGCAGTACATTTCAAGAAAGCCTCATATATGCGGGAATACATAGGATATTGCAAATAAAACAAAGATTTTGTAAAAATAGGGGAAAAAATCCTCGTGTGAATCACTAATGGTAATGAAGATGAATCATCGGAGGTTATTAAATGCTGGGATCCTGGACCAGAGCCTAAACGAAGATCTATTTTAAGTCAAAATCGTCATTGCTCCTGCTACCAAAGTTAGCCTTTCTGACATAAAAATCCCCACACACCCCAGTGACACTGCAGCAGAGGCTACGTAAGAAGAGACTCTCTAGTCAGAACAAGGTAAACATGAGGTTATTTGAGGAGCTCCTGCAAGGCAGAGCAGGTCAGAGGTCAGCCACAGCTTCCGTTTCCACGTGCGGATGGATCATCTGTCTATCGTCCATGCTCTCTGTCTGCTTGTCCTGGAGCTTGTCAACACTACTGGGCATTCCAAATTAATGCTTGTTATTGTACGTATTTTATTAAAAGATATTTATGGAAGGAAATTCATGTAGATACTAAGAGAACATCAAATTCTTGGACTAAGGAATGGCCCATTTTTTTCACAGACCTAGCTAATTTCTTCAGTGTTCCTTATTATATAAATTAATTCTCATCACATATCCTACCCCAAACTTAATTCTAGATAGATTCAGTAACTAAATATAAAAATGGAAAATTATATTACACCATAAAATTAAGAAAAATGGGGATAAGTAATGATCTGTTATTTCAATAAAGAACAACATTCTCAGAATAAAAACAATAAAATGCTCGCAAGAAAAAATATTCTTAGATCTTTATCAAATAAACATACACTTAAAATACTTAGCAGAAATAAAAGGAAAACAAAAATCTGGTAAAATATAGCAAATTCTATATGCTGATATACTTAATATACAAACAGATCGGATACATTCATTAGTAAAATAGTCAGGATGTTCAAACAATAGAAACAAGTTTGAAATCATTATTACACTTCTGTTATTTGTAATACTGAAAAATTGGAAATAACTCTTTCTCCTAGGAGTTAATATTGGCAACAGTATGGAAATTATAGTGCTTTCACCTAATATTTATGGTTCTGCTTCAAGATGGTGGACAAAGCTTACATAATGAAATCCCGTCTCTTCCCCCAAAGCTTGAAACACAGTGAAGTACAAAAGGGATTAAGTTTATAAGACACTGGGAAGCCAAGAGGGGACCAGCAGACACAGATCTTGGCAAAGTTCTGTGAGACGGAAGACAGTGGGATCATATTAGCAAATGGACTCTGGTGAAGAAAGTCATGGCCAGAGCAGGTGCAAGAGAGGCTTTCAGCAGGAGAGACCCACTCGTGGGGGATGTGCTCTCTTCCCCAACACCCCGATGGTGCCGTGCTGCAGAGAGAAACAGCGTGTGCAAAGTGACTGACTTGTGCAGGGGACGCAAGGCAGTGCTCAGCAAGCCCCTCCCCGTCTCCCACCTGCAGAGCTGAGGACCTGGCCCCTCTGTGAAGGAAGGGGCAGGGAGGGAGGGAGCCACTCAACAAGCCATCCTAAGTGACGTGGAGCAGTGGCTTCCTCGTGGGGCAGGGTGGAGCCTGCAGCTTCCCTCCATGTTCCTGCATCACTGGAGTCCAGGCGAATTAAAGGTACAAACATGCAAGACAAAACTAAAATGTTTTGAAAATACATAGTGTGTTTATGACCCCACTGGGGAGGAGGGGGCTTCACAAACAAGACACAGCATTACCAACCGCGCACATCACAGAAGGTAGACGTCACTGCGTTGCATTTAAAAACATTGGTGTGTCATAAAAAATCATTTTTTTTTAAAACTGTGAGTGGAGGAAGCTGCACACTGGAGAAGGTATTCATAACCCCTTTGACCACTGTTGGCCCATCCAGGATATCCAAAATACTTCTACAAATCAAAAAGTAAAAGATAAACAGCTGAATATAAAAATGGACAGATGGTGTAATGCAGCAATTCAAAGAGAGAAAAGCTAAATGGCCAATAAATATCTCTGGATGACCTCAAATTTCATTCATCGTCAGGAAAATAAAAGTTAAATGGCCGAGGTGGTAGCTTCTGCTCTGGTACGTGATGTGCTGGAGAGAGCAGGAGTGGCAGCTGTGACAGGCGACAGGTGGAGAGGCTGACTCCTGGCCAAGCCAGTGACCAGCGGCTGCAGAGCCAGGGTCATCCGGAAAGAGCCAGTACCAGGACCTGGGGATGTGAAAATGGAGATCTGGGGAAGAATGTCTGTGGCAGCATTGTTTTGTAAAAGCAAAAATTTGGGAACAATTTCTAAACACATCAGTAGGAGAATGGATACCTGAACTGTGGTGGAATTTAGGGGAATACTCGAGTGAGAGGGAAAGCTTCGTAAATCAATACAGGGGAGCTCGCAAGCACAATATTGAGTGAAAGCCACGTTGCAAGGCCCACACTGCATGGGGCCATTCACTGAGTGTAAAACGTGAAACAGTGGTAAGCACTGACCCAGCCAGATAGAGAGGAAGGCAGCTAAATCATTTTTTTCCCCAGTGTGCGGGTGAAATAAGCAGTGAGTTTAGAATTGTGCTGGGCTCTGCTTGGAGGGCGGGCAGGATACTCCGCTGCCTTGCAATGCCTTATCTTTTACTGTGGTGATGGGCTCCAGGTCCTGTGATCTTTTCTGCTTCTCTGCAATAGTTCATACTTCAAAAAGCAAACTAGAGCAGAGGATTAAAAAAAATCAAAGAAATTAGAGCATTTCCCAGAGCTGGAAATGACACCTGTTTTCAAATTGGAATGGTCAACAAAATACAACAAATTAAATAAGATTCATACTGCCCATAATGTTCATTTTTAATGTGAAACTATGGAAAAATATGAGGACATGGTCTTAAAAGCCTAAGGAGGAAGGGAGGAGAGAGAGACAGAGAAATGTTCCATGACAAAGCGTACAGAAATTAAAATTTGGGGTTTTGCTTATTAAAAGACTTCAACCGGAAGATAGTGGATAAATGTCTTCAAGGCTGTGAGGGAAAATCCAGAATTCATGAGTTCAGAGTTTAAAACCTAACCCAACGTCCCATTCGTGTGAAGGTGAAATGCATACATTTTCAGCCTTGAGACCCGGGAAGCGCTGGTCTCACGTGAACCAGTTCAAGAAAAGATGACTGCTCTCCCGCTCCAGCAAAACCGCACAGGATCCGGAGAAGAGAGAGCGGGATACTTGGAAAGAGAGTAAGCCAGGGATACAGTAAAATAATCACCCAGGATGATAGCCCAGAGTGACAGGTGGGCAGCCTAGAAAGGAAATCACAGCTCTTAACAATCTTAACATTAAGTAGTCACGTGTGTGATCTCGGGGATTGATGCAAAGACCTTTCCTTCTGGTTAAAAAGATGAGAAGATGAGTTAACTTCATCAGTGATTCAATGTTCTGCTGTATTTTACTGCTTCACGGACCCCGATGCACGTTCGTTGTAAGGCAGACCTTACGTTCTGTGTCTGTAGAAAAAAAAAAAAGTGCTGCCAATTATATATACAATTAAATTAATTGTAATTTTATATTTACTGAACAGGTTGATTTAGAATTATTAGCATTTAAAAAAATCCTAGCTCAAGAGAAGAAGCATCATTAACAAGGAAAATGCAGTGCGCTGGTGAAGTGTCACTAGGCTGGTCACATTCAGGTACCTTGTCCACGCAGGGGCGTCCGTGTTGATACTGTCTGCACATCACCCTTTCTGCTGTGAGTAGCAGAGGCCACGGCGTTAGGGAAAAATGCTACCTGACTGCGTGTTGGAGTACTTTCCACATTCTCTCTCTATCATCCGAAGGTGTCCGTGGAAAAATTCCCGATAACAACTGGTAGCCTGTTCCCTCCTAAGCCAGCCGTCTTAGGACATGGCTGAACTGCGGGGAGCTGGGGTTGCAGGGCTGATCCCCCCAGTGGCCTGGGGTGTGGCTGCTGCCCGGCTGACACCGATTGAGCTGCACTGCCTTGTATCAGGGATGTCAAAATGTAAAAAAAAAAAAGAGAAAATGTATCTTAATAATCGCCAAAATGAATGTACTTTGATTCCTGTTGGCTTCAGGAATAGTCATTCAGCTTTTCGTTTGCTTTTGCTAATTCTTTTTGGTACTTTTGTTTCACCAAAAGAGAATCCATTTGGTCTCAAGGCTGGGAACGTTGTCCTTCCAGTGATGCAAGTTTGATGATTTAAAATTCCATATTCTCTGTGGTTTTAATCGTACTGCTTGCTACCAGGGAGTAATTCCCATAATCCTAATATCTTAAATGTTTCTAATTGATTTTGAAATTCCCAAGTATACCAGAAAAGGTCTATTTGTAATTTCGGAGCAGGGTGTCATTAGGGCGAGCAGATGCTGAGTGGGGCTCAGGTTTCATTCGGAAGATACGAGAGGTAAACGGAGGAGATCCGTGCGCCTCATCCCACAGGAGGGTAGTCAGGAGATGCTGTCTGAAGCTGACAGGCACTCAGCAGAAGGTGATTCCAGCTGCTATAGCAAATAAACCCTGAAATCCCGATCTTTTAACGAAGCTTGGTTTCTTTTTCCAGCCACTAAAAGTTGAATTATTTATTTAGCACGAGACCTTCGAGACGGCAAGTCAAGGACCCAGGTCCTCCCACCTTGTGGATTTGCCATCTCCTAATATTTGAGAATATTTTAATTCTTACCTTAGAATGGGAAAGGACCAGAGAGTTCTGAGAATGTGTCCCAGGCTGCTCTCCTGGGCCAGGCCTGAGAATGGCTTAGACTTCTGCCCTATACCAGCTCGAACCGAGCCCCGCAGAAAAGGAGGCAGAGACAGGCCATGTGGCTGCGTGACCAGCAGGAAGGGGAAAGTCCGTTTGGTGAATCATACGCAAGTTTCCTCCAAATTGGATAAAGAAACCATGATTTAAATTTATTATTAAAATGATAATGGTGATAAAAGTAAATCAGAAAATATGAGAAAAGTTGGTAAGAAGAGGGGAAGAGAACCACTGAAGAGAAGTAAATGGAATTCTCCACCGTCTGCAGCTGGTGGTTGAGAGATTCTGTGTGAAGTGGGTAAATCTAGAAATGGACGCACACGCTTGTTCCCAGGCTCAGGGAGGGGATGCCGGGCACCATCAGGGATGCCATCAGCAGCGACTCTCTTTGAGAGCTTGGACTAACCCCCAAGGTGACATTGATGCTGGCTTTGGGGGTGATTCTGGTCGTGAGAGATAACTTGCCCTTTATTGTTAATTTCCAGTACTACTTTGAATTTTATTTGCATGTACACAGGTCACTTTTGTAATTATATGCTTAATCATAGCAACAGTGGTAAAAAATATAATCTAAAAAGTGAAAGCCAAGGGCAGAGATCCACTTGAATTATAAGCAACTCTAGACAAGGATTAAGAAAGAATTTTTTTCATAACTTTTATTACTACCTTAAGAAATCTCCAGCATATTAAGGCTCGGACATACAGCCTACAAAATTATGGATAGATATAATCTCTTTTACATAAATAATATGCATAGGAAAAACTAGAAGGAAACTGCTGTTTTTGTATTTTTATTTATGATGAATTAGAGTAATTTCATCTGTATTTTGTCTGTATATCGCATATACTTTTATGTTTAGAAAATTAAAAGTGAGTATATTTTATTCTCAAAAAATAGATGAGCCTTGAAAGAAAACACACTTACCTTAAAAGTGGAGCTGCCTGCAGGGTGCTTGGAACTCTAGCTGGCTTTGTCTAAGGACGGAATAATCATTAGACCGAGGAACCCCCGATGCATTGCTAACTAAGTGCGTGATCCCACGTGAGCCGCACGGGACCTCAGCTCCTCATTTGGCAAATGATGTTTATATTCACAGTGCCTGCACCCCGAGCATTTCCGTGTAACATCGTAATGCCGGTGCTGCCGGTTGATGTCAAGTAGCCTGAAGACCAGGAAGCCCTAGGGTGGGAAGATGCAGGTTTTCCACCTGCAGTGACAAGGTGTCTGCAGGAGGAGAAAAGTCTTGCTCTAATGCAGCGACAGTGGGCTTCCTGTGACTTTGATCCCTCGGCCGCATGTCTGTAGCTGGAGGTCCCCGTGAAAGTCACTTCTGTAGGCGGGTGCTTTGCTGTCCTTGTAGTCTCCAGCTGAAGACCCCAACTCATTGTCAGATGCCTCCCGCTTTCTCACCACTTCCCCATCAGGTTGGTCTCGGGCCCCGTGAACGTACACTGTAGTCTGTATCATTTGTCCCCAGACCCCATTCTTCTACTCAGTGATTTGTGATTGAGCTGTTCGCAGGGGAGAGTGAAGGGAAAGATCATTGTTGTGAAGAAATCTCAGCTATAATATAGTACCCTCTGATGACTGAATGTGTCTCCCCAGAGTTCATATGTTGAAATCCTAACCCCAAGGTGGGATTTTTCCCCGTATAAAAGGGGCCCCAGAGACCTCTCTCAGCCTTTCTTCACCATGTCAGGAAATAGTGAAAAGTCTGAGGACTCACCGGGACCCACCTGAGCTGGGACCTGATCTCGGACTCCCAGTCTCCAGAGCTGGGAAATAAACCTGTGTTGTTTTTTTGTTTTTGTTTTTAAACATTTTATTTACTTGTGAGAGAGAGAGAGAGAGAGCACAAGCAGGGGGAGCAGCAGGCAGAGGGAGAGGCAGGCTCCCCGCTGAACAGGGAGCCCCATGTGGGACTCGATCCCAGAACCCTGGGATCATGACCTGAGCCGAGGGCAGAAGTTTAACCAACTGAGCCACCTGGACGTCCCTAAACCTGTGTTGTTTACAAACCACTCGGCCTCCAGTGTCCTGTCCTTGCAGCCTGAACGGACTGCCCAGGTCCTTCCCCCAACTGTAGAGCTCCAGTTCTCTCCAGCGTTGCCGAAAAGCAGGTGGCACATCGCCTGTCCGCCGTGGAGCTGCATGATTATTAAACAGCTAACATTCAGAACACATTCCAGAAATAACACCGGTATGTAAAGACCCACAGTGTGATGGGGGTGATTCAACCATCTCCCGTGGTAGACAGGAAGTGGTAGTACTTACTTGTTTGTATCTATTTAGCCAGCGGAACAAAAATAGGTTTGTAAGATCCGTCAGAAATATGGCCTAGTAATAGCATATGAATTATAGAGCTCTTTTATGGATTACATACTTTTTGCCCTCTTAAAATTCAGAAAAATTATCTTTTATGTGTATCTTTAGTATCAGGCTTTCTGAGGAGCTTACTGCAACCTTAGCAGGATTGAGTTAAAATATACGTACAACACGGCATTTTTTCCAGTCTTTAGGAAAGCTTCATTCAAGTGCTTTTCCAAAGGCTTTTGAAAATGAAATCTTCTGAGAGGGCCTCCTGCACTGCCATTGAATAATTCCCAGCAACAGCACGGACACCCGTCCGCTCTGCCGCCAGACGCCTGTCCCGCGTCTGTCCTCGAGCTGCCCTCTCCCTCAAAGCCTACTTAGCGCCTTTGCAGACATGCAGCTCAGATTTCAGCGAACATGGACAGATTTAATTTGGAGACTCTGTGGTCTTTGCTTTGCCCTGTGGAATTCTTGATGAAGGTAAGAAGACAGACTAGCGGCCTTAACAAGTCTTGTCCGAAGACCGATTTAATTTATTTCTCCTCCTGCAACTTTCTGAGATTCCACCTCTCCTAATGCTCCACGGGGGCTTTCATGCCAGGTTCCTGGTTGAGTGCAGCCAGTGGGAGGTGGGGAGATGGGTGGGGTCCCACAAGGTGAGGAGTGGCTGCTTCCCTCTGCTCCCCGACAGGCGGGCCTGTGCCGTAGCTGCTGGAGGATATGCACACGACAGAACTCCCCCGTCCCTGGCAACCGCTGATTTACTCTCTCTTACTACAGCTTGTCTTCCCTAGAATGTCACAGAAATGGCATCTGGAGAATAGACTCATGGAGGGCTGGGGCAGAGGGTTGGCTGCCAAGGCGGGAAACTTTGCGAGTGGTGTCCTGATGGGAGTAGCTGTCAGGTGGTCACGCACAACTGTTACCACTCCT
Source organism: Ursus maritimus (assembly GCF_017311325.1). Taxonomy (NCBI): domain Eukaryota; kingdom Metazoa; phylum Chordata; class Mammalia; order Carnivora; family Ursidae; genus Ursus; species Ursus maritimus. Next base: position 4,108,111 of record NW_024425563.1, on the reverse strand, counting down.
TAAACTTCCCCGTGTCAGGGCGGATCTTACTGGACGTAAGTGATACCCCAATAAAGCCAACTTTGGAAAGTGGGAAATGACTTAAGTAATAATTAGGTGTGTTGCCACCGCAGTAAGTTCCCTACGACAAATAGAATGACTTTCAGGAGATGCTTCGGTCCCTGCTCCGTGGTGCGTTGTGCCGTTTTGTGGCACTCATTCATATTTATAGGCCGATAACTTAATCCCTCTTTATTTTGATATGCAAGGAGATATTGAACGGAATGTGTTCAAGGAGAGACTCACACGCCCGTGTTTTCCACGACATTGTCCAGTCTCCGCGTAGTTTTTGCCTCCTGAGTGTCCTCCTCGCTCACGTCTGTAGCAGGTGTTGGGATGTGTGCCATCTGTAGAGCTTCGGTGATCAAATTCCTACTCATGACGTCTTCGTCTTAAGGCCCAACTAGCCAAAGGCTTGTGATTTCTTTGGCCGTGCAATTCCGCACGAATTTAACAGACGCCTGATGTATGTGTTTCCCATCAAGTCTGTACACTTGTCTCCATACCCAAGGTTCTGTCTTCATCTTCTGCAGCCCGCCTCATTTCCTTACTCTACCCTCCGCCCCGGCTTCCCCCCAGCCTGCGGCATTTGGCTGGAGACACTGAAGAACAGTAGGAGGGCAATACCTTGCATCAGGCCTTTGGCCTAAGTCACGTTTTTCAGCTGACTAGCTTTATCAGGCCCTTGCCGTGTGATGCCTCTTAGAACCTCATCTCTCCCCGTTGGCTGCCAGACACAGGTGGCTTTTCCAAGCCTCAAGGTCCCAGATTTCTCGACACAACATTCTTCTCTTAATTTTGTTCACAAACTCTTTTCTCCACTCACCTACATCTTGTATTAATTTACACTGTTTTGTGGTAGAAAAAAGATGCTGCTCTCTTGTATCAGAAGGACCCCTTTCAAGGGTCCCGCTCGTGAGTGATGTATGAAGGCTCTTCCCTTGATTAAGGACTCCTTCCCCCTCCATTCTGACTCCTCAGCCTCTGGGGTGTCCTCTGACTTCTCCGGAGATGCTCAGCAAGTGCAGCTGATAAAATAATTAGTATAGACTCTGTACACAGATCCTCGGCATTTGATTATGATCATTATGCTCCCACGATTCTGCCAGACAATGCCCTTAAGAACCCACACATTATCCTGCTCATTTTTTTTTTTTATCCCCCGTGACTCATTTGCTGCCAGGACTGTAGCTCGTGCATAGTCAATGTTTGTTGAATGAAATTGTCTTCATTTTTTTTTTTAAAGCAACTTTGCCAATACGTGTAAATTGTTAAGCATGCATGCTTGGTACTGCAGAGAAATACAAAATAGCCTTCCAGAGTCTTCCCAGGAAGATGTGCGCATTGCAAGGCAGCAAACAGAAGACAGTTGTACCTCAAGTGCCCTGGTGTGTACATCAGACTACTCAGCTGACAATGGTAATATCACTGGGAAATTGAGCTGCAGGGGCACGTTCAGTGAAGAACAAAGCCTCAGAATGTGTATGGGATTGGAGTGCATGGGGAATTGGATATAGAACATTTCAAGCTAAGGAAAAAAAAAACAGAAAAATCATATTTGCAAATGAGCCCAGCAGTTTGTGGGATAGTAAAGCAGACTACCCACCCAAAATGGACATGTATTAGGGGACGGAATTTAGCTTGCCTGCAAGGCTCTACATTTTTCTGGGTATGGAACATGAGGCTATCCTTTCTATGATTTCACATGACCCCCTAACTCCAGTTGAAACTATGTCTATTGAAACATGGTCTCCCTATGACCTTGGGCTTCTTTTACTTACTCAGTTTGGTCTCAGATTTTTTTTTTTTAAGATTTTATTTACTTATTTGAGAGAGAGAGCATGAGGGGGGCAGGGGCAGCGGGAGAAGAAGACTCCCTGCTGAGCAGGGAGCCCGATGGGGGACTCGATCCTGGGACTCCAGGATCATGACCTGAGCTGAAGGCAGTTGCTTAACCAACTGAGCCACCCAAGTGCCCCTTGGTCTCAGACTTTTTGAAAATATTGCAATTTCTCGTTGCTTGTGTACAGATTCTGAAAAGCTGCATTGCCGTTAAAGATGAGCTATGAAAGGTTTCTGCTAATATACTTCACCTGCTATGGAATTAATTTTTTTTTGCATTTGTCTAGAAAGGGTCTAAGTATTATCACCTTCATTTAAAATTCATCTAAAAGCTCCTGTGTATCTGTTCTGCATATAAAAACAATTTCCATATGCCATGCAAAATAGGAAAGAAAAATAGATTAAGAAACCCAGTATGTTAACTATAGACATATAATTCATGGTTTCTGGTGATCTTTGTTTAAAGAATTATATTCAGCACATGTAAGCACATGCCTATAATATATGTACACTTATACTAACACAAAATATGAATTTTTACATAAATCTGTATGTTAAAAAGAAGACTGCTCATCATTTGTTCAAGTGCATAAATTAGAGGCATTTGGAAAAATAAATAGAATACTAAAAAAGAATTAAAGTGAATGACTTTTATGATGTTTACTGGGCAATATGTGACCAGCTAGTACTGAAGGCCACGTGCTGAGCAGAAAGGATCAGGAGACACAGATGAAAACATTGTCAAATGAGACAACACCATGAAGAAGTCTGCAAGGCGAGGGACAGAACCGAAGTGTGGCGACTTTCCCATCTGACAGAAAAAAACATGGGCGTGTAGAGCATGTGGATTTATAACTGTAACAGTTCAGAAGAACACGTAACAGTATAAAAATATCCGAAGTGCCAGAAAGAAACACACACACACCCGAAAAGAATCTAAAATTGCAGGTCCCCTTCTGACTTCTGCTTCTGGAAAGGAGTGGGCGTACTTTTCTGGATTCTGCCACAAGGTACAGCTAGAAATCCTGGACATTTAGGTAAACGAAACATGGAGAAATGAAAGGAGCAGAGAGGAAGGTGACCAGCTAAGGACCTGGAGATGAGAGGAAGGACTAGCATGAGTTCCTCAGGTGTTCACTTCGCCCACATCTCCCTGACCAGGTCCTGGAGAGGCTGGCAACCTGGAAACAGCAGTGGTTCAACCCAAAAGCCCCCAGCAAAGCCTGCTGTCTCTAGTGGGACCAAGGGGAAAGGGGCAGCCTAGCCGGCCAGAATACGCTTGGCGTGTCAGGGCTGCTCTGCTCCAGCAAACACCGCATAGGCCTGCATCCCACTCCCAACTCCACGAGTAAAGGCCAGGTGGAGTGCTTGGCCACACTGTGCTGAGGCACCCCAAAACCCAGTGCAGGGGTGTCAGAGAAGGCCTGCTGTGGAGCTGGGACCTTCACCTCTACCATGGAGACCACTGCCACCTGCACCTGGTGAGGCGAGGTGCCCCTCATGCTCCCCACTGTGTGGGAGGAGGCCTCGCGGGGAGTCAGGACTCTTGTCAATGCAGGGACAGGAGGACCTGACCCAAAGTGCCGGGACGACCCCGTGAGGAGCAGCAGAGAGGTGCCCCTGCCCTGGCCGGGTGTTTCAGTGCAGGCATGGTGGACAGCCTGATTCCCACTTCGTCCAGCAGTAGTAACAGGGTGCCATGGAGGCCACGCACACAACTTGCACTCTCCCTGCAGCCACAGTGACAGGGGAGCCCCATGTCCTCTGTGTCCTGAAGCACAACATCAAATAAGATCCGGAGTCTTGGAACATAACACCCAAGGGTTAGGGATGGGGGAGGAGGGTATGACTCTTTAGGTACAGTGAGATGGAGTCGTCCACATCTTGACCCCGGTGGTGGTTACAGGGATCTGCACGTGGGATGAAGTGGCATAGAGCCATCCACACACGTTGTACCAATGTCCAATTCCTGCTTTTAATCTTGTGCTGTAGTTATTTAAGAGGTCGTTTTGGGAGAAAGTGAGCGAAGTATTCATAGGACCACTCTGGATGACTATTGCAATGTCCTGTGAATCTGTAGTTATTTTAAAACAAAAGCTTTTGAAAAGTACGTGCTACATATACATAAGTAGAAAATTAAAAAACAGGATGGCATATTATTATTATATCACTAAATGTGATTAAGATGAAAGTTTCCAATTAGGAAAAGAATTATATCCAATTTGAGAATATATTCATGTACAGAAATGGGAATATATATGAACATATGTGCATGCATCAGAAATTTCTGGAAGGATACATAGAAACTCTGGGTATTGGGGCAGATAAGTGGGGAGAAGCTGGAATCTGCTCTTTATTTCTGCCTTTCTGTACGATTTGCAAATTTTCCCATGTGAATTGATTACTTTCATAATTGAAATGTATTACCTAAAGGCTATAAAAGAAGAAATGATCTCGAAAACATATAATATTTAAAAGACCTGGTTGGAAATAATACTAAAACTAAATTGAATTCAAACCATAGAAATCTGCATTTGGGGATAATTCTAACACCAGGTGTATGGAACACTTAAATATATTTATTCCAAAATTTACGGTTCCTTGGATGATTTTTTCCCCAATCACTCCCAGTGTGTGGTACGCTTAAATAGCCGCCTTATGATTGTGCATTTACCTTCATCTCTGTTATTTCCATGACTGAGTGATTAGTTCGACAAAAACGTGGGACTGCGAGCATTACTACAAACAATATTTTACACTTGGAGAGGCAGGAGAACCTTAAGCAAAGTGTTGTAAGAACCCGAGCCTTTCCCGGGGCTGTATTCTGTTGTTTCCTTCTATGCAGTTGCTTCTCCTCCTGTTTCGCGCGCTCTCCCGCATTTCCCCCTTCCTTCCTTTGATAGCTGCAATCTCCAGGTTTCTGGCCCCGTTCATGCTATGGCACATTCATTCCACAAAGCATGTACTGAACATCTCCTGTGGGACAACTGTATTCTAGGCATCAGGAGCATAGCCGTGGGAAAAGAAGGTCTCTGTTGGAAAGGGGCGTACCTGCCAGCCTCTGAACTGGGCTCCGAGGGCCACCACTCCCATGTCACTGTGCCTCCTTCCCACCCACTGCAGCCTGGGGTGGAGGGGGAGCAGGAATTGGGTGGATCAAACGTGCTGACCGTTTGCTTGGGCCATTCCTTTCAGGCAGCACTAAATATCGAGGGGAACCACTTCCTACAGCTTCCAGGAGCACATCGTTGGGATTCCAAGAGCATAAGCGAATGCTGTCCCGTAGTCCCGCATGCTGTCCATGGGGCAGTCCCCAGGAAGGGAGGCAGCGGTGTCATCCAAGAGGGTAATTTCAGCACAACGTATTTTGGAACCTGTGCTCCATTTCATTATGTGTTTACGGGGAGCTGAAATAGAACAAGGGAAACAGGTTTGGGCTCAACGAGAGCATGCTTGTCTCCTGGTTACAACTTCAATCATCTATTAAATTGCATGAATCCTTTTCAGTTGCATTAATTTAACTTAACATCCATGGCGATAGATTGATGTCAGGAACTTTTTCAGTTTTAGCTGTTAGCCAAGAGCCCTCAGTGAAGTAAACAACTTAGAAAGAAATATCAGACTCTTCTCTGAGGCGAGCTTGGAAGGATTTCAAAGCTTTATCATTGGATTTTTGTTTTTTACTACAGCAAAACCCGCTACAAGAGTATCTCATGCTGCATCGTTCTTCCCTCTTAGGAAACTAATGTGTGTGCACAACATTTTGTTTGTGACAAAACAGTGGGTGGCATGAGCTAATCCTGGACTTTGATTAATGTTCCTGAGAATTTTACAAGTTTTCTTGAATTTCCAAGAGCTGTTTGACTCATCAGAGTCAACCTTTGGTAGACTATCTGCCCTGCACATCTTCCACCGAATTCAGCGAGAAGGCAGCTAGGGTGCAGAATAAGGACGGAAGTGCGGGGCGGAGGGTTGGCAAGAGCACCTGCTGTCCTTGTGTTGATTTCCAGGGTGGGCGCTGTTCAGGTGTTCTTGTGTGCTCACCCGGGCACGTGATTCGGGAGATCTGGAATGCATTGTGTTAACTGTGCCTATCATAGGTAACATTTTATCTCATTCAAAGTTAACATCCTTATGACTTAAGAAACAGGTTTACATGAGGATAGAACAATAGCTTCGGATACATTTCACATGTTTTGGACAAAGAGCTTTAGGCAAAAGAGAAAATATAAGTCATTTCATTAAATACTGACTGTTTTACTTCTATGAAATGAGAATTGATTGGCATATTTAAGTAAGCTGTTCTATGTTCATTTGATTCACTTATTGTCCATAAATATAACTGATTTAGATTTAACATTCTTTCTGCATTTTAGCAAAGCACATTCAAGTAAAGGAAAATTTTTATGGAATGAATTAACTTCACCTAGAAATGATCTGAACACAGAAACATTAACATTGAGGAGGGGCCAGGGGTACAGAAATAAGTTGTGAATGAATGACCCAGAGCGAAGGGTTAAATTTGCCCAATAGGATGCTATAGAAACATGGGGTATGTGGGACAGACGGAGTATCCTGTGTTTGGCAATGATTGTTTGTTTTTTTCCCAGTAAGTGCATCACTGTTATTCCAAAAATAATACACACTTAAAAGCATAAATGACTCTATTTCATTACACGGTCTTTTTGAATAATTTTTATTCTTCTGTTTCCAGGAGACACATATATTGGGGCAAAGGAGGAAGTTCACCATAGAACTGTCATAATTCCAGAGCCCTTCTCCGTGTGCCCTGCAGGCTCATGGCAGATGCGGAATGGCGTTAGAGGGATGTGTTTGCTTAATTATCCGCGTGGCACAGCTAAGGAGCATTTAATTTCCCTTTGCCTTGTATGGAAAGCTTAGCACTCCTCTTCCACACTTGGCTAGAGATTTGAGTTACATGATTTTTCTGGTTGAGGCTTGGCATCTCTCAAGGCAATATTAAAAAATTGATTTAATGATCTCCCACAGTATTCCTCTTTCTCAAATGCTTTAGTGGAAGTTCATCCATATTGCAGAATGGGGGTCACCAGAGTTCACCAGAGTTGGTTGATAGAAACGATCTCCTGATCGGATCCCTGTCTCCAGCCCTCCAGCCCCGACCCCACGCATGTCCTACACTACCTAAAAATTAACATTCCTTTTGTAGAGGCGTGAGCACAATATTTATGTATGCTTAAGATTTAACCTGGATTACATCCAAGAGGAAGAGAGGACTCACACTCTCCCGTCTGGTACGTGCGACGCACTTGGGGGTTTGTCTGTGTTATACATCTGTCGTATAAGTAAGCCTGCTGTAAGACCGAAATAGTCGCTGACATTCCCACTCAGCAGAGGATGCCTGCAGCATTCCCTCTCATGTCCGGACTCATGTGTCTCCCGCCAGCTGGACCGTGTCCTTCCAGGCCCATTGGACCTCCTCAGACCACAGAGATTTCCAAGCCACACGTTGTCTTAAGATATCTGTTGTACTTTCACCTTGTATCTTAAACTGTCAGTTTATTGGTCAATAATGTGTTTCCCATCTCAGCAACATGAAGTGGATATCGAAGAAAGTCATGTTGGTTGATTTCTTTCTGTGATAATAACGGCAGCAGTGCTGCAGAAATTGGGCAACATACGTAGCCAGCCCGCCTGAGGTCTACATTCCTGAGTCCACATTTCCTGAGTCACTGTCTCTTGGTGCATTAAATGGCAGTGAGAACATCCTCTACTCAGTTACTCGAAAGATTAAATGACAGGCAGGATGTCTCTCATAAGGAGTTACTGGGGTTGCTCATCACCTTTTGGTTCACATAGCGTTTCGCAAATACTATCAGGTGGGGTTCTGGAGACAGTATTATGAAGTGACCGGAACAGGTACATTTTGCCTGCCTTCGTCAGTTAGTTGAGTAAACTGAAGTTTGACACTATTAAATGAAGGGCTAGCTTGAGAGTGACCTGCGAGCTACTGGTATTTACAGAACTTCGGAATTTTAACCACACCTCGGCCCCTTTGTCTTGAATAATTGTTGAATAAATAACTCAGAGCAAGAAAAAAAAAAGTGTGTCTTTTCATACAGAGAGACGATGGCAAATAACCAAATCCAGTAAATGAAGTTGCTACATTTTAGGGCTAAATTTCAGTTTTTGATTATTCAGATAGTAAAGGTGGAACATTTGTGTGCTCATCCTACAAAAACAATTGGGAAGCACTCTACAGAATTCCCTGGCAGCTCAGCACAGTGTGGTGTCCCCGCTGGGTGACGACTTTGGGATCAAGAGAACTTGGTAAGGGCGGGAACTTCCTTCCCTTGGCGAAAGTGAGGTGACGGTGCCCCTCGTTCTTGTTACGTCTGCAGAAAACAGACTGTAAATAGTTACGATGTTAATGAATCCAGAGGTGAAGTAATGGAAGGAAACTGAATTTATTTCTGTCTAACATATTGTTCCTTGTCAATTTCCTTCCTTTGTAATATAATTTTTAACAAAATGCCTGACAAGTAATTTAGTGACAAGTATGATTAATGCTGAGGTCGCTTTTAAGGAGTGGCGGACAATATAGGGAACATTGTTTTAAACATAACAGCTGTCTTCCTGGTGTAATGCAAATACCTAGAAAACTAAAAGACTAAGCTTGCCCTCTACTGGAATTCAGAATTACACCACTGGCAGTTTTTTGAGTGTAGGGGGAAAAGATCTATATATTTTTGCTTCGCACATTTTAAATTCAAGCCTCCTTTTACCAAATAGGTTAATTCACTTTAATATATATTCGATGCACAGATCCAACTATGTGAGCCAAATGCTTTCAAGGTAGAATTTCAATTCCCACAGAAGCAGCTCTGGAGCACATAATCAGGTGGTCTGCAAAGTCATCTCAGCAGCAACTTCTGCTCCCTTACTCATTTTGCAAAATAGGCGTAATCAGCAAACACATAATTAGGAGTCCTAGTGGTTTTGGACTGGTGTGAGGTGCTTAATATAACCCCGGGAGTGAAATCATGCCAGAAAACCCAAACAGCAGCAAACAGCTACTGTGAGGGTAGCGCTGACAGTCGAAAGGGTGAGGAGTAGGTAGGGGGCAAGGTGGCGGTCACTTGCCTTTGGGAGAAGCTGCTCTCCCAGTACACTGGCTCTGAGTATCACTGTTACAGCCATTGAGGAGGTGGGGTTACCCTGGCACCTGCTGCTGGGTCATGGCCAGTGAGGGCTGCGGGCTGGGAGACCCCAGGAAAGGTAGAGGTCGGAAATGTGGATGGGCTCAAGGCAAGGTGCTGGCAGTTGACTTTGGGCGCAGGCAAGCGTGCCTCTCATTTGTCCTCTCCTTCCAGCTCAGCACCGTCCTATCCTCCTCTTCCTCTACAGTCTCCGGCGGCCACCAGCTGACGCCTGCATTCTGTTGCCATTTGAACATTTATGTCTGCACCCTCAATAGTGCACAGACTTTGGAAACTAGGAAATAGAAGTTTGCCATGCTGGAGGCTAGTACAAGTCAACACATCAAATATTTGCACGTATGCTCCTGGCTCGGGGTATTTCCTATTTATTGCATATGGCCAAAGGTTTAGAGAGAAAATACGTGCAAGGTTATCTATCAAGGCTAGAGGGAGCTTTTTTTTGGGGGGGGGGAGGAATAGCATATCCCAGACCTGTACCTCACCCTGCTGTTTAGACTTCAGTATCTAAAATAGCAGTTTGCTCTTTTAAAGCAACCAGAGCAAAGTGGGTTGAGAAGTTACGTGTGCTTCCATAAAGGACATTATATAACTTAACCTTTTCTGGTTTTCTTTAATAGTAGAAACTGACTCCTATTCTTTACATCAAGGTGTTTTATTGCAAAAATAGAATAATGGCATCTTTCCCAGTTTCTAGCAAAACAGTGAATTAAATTCAATAAATTTTTTAGTTTTTCCTAATACTCTTCATAAAACTTTGGTGAGTGTTTTTCCATAAAGGACATTATATAACTTAACCTTTTCTGGTTTTCTTTAATAGTAGAAACTGACTCCTATTCTTTACATCAAGGTGTTTTATTGCAAAAATAGAATAATGGCATCTTTCCCAGTTTCTAGCAAAACAGTGAATTAAATTCAATAAATTTTTTAGTTTTTCCTAATACTCTTCATAAAACTTTGGTGCTTCCCACTACTTTGGTGCGTGCCAGGACTCATCCCTACCAGAATGTAGCATGTCACAGTCTCAGTCAGGCAGAGTGCAGGTGTAGACGTAGATGTTTTTAAGTTTATCGGTGTTCTTTACTCAGGTCATGAATTCCAGAGCTCTGCCGGGTGAGCACATCTTAGAGTCATTTTGAGTTCTAGTTTAGGTTGTTCTCAAGGTTCAAATAGGATGTGAAAAGAAACAGGGTTTGGCTCGCCCTCTGTCTTGGCGCTGCTGGGTAGCCTCTGATCCAGCTAGAGGTCCAGCACTGCCTGCCTCGGTCATGGCGATGGGCACGCCACTCAGCCAGCCAGAGAGACAGAGTATGGCCATCATAGTTATTATTCCGGACCACCAAGAAAGAATCTGCTGATAAACAGTGAGGTCAGGAGACAGGAGTGGGTAGGGTTTCTTTTTAGAGCGTAATCACTTCTAAACATTGGGAGATTAAACAGGATTCTACCTCAAGGAAAATGAGAATGGTTGAGGTGTTTTCTTTCCCCAAATATGGAAGCTGTCAGTTATAAATAGATGGTACATAATTTTACATCTACAAAAGAGGACCTTAAAAAAATCCAGGTATTCACAGTAGCTGTCAATTGTTGACTGTTAGCTATGGGCCCTGTGTGTTACAAAGATTAATTTAGTATTGCTACAAACCTGCAAAGTAGATTATTACCTCAAGGCTTATTTTTGAAAAAGGAGGCTCGGACTGTTTAAACAGCTTGGCCACATTTACTTGGCCAAAAAAATAGAAAACATAGGATTTGGACTCAGGTTTTTCTTCTTTTTTTTTTTTTTAAGATTTTATTTATTTCTTTGACAGAGAGAGAGCCAGGGAGAGAGGGAACACAGGAAGGGGGAGTGGGAGAGGAAGAAGCAGGCTCCCAGCAGAGGAGCCTGATGTGGGGCTCCATCCCAGAACGCCGGGATCACGCCCTGAGCCGAAGGCAGATGCTTAATGACTGAGCCACCCAGGCGCCCCTGGACTCAGGTTTTTCTAATACGCAAGCTCACACTTGTGCCCTGCTACCCTTCCAGGAAATATATTAATTTAAAAGGCCTTTTCTACCAGAATAAATAAATATCAGCACCAATACAGAACCAGTTTTCTGCTGTCTTATTCAATGTATAGAAAGCCAATGATACTCTTTCCAAATAACATGGACTTCGATAGCTCTTTGTAATTCTCATCAGATTTCACTAGCTGTATTCCAGGTGGGTATTAACGAAGCTAGCTTTGGAAGGGAGCTACGTGGGAGAAGAAAGGCAAGGGTAATCCTGGATGGTGAGATAAATAGGGCCAGTGCGTGGTGGACCCACAAAAGACCCAAAATAGCCAAAGCAATCTTGGAAAAGAAGAACAAAACTGGAGGTATCACAATCTCATATTTCAAGATCTACAAAGTTGTAGTAAAAAAAGAGGGGGGTCAGTATGAAATTTCCCAAGTGTGGAAGGGAAAACCACTCTATACTTCAAGTTGCAATCCTCATACAGGGGTCACCTGAGAAGTGAACAAGGGTGCTTGGGAAGAAGGAGCACCAGGCATCTCCCTGGGGTTCTTCCTGGCACCACAGCCCAAGAGACAGACTGACTGCTGAGTCGAGTGTCCAAGATCAGAGACTGCAATCACAGCAGCCAGACACGGGAACCAGGCGTTTGAGAGAGCTTTTCTCCTTTGAGCCCAGCCTGTGAAACCAGAGGCCAAGGCGTGCCTGAGGGGCAGCTCATTTGCGGTGCCCTGATCCATTAGGGGAATGATGCCCGGTGAGGCTAAAAACTCTCTTCCTGTAGGACAAACGAGCAAGGGCCAGAAGGAGCAGGACCCCCAACCCCAGCACCTCCTCGGGGGGCTGCGGTTTGAGCCACAGAGAAGGCAGAAGACCCCTGCAGTATCATGAAATAAAACACCAGCTACACCAACCATCGGGTCACTGATAAAACCCAACTTTGTTGTAATAAATATGGCTTAGTGATGGAGATGACTGAAGCAAGGTGAAGATATTTTGGAGAGATGAATTCCCAGCCTTGAAACACTTTTTATTATACGGTGTATGCACGCAGATGCATTATTATTTTGAAAGTCAGAATATCACTTAATTTGTCACTTAATTACACGAGTAACCTCCAGAAAGTTTCACAGTGAAAAGCCTCAATTCGCACATGACAAAGGATCTGGATACTTGAGATGTTCTTCTTCCAGCTCTCATGCTTCTTGTCTTGTGGACTGCCCACTCTGCTTTCCCATCCCCCTTCAAATGCTAAGTTCACGCTGCTCAAACTCATTTTTCTTGTGCTGAATGAGGCATTGAATTAAGTTTTCTAAATACAAATTAAAGAGTATCTCTATTACCAGGAAGATTTGTGTCTTGTTAAACAATATAATGTTTTGAGTCCAATGAGTTCGCAAGAGCTACTCAGACCAAATTGGTTTTGCCCATATTTTAAAAATCTTTTCACATTTCGCTTATATATTCCACACAAATGCATAAATCTTAAAGCAACTAGAGTCAGCTGAAAAAAGAAATGTTCTAAGCATTTCCTGTGAATAAAAGATATTCAAGAAAGTAGGTTGAGGAAGATCAGGAAGAAACTGAAATGAGTCGTAGTAACTGATGAGCTGATTTAACACCCTTGAAGAAAGGAGTGGACTAGAAGTCGCTTGGCATATGTTTTTTCCTTTCTACGGAAAATACTCACCTTGCTAAAGAAACTTCTAAATACAAAGTAGCTGTCACTGTGAGTTTTTAACTGTATCTTCTCCTGTATGATTCACTGATTTCCTATGTGTCCATGTTCTTCTCGGCTTCCCCTTGATGGCCCATTGGAGAAGTACAGCAAAGGCTTATGGGTGGAGGGAATTAACCATGAGATGCAGACAGGTGAAAACAAGAGCTTAGTGCATACGCAGGGGTGCCTGCCAGTGAACGTCATACACTCATCTAAGTCTTTTGGTCACTGCTGCAAACTTGCCCTCCAGAAAGATTAGTCCCAGAGGTGGTATACAATAATGCTACTAAACTTGACCTATATCAAAACAAGTTAGAATGGCTTCAAGGAATATTTCATTAGTGGGTTAAGTTTCATTATTTTCATTGTGTGGTATCTGGTTGTGTTTCTTTTTTCTAGTTTGTCATTCTTTGCCAATCATGTTGACTGAACTGCAAACTTGCCTTCCAGAAAGGTTAGTCCCAGAGGTGGTATACAATAATGCTACTAAACTTGACCTATATCAAAACAAGTTAGAATGGCTTCAAGGAATATTTCATTAGTGGGTTAAGTTTCATTATTTTCATTGTGTGGTATCTGGTTGTGTTTCTTTTTTCTAGTTTGTCATTCTTTGCCAATCATGTTGACTGAGATATTTGGTCAATAATTAATATAAGAGCTCTTATAATTTGGTATTCTTGTGGCTAATCTTACTGTTTGCTTCTAGGTTTTTTTTTAAATTGAAATACAAAGGTATTTTGAAAAAAAATTTGTATTTTCCATTCAATCTTTTCCTTTGTGGCTTATATCTGTTTATTCGTGTTTAGAACTGCCTCCCTATTCTAAAATCGTATACATTTTTTATCTTCATTTTCTTGTAGTCCTTTTATGACTTCATATTTCACATTTAAATCTTTAAGCCATCTGGATTTTACCTGTCGGTACAGAGTGAGGGCACCAAATGATTACCAGTTGTCACAAAAGCTTTTGAAGTAATGGTTTCTTCTTTGATTGGAAATCCACTTTAATCATATATTAAATTATTATTTATGTTTATAGGGCTATGATTCAGAGACAAATTTTAGTTCATAAATAGAAATTTAGTTTCAAATATTGGAAGAAATTTTAGGACACATAAGATATTCTTGTCTTATTCCAACCTCCCCTAAAAATTCTTCACAGATACCATTAGCTCAACTATTTCCAAGATTTTGATAGAGAGAGCCTTTTATTGAATCAAAATTGATGCCCCAAACCCCACAGTTCTTACTTCTCTAAATCAGGGGTCAACAAACTTCTTTTGTGAGTATTTTAGGCTTTGTGGCCACATGGTCTCGGTGGCAAGTGCTTATTAACCGCCATTGCACCACAGCTGTGGGCACCGCCTGAATGAAGGGACACGGTTCTCTCCAACAACCTTTATTTATGGACACTACAATTTGAATTGTGAATAATTTTCGCAAAGAAGAACATATTCTTCTGATTTTTTTTCAACAATTTAAAAATGTAAAATAAATTGTTAGCTCATGAGTCCTACAAAAACAAGGGATGGGCCAGTTTGAGTCTGTGGGACATCGTCTTCCAACCTTTGTTCTATATGATAGCCCTTCACGTGTTTGGAAACAGTCGTAATAGACTTTCTACACTTTCTAGTTGGCAATCAATATTCTTTTTAAATATAATAATTTGAATTGGCATGGGTATCAGTTGAGGTGACTTACTACACAGTTATATAAGCCACTAAACTATAAATAAAAATAAAATTCCATGGGTATGACAGAACTCAGCAAAAATGTTGAAGTATTTATGTGTAGCATAATTCCATTGTGGCCTGAAGTTTTCTGCAGTCAAGGTATAAAAAGCAATGGGCTGAGGTGTTTAACTCTTATTTTTTTTTATTAAGGTAGGCAGTTCATCAAAAGAAAGTTTATACCACGAAAATTTTAAGAATTTAGTTTTGACGCATGGCGTCTTCTGGGGGAGGATGTTTATCATTGTAATAGTGTATTAGGAATTTGTTTATTGTACAACTTGTTTTTTTCCTTAAAATACGCTGTATTGGAGATCTTATATTAGGAGATCTTTTAGATCAGTCTTTTTTTTTTTTTAGCTGAAATGCATACTTTAATAAATACAGTATTTCCTCCATTCTTTTGATGAACACATTTTAAGTTATGTTATTGAATTCCTTTTACCGTGTGTAACTCTTTGTATTGTTAATCAAGCTTATTGCCTTAATACCTGTTTTCTCAAAAGCTACATATGGCTACGGATTTCTTTTGACCAATGTGTTATATAATTTTTATTCTATACCTTTAATCTTTCCATGTGGTTATATTTTAAATATGCCTCTTCTGAACAGAATAAATCAAGATTTTAGTTTTGTGTTTACTCTAACTACCGTTATCTTTTAATTTTGGATTCAATCATGGCTATAATTACTAGTACATTGGAATTCTACTCTGTGTTTTTCTGCTTTCCATCTATTTGTCATACTCGACTAAGCTTTCCTTCTTTTGTCTTGCTTTCTTTTGAATTAGATAAACCAGTTTATTTTATTTCCTCTACTGGTTTGAAAGTAAAATACTCTATTTCTGTTTGTTGGTGGTTATCACATTGTAACAAGTACATTTAACATAATAAGTAAAAATTTGATCCATTTCTTATTTCTTATTCCAGACAAACAAGGACTTCAGATTATTTTAGTGCTAATCACCAGCATCCTGCCTTTGCTGACTGTGCTGTTGTTACTTCCCAGGCTTTAATTATACCTTGGTCGTTTTAATCTTTAATTGTTTCAATTGTTTAAATTATCATTATCGAATTACTTACTCTTTTCTTTCTCTTGGATAAATAAGAGTAGAATCCTTGCTCACAGGACAGATGCATGTTTAACTTTTAACACTCTACTTAAAAGCTTCCCAAATGACCTGTCCTTAGGTCTCACCTGGTCCAGCTCAGCCCTGTAGGAGAGTTTCAGATGCTTCACATCTTTGTCAGTGTTTGGTATTGTCAGTTTTGACTTTTAAGACTCTGATGGGTCTTAATTTTTTTCCCTGATAACTTATGATGTGAGGCACCTTCTTTTTGTCCTGTGCTTATTGATGTCTCAAAGTAGTTCTTCTCTGAAGTGTTTGTTCAAGTCTTTTTACCATTTTACTTGGGTGGTTTATTTTTTTGCTGTTGATTTATAGGGATTCTTTATATATTCTGGATACTAGTCCTTTGCCAGATATATGCAAATGTATTCTCCCAGTCTGCCTTTCGTTCTCTTTATGGTATATTTTGATGAGCTGAATTTGTTAGCATTAATGAATTTCAATATCTTCATATTTTTGTGCTTGCTTCTTTATGGATCGTTTCTGAGAAGTGTATTTAGATCTGTTTTATGGTGCAGCATATACTCTATTTCAACAGAATTTCATGTGCCTCATTTATCTCTTCTGTCCTTCTGGAACTCCAGTTATGTATGCCTTTTACCGTTTGATGTTATCCCAGAGTTCAACAAGGCTTTGGTCTCCTTTGTAAATATTTTTCCCTCTCTGTTCTTCAGATTGGACAATCACTATTGATCTGTCTTCAAATCCATAGACTGTTCCTCCAGCCACCTCTCCTCTGGTGTTAAGAACATCCAGCGATTTTTTAAAATTTCAGATATTTTTCATTTTAGAATTTCCATTTGTTTTATTTTTTATACTGTATATTTCTCCCCTGAGATTACTCATCTCTTCACTCCATAGAGCTATTTTTCCCTTGAAGCCCTTGACTGTGTCTACGACAGCTGCGTTTGATTCCTTGTCTGCTAATTCTAAGATGTCAGTGATTTTAAGGTGTGTTTCTGTTGACTCCTATTCTGTTGAATATGCAAGATATTTTACTATTTTGTCGCATGTCTAGTAATTCTGTATTGCGTGCTGGACATTGGGATTGATGCATTCTGATACTGTGGTTGATTCTGATGCTTACTGAATTATGATGTAGCAGGCGGTTGCACTCAGGGCCGATTACCTTGAACTTATAGAAGTTTGGTTTTGCACTTTATTAGGGCAGGCCTCTAGATGTGGACCTTTGGGGATTGCAGTAGACACCCTGAAGTGTTTACCAAGCCTCTAATTGGGTAGGAATATAAATCTGAATTCTGTTTTCCTTCTGGTGGGCAATAATGGGAATCTAAATTCAGTTTTTTCAGCCTTCCTAGTGCTGCTATCTACAGGGCTATGTGGTGTCTTTTGCAGACATCTGTAATTCACAATTCAGTTAATATTTGTGGGGATTTATATGTAGACTCTGGCCTTTCCCACTGTGGCTCTTTCATTTCTGAAATTTTCTACCTCAGTTTTCAGCTGCCCTGGCAGCCTCAAGCTCTCTACTCTGGCACCTAAAGCCTCAAGCTCTCCACTCTGGCACCTAAAGCCAGTGAGCCTGTGTTTTGTTGGTTGGTTGGTTGTTTTCCTGACCTTGCTTCCTCCTGTGTGCTAGGGAGCATCAGTATCCGTATGAACCTTGATCTAACTTCGTGCAGTTCTTTCCTTCAAGGGTTATTACCTTATCCCTACTCTTTAGGAATCTTGAGAACCATGAAATTGTGTTTCTTTTAAATTTTTCCCAGAGTTAACCAGGTTAGTCTGATATGTTACCTTACCATTAATAGCATCAGAATTACCCAATTCAGTATTTTAGTTCATGAACTCTCTCTTGAGCTGTGTTTCATAGTGTTGTTATTTCTATCCTTTAAAATTCTATTTTGCTCCCTATATTTTTATTTCTATACCTTCTCTTTGGATATTTTTCTAATTTGGCTTTTCAGTTTTGACAGTCCTCTTATTCTCTTGTCATGCTTTCAATTATCTTTTAAAACACATTAAGCCTCGTCATTTCATTTGATAATTCCATTCTCTTCCATATCTTGGGATCTGATATATAAGGGGAGGGTTGCTTCTTTTGATTTTAATTTATGGTGGCTTATTTCTTTATGTTTATTTGAGTTTTTTATTGTAAGTTTTTCCTCCCTGTGGAACTTTCATCTATAGGAATGTCTTGAGCATGGACATTAAGGTGCATTCCTGAAGTGACAAATTTGTTGTATTCTATCAAAATATGGGGGGGGTACATATCCAGAATTGGATTGCTTTAAGTTTATGTCTGGCTTGATGTTTATGGGACCCACAGTTAATGCGAATGGAAACTCTAAACCCAGAGGTGTTTAGGAGTAATTAGTAGAGATACACTTTTTTCTTTTTTGAAATGCCATGAGAGTGAAGTTTCTTCCAGAGGTCTGTTTACCAATTTTGCTGTCCATGGAAGCTTTCCTATCTGCTTTTACTTGAGGCATTTCAGACTGTGGTTTTGGGTACGTAAAGGCTCTGACTTCTTTTTTCTATGTGCTTGGAGAATGTTCTCATCACCAGTGTGAAACATCCTTCCTTGTGCATGGTCCTGCTGCTCACCTTGTCTTCCAGTTCATCTCAAGGCAGCACTGCCTCGCCCCTCTTCTCGTTGTTTGCATCTGCTGGGGTCTTCTTTACAGACCTTTATTATCATCTCTCCTATACCACTTAATTGTCTATTATCTTGAGTGAAAAATCAGAGTTAATTTGTTTTCCATTACAGCGACTCCTCTGTTACTTGGTGGATAAATTTGGGCCAGTTAGTAATGACTGGGAGTATTAATATTTTGGACACATGCCTCCTCTGTTATTTTGTGCTTCCTCCTTTTAATACTTTCCAGTTGCTTATTTTTTCCCTTCTTGTATTATTATCTATTGCTGTATAACAATACCACCGTATTTGGTGGCTTAAACAACACGTTTATTTTCCCAGTTTCTGTGGGTCATGGGTCCTCATAGCTTATGCGCTCCTGTCCTCAGGCTCTCACAAGCCTGCAATCCAGATGTCTGCTATGGCCGGGGGTCTCATCTGAGGCTTCATGGGAGAAGGACCCACCCCCAGCTCACGTGATCACTGGCAACACTCAATTCCTGGTGGGGTGTTGGACCGATGGGTTTTTCTTTTTAACACTTTGGATTATTCATATTTTGCATTCCTTTGTGCATGGCCCTGCTGCTCACCTTGTCTTCCAGTTCGTTTCAAGGCAGCATGCCTCGCCCCTCTTCTCCTTGTTTGCATCTGCTGGGGTCTTCTTTACAGACCTTTATTATCATCTCTCCTATACCACTTAATTTTCTATTATCTTGAGTGAAAAATCAAAGTTAATTTGTTTTCCATTTACAGCGACTCCTCTGTTACTTGGTGGATAAATTTGGACCCATTAGTAATGACTGGGAGTATTAATATTTTGGACACATGCCTCCTCTGTTATTTTGTGCTTCCTCCTTTTAATACTTCCCAGTTGCTTATTTTTTCCCTTTTTGTATTATTATCTATTGCTGTATAACAATACCACCGTATTTGGTGGCTTAAACAACACATGTTTATTTTCCCAGTTTCCGTGGGTCATGGGTCCTCACAGCTTATGCGCTCCTGTCCTCAGGCTCTCACACTAGGAATGCAAAATATAATAATCCAAAGTGTTAAAAAGAAAAACCCATCGGTCCAACACCCCACCAGGAATTGAGTGTTGCCAGTGACACGTGAGCTGGGGGTGATCCTTCTCCCATGAAGCCTCAGATGAGACCCCCGGCCATAGCAGACATCTGGATTGCAGGTTGTGAGAGCCTGAGGACAGGAGCGCATAAGCTTGAGGACCATGACCCGACGAAACTGGGAAAATAAACATGTGTTGTTTAAGCCACCAAAACGGTGGTATTGTTATACAGCAATAGATAATAATACAAAAGGGAAAATAAAGCAACTGAAGTATTAAAAGGAGGAAGCACAAAATAACGAGAGGCATGTGTCCAAAATATTACTCCCAGTCATTACTAATGGCCAAATTTATCCACCAAGTAACAGAGGAGCGCTGTAAATGGAAAACAAATTAACTTGATTTTTCACTCAAGATAATAGAAATTAAGTGGTATAGGAGAGATGATAATAAAGGTCTGAAAGAAGCACCCCAGCAGATGCAAACAAGAGAAGAGGGGAGGCATGCTGCCTTGAAGAACTGGAAGACAAGGTGAGAGCAGGCCATGCACAAGGAAGGATGTTTCACACTGGTGATGAGAACATTCTCCAAGCACATAGAAAAAAGAAGTCAGAGCCTTTACGCCTCCAAACCACAGTCTGAAATGCCTCAAGTAAAAGCAGATAGGAAAGCTTCCATGGACAGCAAAATTGGTAAACAGACCTCTGGAAGAAACTTCACTCTCATGGCATTTCAAAAAAGAAAAAAGTGTATCTCTACTTTAATTACTCCTAAACACCTCTGGGTTTAGAGTTTCCATTCCATAACTGTGGGTCCCATAAAACATCAAGCCAGACATAAACTTAAAGCAACTAATTCTGTATATGTCCTCCCCATATTTTGATAGAATACAAACAAATTTGTCACTTCAGGAATGCACCTTTAATGTCCATGCTCATATCTTTATAGATGAAAGTTCCACAGGGAGGAAAACTTACAATAAAAACTCAAATAAACATAAAAGAAATAAGCCACCATAAATTAAAATCAAAAGAAGCAACCCTCCCCTTATATATCAGATCCCAAGATATGGAAGAGAATGGAATTATCAAATGAAATGACAGGCTTAATGTGTTTTAAAAGATAATTGAAAGCATGACAAGAGAATAAGAGGACTGTCAAAACTGAAAAGCCAAATTAGAAAAAATATCCAAAGAGAAGGTATAGAAATAAAAATATAGGGAGCAAAATAGAATTTTTAAAGGATAGAAATAACAACACTATGAAACACAGCTCAAGAGAGAGTTCATGAACTAAAATACTGAATTGGGTAATTCTGATGTATTAATGGTAAGGTAACATATCAGACTAACCTGGTTAACTCTGGGAAAAATTTAAAGAAACACAATTTCATGGTTCTCAAGATTCCTTAAAAGTAGGGATAGGTAATAACCCTTGAAGGAAAGAACTGCAACGGGTTAGATCAAGGTTCATACGTGGATTGATGCTCCCTTAGCACACAGGAGGAAGCAAGGTCAGGAAAACAACCAACCAACCAACAAAACACAGGCTCACTGGCTTTAGGTGCCAGGTGGAAGCTAGAGTGCGTGAGAGCTTGAGGTGCAGGGCAGCTGAAAACTGAGGTAGAAAATTTCAGAAATGAAAGAGCCACAGTGGGAAAGGCCAGAGTCTACATATAAATCCCCACAAATATTAACTGAATTGTGAATTTCACGATGTCTGCAAAAGACACCACATAGCCCTGTAGATAGCAGCACTAGGAAGGTGAAAAACTGAATTTAGATTCCCATTATTGCCCACCAGAAGGAAAACAGAATTCAGATTTATATTCCTACCCAATTAGAGGCTTGAGTAAACACTCTCAGGGTGTCTACTGCAATCCCCAAAGGTCCACATCTAGAGGCCTGCCCTAATAAAGTGCAAAACCAAACTCTATAAGTTCAAGGTAATCGCCCTGAGTGCAACCGCCGTTGCTATCATAATTCAGTAAGCATCAGAATCAACCACAGTATCAGAATGCATCAACCCCAATGTCCAGCATGCAATACAGAATTACTAGACATGCGACAAAATAGTAAAATATCTTGCATATTCAACAGAATAGGAGTCTACAGAAACACCTTAAAAATCATCGATATTCAGAATTCATAGGAATGAATCAAAACAGCTATGTTCGTTAGACACCAGTCAAGGCGCTTCAAGGGAAAAATAGCTCTAGGAGTGAAGAGATGAGTAATCTCAGGAGAAATATACAGTATAAAAATAAAACAAATGGAAATTCTAAATGAAAAATATCTGAAATTTTAAAAAATCGCTGGATGTTCTTAACACCAGAGGAGAGGTGGCTGAGGAACAGTCTATGGATTTGAAGACAGATCAATAGTGATTGTCCAATCTGAAGAACAGAGAGGGAAAAATATTTACAAAGGAGACCAAAGCCTTGTTGAACTCTGGGATAACATCAAACGGTAAAAGGTATACATAACTGGAGTTCCAGAAGGACAGAAGAGATAAATGAGGCACATGAAATTCTGTTGAAATAGAGTATATGCTGCAACATAAAACAGATCTAAATACACTTCTCAGAAAGATCCATAAGAAGCAAGCACAAAAATATGAAGATATTGAAATTCATTAATGCTAACAAATTCAGCTCATCAAAATATACCATAAAGAGAAGAAAGGCAGACTGGGAGAATAATACATTTGCATATATCTGGCAAAGGACTAGTATCCAGAATATATAAAGAATCCTATAAATCAACAGCAAAAAAATAAACCACCCAAGTAAAATGGTAAAAAGACTTGAACAAACACTTCAGAGAAGAACTACTTTGAGACATCATAAGCACAGGACAAAAAGAAGGTGCCTACATCATAAGTTATCAGGGAAAAATTAAGACCCATCAGAGTCTTAAAAGTCAAAACTGACAATACCAAACACTGACAAAGATGTGAAGCATCTGAAACTCTCCTACAGGGCTGAGCTGGACAGGTGAGACCTAAGGACAGGCATAAGCTTTTAAGTAGAGTGTTAAAAGTTAAACATGCATCTGTCCTGTAGAGCAAGGATTCTACTCTTATTTATCCAAGAGAAAAGAAAAGAGTAAGTAATTCGATAATGATAATTTAAACAATTGAAACAATTAAAGATTAAAACGACCAAGGTATAATTAAAGCCTGGGAAGTAACAACAGCACAGTCAGCAAAGGCAGGATGCGTGGATTAGCACTAAAATAATCTGAAGTCCTTGTTTGTCTGGAATAAGAAATAAGAAATGGATCAAATTTTACTTATTATGTAAATGTACTTGTTACAATGTGATAACCACCAACAAACAGAAATAGAGTATTTTACTTTCAAACCAGTAGAGGAAATAAAATAAACTGGTTTATCTAATTCAAAAGAAAGCAAGACAAAAGAAGGAAAGCTTAGTTAGCATGACAAATAGATGGAAAGCAGAAAAACACAGAGTAGAATTCCAATGTACTAGTAATTATAGCCATGATTGAATCCAAAATTAAAAGATAACGGTAGTTAGAGTAAACACAAAACTAAAATCTTGATTTATTCTGTTAGAAGAGGCATATTAAAATATAAACCATGGAAAGATTGAAAGGTAAGAATAAAAATTATATAACACATTGGTCAAAAGAAATCCGTAGCCATATGTAGCTTTTGAGAAAACAGGTATTAAGGCAATAAGCTTGATTAATACAAAGAGTTACACACGGTAAAAGGGAATTCAATAACATAAGCTAAAAGTGTGTTCATCAAAAGAATGGAGGAAATACTGTATTTAATAAAGTATGCATTTTTAGCAAAAAAAAAAGACTGATCTAAAAGATCTCCTAATATAAGATCTCCAATACAGCTGTATTTTAAGGAAAAAAAACAAGTTGTACAATAAACAAATTCCTAATACACTATTACAATGATAAACATCCTCCCCAGAAGACGCCATGCTCAAAACTAAATTCTTAAAATTTTCAAGTGGTATAAACTTTCTTTGATGAACTGGCTCACCTTAATAAAAAAAAAAAAAATAAGAGTTAAACACCTCAGCCCATTGCTTTTTATCCTTGACTGCAGAAAACTTCAGGCCACAATGGAATTATGCTACACATAAATACTTCCAACATTTTTGCTGAGTTCTGTCATACCCATGGAATTTTATTTTTATTTATAGTTTAGTGGCTTATATAACTGTGTAGTAAGTCACCTCAACTGGATACCCATGCCAATTCAAATTATTATATTTAAAAAGAATATTGATTGCCAACTAGAAAGTGTAGAAAGTCTATTACGACTGTTTCCAAAACACGTGAAGGGCTATCATATAGAACAAAGGTTGGAAGACGATGTCCCACAGACTCAAACTGGCCCATCCCTTGTTTTTGTAGGACTCATAGCTAAAATTTATTTTACATTTTTAAATTGTTGAAAAAAATCAGAAGAATATGTTCTTCTTTGCTAAAATTATTCACAATTCAAATTGTAGTGTCCATAAATAAAGGTTGTTGGAGAGAACCGTGTCCCTTCATTCAGGCGTGCCCACAGCTGTTGTGCAATGGTGCTGGAAAGCACTTGCCACCGGGACCATGTGGCCACAAAGCCTAAAATACTCACAAAAGAAGTTTGTTGACCCCTGATTTAGAGAAGTAAGAACTGTGGGTTTGGGGCATCAATTTTGATTCAATAAAAGCGCTCTCTATCAAAAATCTTGGAAATAGTTGAGCTAATCGGTATCTGTAAGAATTTTTAGGGGAGGTTGGAATAAGACAAGAATATCTTATGTGTCCTAAAATTCTTCCAATATTTGAAACTAAATTTCTATTTATGAACTAAAATTTGTCTCTGAATCATAGCCCTATAAAACATAAATAATAATTTAATATATGATTAAAGTGGATTTCCAATCAAAGAAGAAACCATTACTTAAAAAGCTTTTAAAACTGGTAATCATTTGGTGCCCTCCTTGTACCGAAGGTAAATCCAGATGGCTTAAAGATTTAAATGTGAAATATGAAGTCATAAAAGGACTACAAGAAAATGAAGATAAAAAATGTATACGATTTTAGAATAATAGGGAGGCAGTTCTAAACACGAATAAACAGATATAAGCACACAAAGGAAAAGATTGAATGGAAAATACAAATTTTTTTCAAAATACCTTTGTATTTCAATTTAAAAAAACCTAGAAGCAAACAGTAAGATTAGCCACAAGAATCAAATTATAAGAGCTTTATATTAATTATTTATCAAATATCTCAGTCAACATGATTGGCAAAGAATGACAAACTAGAAAAAGAAACACAACCAGATACCACACAATGAAAAAATGAAACTTAACCCACTAATGAAATATTCCTTGAAGCCATTCTAACTTGTTTTGATATAGGTCAAGTTTAGTAGCATATGTGTATACCACAATTC
>NW_024425563.1:4066883-4083334 GCF_017311325.1 Ursus maritimus | reverse complement strand
TGCATTCCTGCTGGTCACCCATCCTTCCCCAACAGTGTCTACAGTTGATCAGATTATATATGCTTTTTCCAAAGAAGTCAAGGTTATTTAGTTCATAATATTACATATGAAAAAAAAGTATTAGTGCAGATCTGGGATATGGATGTCATCAAGAGATGCACTAGCCAGGAATCGTTCACTGTGGAATCATATCTGATCCTACCCTAGGAGCAGCACACTGTACGTTTTATCACTTACTTCTGAGTCCATATATAAACACACTGGCCCTGTGTCCCATTCTCAAAGGACTTCTGTTTGCTAACTACTGGAATAATTAATTTAAGTTCAAGTATTAATGACTACTGATGGCATTCTATGTAATCATCCAGACCACATTTTCAAAACTGAGGCCTCTGTGCCTTAAGCCAAGGGAACAAGCAATGTGAGGCTTATTGACTCCTTAAGAGGATCAATCTGCCACACATAGAATGTCTTCTAAGCAGGGTCATTGGCCCCAGACAAGTCATGATATATAGAGTTGGAACTTCTTTAACTGAAAATGCCAAAACACAATTGTCTTCAAAATATCTAACCTATTTTGGACTTTCTATCACCTAATTTGTTGCCTCTCTCCATTTACTTTGCGAGCGTAGAAAATAGTGATGAAAATTATAACAAATGCTCCAAATCAATTCCTTTTCTGTTGCAAGATTTTAAAAATGGAAATGATTTGTCTCCTTACAAGACCACATTTTTAGGTTACAAACTAGACTAAAGCTTTCATTAAAAATTTTAATTG
Organism: Ursus maritimus; assembly: GCF_017311325.1. Classification (NCBI taxonomy): domain Eukaryota; kingdom Metazoa; phylum Chordata; class Mammalia; order Carnivora; family Ursidae; genus Ursus; species Ursus maritimus. Next base: position 4,082,556 of record NW_024425563.1, on the reverse strand, counting down.
TTTCTCCTTTCAAACAGGTTAAGCCAAATACTTAGTGTGTAGTTTTTGGAAAACATTGTACATAATTCCAATTTATGCTTATTAGTATGTGTGTCCTTACAACTCAGGAATTCCCTCTCTATCTCTTTGCTTGTGTGTGTGTGTGTGCGTGTGTGTATGTGTGTGTAAAATTGCTGGCACCAATTGCTATAGTCAATATTTAAAGTGCTAAGCTCAACACAAAATCTAAAATTCTATCGGAAAGGAGCTATTTCTACCACTTGAAAAATGTCCTATCTGCCCAGCCCCTGCGCACAGCTTTCTAGCTGTGACTTTGGAACAAAGCCATGATTCTTCTACCGGAAAATGTTTGGGGATAGACTTTGAATGTTAAGTCATTTGGGATGATGTTTTTTTCACTTCGTGCTAGCATCAACTGTTTGTGCAGTATTAAGACATCAGTTAAACTAAAGCAAATGCAAAATAGATATTATAGCTAGACTTAATGCTGATGCTTAGCATACAAGCACATCTCTAGAATACTTCCTTACAGAGATGTGGCTGTGGAGATTTTAGCAGTGTTGGGTTTGCCTGGTCTAATGCAGATCAATCCACATGGTACTAAAAGCTCACTGAGGACACTGCCACATATTTGAAATCTGTGATCATTTGGACGTGGTCAAAGTAGATTGTCCTTTGTATAAAAGATGAACTGGTTCATGAAGTAAATTAATTGTATGAAAATATTCCAGATTGGGTCCCAGTTGACTGCAGGGTTCTCTCTTGCTCTAAAATTGTGATGTGATTTTTTTTCAAGCACCATTTACATACTGATGTGTGTACTCCATCTCATTCTAATTAGTCATTTACATACGCCTACTAAGGACAGCGTAGGAGACGCTCCTCCAGCCTCGATGGAGCTGTGGGTTTTTCTCTTTTCGTTGCTTCTTCCTCTTCCCCTCCCCCTTCTTGCTTGAAAATAACAAGATCATTTTCTATGTGATCAGCTGAGAGACAGATGCATTTGAATCGAAGTGAACCGATTAACGGCGATGTATGGTCACGGTGTTTAGAAGAAGACAGGGCACAGATGAACCTCCAGGGACGTCACGCCAGGGGGTGGTCCTGCACAGCCAGGTGTGGGGGAGCACAGGGATGCTGGTGGCAGCACAGATTTCTGCAGGGCGGGTCTGGAGGGGGCCCAAGACTGGACGCGTGTTCTCAACCTCCTCCTTCCCGCCTGTCTTCTATGATTGTACCTCCCACCCCTGCCTCCCCCGGCTTGCACAAAAGGCTCCAAATGACTGTGTGAGTCATGTGTGGGTATTTCCAAGAACCGCTGGCGTCCTCTGAAAGCCCTGTCCGTGAGGACATTTCCAGCTTGCTGTGTGAGGATGCCAGTCCTCTGCTCCCATTCACAATAATTCTCCACATGCTGCTTTGGAGACCTTGGCTTTTTTTTTTTCCTTCAGCTTTAAGCAGAAATGTTTAATGCAGATGAGATTTTTATTTCCTTTTCCGTATACAGGAGTCACTGAACGCGAGTGCGAAAGAACTGGCTTGATATGGTGGAGTTAACAGAGACAGTACATAATTATCATTATCCGCGACAATTAAGGCAGCGTCAGGCTGTGTTGTGACAGTTTATTGTGGTGTGTGGTGATGCAGTAAAGTGATATTTATACCCCCGTGACTGCTCTGCCATTCAGAATTTCATAACTATATAAATGCATTCTGTGGATAGAGCATATGTCTTCAGCATTTCCCTAGTAGGCTGCATCTTTAAACTGGGAATGCGGCCCACAAAATGAGAATAAATCCATAGCATAGATCAGAGGATAAAAAGCTGCACGATGATGAATGAAATCTCCCAGTGCCGTCGGGGTGTTAGAACCTGTAGGTACAGGACCTGTGGTCAGCGTGGCTGAGGGACCAGACGCACAGAGGCCAGGCTGGGAAGAGAAGGGGGAGCAGGCACATTAGGGAAGGGGCTCTGTGATGGGCTGAATGTGTCTCCTTAAAATTTGTATGTGGAAACCTACCCCCAAGGATACAGCCTTTGGGAGGTCAGATGAGGTCCCCAAGGTGGAGCCCGTGTGAGTGCTTTGATGTCCTTCTAATAGGAGTCCCAGAGAGCTTGCTCCCTGCCAGGGGGAGGACACAACACAGGGGAGAAATCCCAAGTCTGCAGCTCAGAAGTGGCCCTCCCCAGACGCTGAATCCACTGGCTCCTTGTTCTTGGACTTCCAGCCTCCAGAACGATGAGAAATAAATGTCTGTTGTTTCTAAGCCGCCCGGCCTGAGGCATTTTGTTAAGGCAGCCCAAACAGACGAAGACTTGGCCTGACTGTTCATGCAGTTCAGACTGGGGAAACGTATTCCAGCCTTGACTCAAAGCTGGAATCAGACAAGTCCGGGCGGCTAGCATCCAAGGGAACCCAGTGAGGCCGATGATTGGATGTCAGTGACGGGGTAAAGAACCAGGGTTTCCACGACAGATGGCCTTCTAGACCACAGCATGCAGGAGAGCGTGAGATGTGAGAGCTGAAATCAGCATTCTGAGCGCACGGGATAGAAATTCCAGGACACACATACACTGTGGGAATTCTGGCTCCGCCACTGACAAGTGGTATCATCCTGTTTCCCATCCCCCCCGGGGAGACACGCCACCGGCACCTGCTGATAGGGCGGCTGTTGCTAGGTTAAGCTGGCTAGGTATGAATGAGGCACTCAGGGGCATGTCTGTTAGTTGTTACCACTACATAGGTTGCTGTATGAGAGGTAGCCTTGCTAGAGTGTGAAAGCACGCAGGGGGCGTGTCTGTTTGCATCGTTACCACTGCATGGGGCGTGCTGTTGATTACTTGTCACTTTTGTACAAATCAGTGTTTTATTCTCAGACATTGGAAGATGGAACCATCTATTTCAGTGTATTTAGATTTTTAGAAGAAGATTACTATCTAAAGCTCAAAGGAATGACTTACCGAAATTAAATCTCAAGTTACTTTTGGCATTTTGGGGAAATCTTCACCACACACTGGGGGATGTGGGGGCTGTCCAACGTGGACTCTCGCCCTCCCCTGGTGCCTCTTCACTCTCCTCCAGCATCTCAGCATGCCGGGAGGCTGACTTCACAGAAGTGGCATCCGCCCTGTGCTTCTCCCGGGTTGGGCTGAAGGGAGGACTGGGGAGGGGGAGGGCAGAAAGGGCAGAGGTTTTTCCCCATACCCTTCCCCCAGTTCCCTGAAGACCATGGCTTCTGTCGGGCAGCCTTGGCACCAGCGCCCTTCCTGGGATCCGGCCTCTGCTCCCCAGTTACGAGCCCTGGTACAGCACAGTGCTGGTGGTTTTCCCAATCTTGCCTGCACCTTTAAAAACTCTCTTCATTAGCCTTTCCTCCATTTCCCAGTGTGAGTGTGCCTTCTACTTCCTGCCCTGGCTGCTTCTGTGGTCCTTTAAACCACATCCTGTGGTTTCTTTTTGTTTTGTTTTGTTTAGATTTTATTTATTTATTCGACAGAGATAGAGACAGCCAGCGAGAGAGGGAACACAAGCAGGGGGAGTGGGAGAGGAAGAAGCAGGCTCATAGCGGAGGAGTTGTGATGGGCTTGATCCCTTAACGCTGGGACCACGCCCTGAGCTGAAGGCAGAGCTAGACGCGCCACCCAGGCGCCCCATCCTGTGGTTTCTAAGCTACTGGGGAATATTCTATTCCTCTCTTTCTTTCCTTGCCACCTGAGACAGCTGACAGTTTAACCTTTGGCATTTGGATACTCAGACACGCCCCTAATAGACAAAGCAGGGGGAGGGAAATTAATGCTCTGTGCCTACGTATCCCTGTTTAATTATGGAGAATATGTTAATTTTTAAAAGCATTACCGAGATGCTTAGTAAAGTAGCAGGTGTTACAAAATTGCATTTTTATTATCCTTCCCTGTATCAGACATGGAAATTATGGTCTCTACCACAATTTCACTACTTACTAAATGTTCCTCGTCAGTTATCACAGATAAATGCTTCTTTTAAAATCATATGTAGACAATTAGAAACTTTTAGGTTAATTAATTTTCTCTATTAGGAGAAAAGACTTACATAAAGGGAGTGGGACTAAGGTGATGCTGTGATAAGACTACTTTTTTTTTATTATTGAATTCTTCAATGTAGACAGATGGCATAACCCAAAGGACAATTTGGTGGTAGCAACTCTTTAGAGAAGAGGTCCTAAAAGGAAACTTTTTTTTTTTTTTTCCTCACACACAAAACAGTTCTAACACCAAATATTGGGGAGGGGGTACTTTCCACAGCAACCAGTTCTTCGGATGTCTGGATACCAGCAAGGCGTCCTACACCTCAGCTCAGTCTTGCTACTAAGTAGCTGGAGCTAGCACAGACCCCACAAATGCAGGGCTCGGTCCCGTAAGACCTTGCCCCCCTGCAGGCACCAGTTGCAAATCCCCAGGTTAGCGGTATTTCTCTCCAAGTTGACTACCAACTGAGAGCCCGTGACGCCCTTCTCAGGTTCAGCGATGTAATATAATGCCTCAAAGAACTCCGTGCAATGCTGTACTTACATTTACTCATTTCTTATAAAGGATGTAATAGAGGATACGCGTGGGTAGCCAGATGAAGACGTACGTAGGGCAGGGTGTGGGGAAAGGACACCCAGTTTCCCTGCCCCTCAGGCACGTCCCTCTCCCTGGACCTCCATGTGTTCATCAGCCTGGAGGCTCTCCAGACCCCTTTGGTTAGAGTTTTTTATGGAGTCTAATAATAATGATGATTATTTTTAATCGCGGTATGATGGACATACAGCATTATGTTCCGGGTATATAACATAATGACAAATATTTGTAGATGTTGCAAAATGATCACCACAGTAAGTTCAGTTAACATTTGTCACCGTACACAGTTACAGAATATTTTTCTTATGTTGAGAACTTTCAATATTTATTCTCTTAGCAACTCTCAAATATATAGTTCAGTATTAGTAATTATAGCTGCCATGCTTCACATTACAACCCCATGACTTGTTTATCTTGTACCTGGAAGTGTGTACCTTTTGACTCCCTGCACCCACTTTGCCCATCTCTGACCCCCTGCCTTTGGCAGCTCTCCAGTCTGTTCTCTGTATGGTTGAGCTTTTTTTAAAAAAAATTTCTATTTTTTTAAGATTTCACATATAAGATTATACAGTATTTATCTTTCTCTGTCTGATTTATTTCCTTTAGCATGGTCCACCCAAAATTTCATTCTTTATCCATTCGGCCATCTGTAGACATTTAGGTTGTTTCCCTGTCTTGTGAATAATGCTGCAGTGAACATGGGGGTGCAGATACCTTTTCAAGTTAGTGTTTCTGTTTTCTTCGAGTAAGTGCCCAGAAGTGGAATTCCTGGATCATATGGTAGTTCTGTCTTTAATTTTTTGAGGAACCTTCATACTGTTCTCCATAGCAGTTGCACCAACTTACGTTCCCACTGACAGCCTTACCACACTTGTTATTTCTTGTATTTTCCACAATGCCTTTGAAGCAGGTATAAGGTCATATCTCATTGCGGTTTTGATTTGCATTTTCCTGATGATTAGGGATGTCGAACGTCTTTTCACGTAGCTGTAGGCCATCTATATGTCTTGTTGAGAAAATGTCTATTCAGATCCTGTACCCATTTTTAAAATCAAATTGTTTATTTTTGCTGTTGAGTTGTAGGAGTTCTTTATATATTTGGGATATTTCCCCTTATTAGATATGATTCACAAATATTTTCTCACATTTAGTCAGTTGCCTTTTCATTTTGTTGCTGGTTCCCTTTGCTCTGCAAGACCTGTTTAATTTGATGTACTCCCACCTGGTTGGGTTGGGTTGGGTTTGGTTTTGCTTTTCTTACCATTTCTTTTGGTGTCAAATCCAAAAACAATAATCACCAAGGCTGATGTTAAGGAATTTATCACCTATGTTTTCTTCTAGAAGCTTTATGGCTTCAGGTCTTACATCAAGTCTTTAATCCATTTTGACTTACAGTGTTTTGTACGGTGTAAGAACGTGGTCCAGTTTCATTTTTTGCATGTTGCTGTCCAGTTTTCCCAGCACTATTCATTGAACAGACCGCCTTTTCTCTATTGTATATTCTTGGTTCCTTGGCCATAATTAATTGACTATATAATTGTGGGTTTACTTCTGGGTTTTCTATTCTTTTCCATTGGTCTGTGTGTCTGTTTTTTGCCAGTACCAACTGTTTAATTACTATAGTTTTGTAGTATAGGTTGAAATCGGGGTGCGTGGTACCTCCACCTTTGTTCTTTCTCAAGATTGTTTTGGCTAGGGGCTCCTCGGTGGCTCAGTCAGTTAAGCATCTGCCTTCATCTCAGGTCATGCTCCTGGAGTCCTGGGATGGAGCCCTGCCTAGGGCTCCCTGCTCAGTGGGGAGCCTGCTTCTCCCTCTGCCCCTACCCCTGCTCATGCTCTCTTTCTCTCTCAAATAAATACATAAAATCTTTTTTTAAAAAAAAGATTGTTTTGGTTATTTGGGTCATTTGTGCTTCCACAAAAATTTAAAAATTGTTCTGTGGAAAAATGCCATTGGGATTTCGATAGGGATTGCATTGAATCTGCATGTTGTTTTGGGGAGTGTGGACATTTTAACAATATTAATTCTTCCAGTGGAATCCATGGGTGTTGAATATTTTTCCATTTCTTTGTGTCTTCTTCAGTTTCTTTTATCATTGTCAAGTTTTCAGTGTATAACTCTTTTACCTCCTTGGTTAAATTTATTCCTATTTTATTCTTTTTGATGTGATTATAAATGGGATTATATTTTTAATTTCTCTTTATGCTAGTTCATTATTGGTGTATAGAAATGCAAAAGATTTCTGTATATTGATTTTGCATTTTGCAAATTTACCGATTTAATTTTTTCTAATAGTTTTTTGGTGGAATCTTCAGGGTTTTCTATATATAGTATGATGTCATCTGCAAATAGTGACAGTTTTACTTCTTCCTTTTCAATTTGGATGCTTTTTATTTTTTCTTCTTGCCCAATTGCCGTGGCTAGGACTTCCCATACTATGTTGAGTAAAAGTGGCCAGAGTGGACATCTTTGTCTCATTTCTGATCTCATAGGAAAAGCTTTCAGCTTTTCACCATTGAGTTTGATGTTAGCTATGTGTTGTCCTATGTGGCCTTCATTACGTTGAGGCACATTATCTCCATTCCTACTTTATTGAGAAGTCATTTTGGACTTGAGAAATAAAGGGAAAGAGAGGGATAAAAAGAACAGGCAGAAAAATTATTTAAAAATAGGATGGAGTTATAATAGATGAAGTTGGAAAAGATGAAATAAAAATTTAAAATACAAAAGAAAGAAGGGAGGGAGGGAGGGAGAGTAGGAAGGAAGGGAGGAAGGGAGGTAGGTTGGTAGGAAGAGCCTATATCTTTCATAACTCTTGCCGACCTACCAAAGCTGGGAGAATATAAAAGGGCTGTGATCATTTGCCCACAGCCATTAGCCCGCCAACATCAAAGTCAGATCTGATACAGGTTCTCCAGCATCTCAACTCTACATTTCTGATCGTGTGTCTGTCATCTTTAACAACAGCTAATGCCATTTTAGTTGTCACCTTCACTTCACTCAGAGTGGACTGACCTCACAAAATAGACCCAGCTAATTCTCAACTTAAAGTCTGGGGTTTGTCTTTTGCTTTGTTTTTAGAAGTTACACCTAAATAATGCCTACAATGTTAACTCCTAGACTTTTTGTTTTCCTAAGTGAAATTACAGATACAAACCCAGGGAGTTCTTATATTTGCAAAGGAAAACAAGCTAGCTTTGGTGACCTCAACATTGTTTTTTTATATTTTAGGTTTCTCCAAATATCTTAGCAAGTCAAAAGTCAATCTTAATGCACTAAAACTATTTGAAATGTATTCATAAAATTTATACAATTAAAGAAGTTTAAAACTAAACAACAAATGAGTAACATGCTACTTAAAATACTTAACCTCAAGAGTCAATTTTCTTAGTGCTAAAAAATAAAAATCAATATGAGAAAAAAACAGACCAATGGGGGAAAAACGAGCAAATATTATGAGTAAACAATTTATAGAGAAATACATGTATAAGAAGATGGGTTTATCTTAAATAACGATAGTTAAGTAAGATATTTACCTTAAATGTGTTATTTCTACTTAAAATAAGGTTTTGTTAGTCAATCTTTTGACACAATTAGCATTTCACATTTTATTATATAGCCGTTCCTATATGCAATTGCCTTTTATTTCCAATTTTAGTCTCTAAGTTAAAATTTAAAAACCTTCTAAGCGCAGAATCCTCCTAGGCTGTTCCTTTACATCTATTTGCAATCACTTTGGATCCATGATCACCACAACCCTCCCCCCCTTCATAAATAGTCCAGTAACTACCTCTCTCTGTTTATAGATTTTCCTATTCTGTACATTTCATGTGAATGGAATCATACAATATGTAGTCTTTTGTGACTGTCTTCTTTCACTTAGCATAAAATGTTTATAAGATTCCTCTGTGCTGTAACGTGAATCAGTACTCAATTCCCTTTATGTCTGAGTAATATTACACTGTATAGAGACTTGCCATTTCATTTATCCATTCGTTGGTTGATGGACTTTTGGGTTTCTCCCCTTTGGCCTATTGTAAATACTGCTGCTCTGAACATTTGTATTTTGCTCCATACAAGTTTTGGTGGGCATATGTTTTCACTTCTCTTGAGTATATACCCAGGTTGGAACTGCTGGGTCAAATGGTAACTCTATGTCTGACATTTTGAGGAACTGCCAGATTGTTTTCCATAGCAGTGGTACCATTTTATATTTCCACCGGTAACATAGTTTCCAATTTCTCCACATCCTTACCAACACTTATTATCTGACATTTTTATTATAGCAGTTTTAGTGGTTATGAAATGGCAGTTCATTGTGGCTTTGAGTTAATATTATTTTTGTTGAAAAACGAAACAGTCAAACTTATTTTTTAAATATATATGCCTGTGGCAGTTTTAGCAGGGAAGAAATAATGTGTGTTGTGTATATGCTTCAGCCATAGATCTGCAAGGGGGCTTGAAACTCCAAAACACAGGGGCGCCTGGGTGGCACAGCGGTTAAGCGTCTGCCTTCAGCTCAGGGCGTGATCCTGGCATTATGGGACCGAGCCCCACATCAGGCTCCTCTGCTATGAGCCTACTTCTTCCTCTCCCACTCACCCCTGCTTGTGTTCCCTCTCTCGCTGGCTGTCTCTATCTCTGTCGAATAAATAAATAAAATCTTTTTTTTTAAAAAAAAAGAAACTCCAAAACATGTAGGATTGACTTTTTTTGATTACTGAGACAGGATGTTAGTTTACTAACAATGATTCAGGTTTTCATTTCTTTTTGGGCATGTATAATCTCAGGCTCAGTGACAAAAATTCTGGCAGAAGTCAAGATATCTATGTGTTTCCAGCTCTGTAACTGGCTGCAAAATCTTCTAAGTAAATTAAAATCCCTCTCTGCCTAAATACACTTTCTGTGTCCATTACTTTTAGTTCATAAGTGTTGGGCCATATTCTTCTATAAGAGATTCCACAGGAATTCTAAAATATATATTCTCCTCTGCTGGTCCCATAAAATAGATGTTATATAAGGGAATTTCACATTGCCTAAGGATAACAGGAGTCTCATACATTTAACTTCTTTTATTTTCCAATAATTTGCTCATCTTCAAAGCTTCTTTATACAGACACTCTTAATGTATAAAAGAGCTATCAATAGTTTAAACCTTCTTACCCTTCCCCCATAGGGTATTTAATACCAACAAAATACTGCATGAGTCAAGAGGTCTTAACTGTAATTGAGTAAGAAGTCAGTATTAGCTGAGTGGTTGAAATGGGAGGGGTAGCCTAGAATGTGGAGAAGTGTAGCATGACCATGAGTATTAAATGCAGGTTCTCCATCCTCTGTTCCTCCAGTTGTCAGTGGGGGGGGGGTATGAAGTACAACACAAGCATTATTGTTCAGAGACCAGGGTGAGGAGAAAAAAAGAGACTCCGAGCTCTGTATTTTGCTCCATGGAAGTCTGTGACCTGACGTAGAAGACCACGGCCTGTCTCATATAAAGGATTGGGTCAGAATTATTGTTTTCCTGAGAAGTTTGTGATTTCAGTGGATCCAGTAAATAACCCTGTTGAATTAAGCAAGGCCAGAGATAGAGATTAACTTAAATAATTTTCTTGACTCTTGGTCTGTCTTGGCAAACTGAAACATCGCCTGAGATAAAGGACTTCTAGTTAGATTTAGAGGATTGTTTATGTATTACACTTGGGATTTCTTGGATATATTTTCCATCAATAGAGCATGTAGAACTGGGTTTAAAAAAATATTTATTTAAAAATTGTGTGATGTCAGTTCTTCGTTGAGAGTGCAGTGGAAGAGAGACAGCAGGACAGATGCCTCTCATTCTTTGTCCATTTGTTCCAGAAACATGTGTTGAACACCTACTCTTTTTTTTTTCTTATGAGATTTATTTATCTATTTTAGAGAGAGGGAGAGCATGCACAAGTGGCAGGGAGGGCCAGAGGGAGAGGAGAGGGGAAGCAGACTCCCCTCTGAGCGCAGAGCCATCCACACACAGGGCTCAATGCGGGGCTCCATCTCACGGCCCTGAGATCATGACCTGAGCTGAGACCAAGAACCAGACGCTCAACCGACTGAGCCATCCAGATGCCCCTTGAACACCTGCTCTTTATCAGGCACAGTTTGAGAGCATGAGGGGGCAAAGAAAGCATGACATAAGATACCCTGAATGTGGGACAGGGAGGCGGACATATAAGTGAATGTGTGAGAAGTTATAGGGGCTATTCTAGCTGCAAGCAAGCTAAGTGTTTAAGGGGCCAAGATAGCAGTTTTCACGTTTGTTAATCACTGAATTGATACTAAATGTAGTTTCCATGTCTTAGTAATGTGCCCATGCACGGTTGTGAAGGAACAGGTGGGAAATGTGTCAGGTGCGAGATGAGGTGACGTTGGACTTGCCGGTTTTATATGGATGACCCACAAACGACACTTCCCCCATCCAAACTACTTGCCACGATGTCCACATCCTTACTGTTCCTTCTCACACCGTGTGCGGGATTTCTGCACCGCCTCGCCACTTTGCCTTTGTAGGGCACATAGAGGGTTCATCCTGGACCCTCTGGCAGTGTACTCTCCCCTTGAGCACCTGGACCTCGGTCCTGCCTTTCCTATAAGCCGTGGCTCCATGGCTTTCACTGCTAGTCTCAAGGTGTCTTTGCACCGCCAGCCCGCTTATCCACCCCCGCTTCCATGCGTTAGCCTTCTCAACTACTCATGCGGTTCTTCTGCCGCCTCCCCTTCCCTTGGCGCCTCGGGTCCTGATGTCTACCTTTATATGCTCTGTCGAGGTATTGCAGCCATCCCCTCTTGCTTGATTTTCTGATATTCGCCAAACATCCCACAGCCCTGTATGTTATATTTTTGTATCATATTTTACGTTCTCACTATTGTTGTTGTCGGTATTGTTAATTTTGTTATCTCCCACCAGATAATGTGAAGATTTTGAGGACAAGGACTGTTTCCTGTAATAAAATCACTGGGCTTGGTGTATCATTAGTGTTGCTACATATCTTCAGTTAATTTGTTTACTTCCTAAATGCTTTCTTGAATCCACTGTTACACCTGTGTATTTTGTAAAGTTAATATTGACAGCTCTCATTTTTTTTCCCAGAATATACCTTTTTGAAAATTTAAGGGTAAATCAAATTATATAGAATGAATGATATTTTTAATGCAGTAAGAAAGCTCATATTTAAACGAACGTCGTCAATGACTTAATCTGTGAGTAAAAGAATAGCTTGTGATAACAGTAATCACTGTCTTTTCCCATGCACTGTGCTGGTTAATTTTATAAGTCAACTTGACAGGGCCACGGGGTGCCCAGTCCTCGGTCAAACATGATGCTGGGTGTTTCTGCATAAGATTACCTTTGGAGGGGTGCCTGGGTGGCTCAGTTGCTAAGCGTCTGCCTTCAGCTGAGGTCATGATCCCAGGGCCCCGTGTCAGGCTCCCTGCTCAGCAGGAAGCCTGCTTCGCCCTCTTCCCCTCCCCCTATTTGTGTTCCTTCTCTCGCTGTGTCTGTCTCTGTCAAATAAGTAAATAAAATCTTCAAAAAAAAAAAAAGATTACCACTGGAATCAGTAGACTGAGTAAAGCAGATTGCTTTCCTTGATGTGGGTGGGCCTCACCCAATCAGCTGAAGACCTGAATAGAACAAAAAAGCTTATTAAGTGGGCAGTCCTTTTTCCTGACTGCTTTGAGCTGGGACATCAGTTTTTTCCTCTCTTTGGACTCAGATGGAAACATCAGCTCTTCTTAAGTCTTGACTCTGTTACTTGTGGACAGGAACTTAAACCATTCTCCTGGGCCTCCAGCTTGCTGACTGCAGATCTTGGGATGGGTCAGTTCATGTGAGCCAGTTCCTTAATAGAAATTTGCATATATACGTGTACACACCCTATTGGTTCCGTTTCTCTGGAGTGCCCAGACTAATAAAGCCACAGCTTTCAGACACTGGGGATTTCACACGTTGGGTTTCCTGACAGTAGAATTCACCTGGGTAAAGTCAAACCTCTTGTAAGAAGTAACGGGAAAAGAACACTAATCAAATGACATGGCAAAACTATTCTTCTGTTGTAAATCTTACCCGATGTCAATTGTGAAACTGAGTATTTTGCCAAAGTCTCAACTTAAAGCTACTTTAATCAAAGCAGTCGCTAATGCAAAGAATACATAAATTAAGGGCGAAGCAGAAAGATGGACAAACCCAGTGGCTGCACTTTGCAGGTTTGGCGAGAGACTGCCAGGGTTAAATAGACGTCCATGAATCAGCAGTAAGCAAAGGTGAACAGGATGTGGGCGCTACCGAACAGAAATCTGATGACGAAAATGGGATAAACATGCTTTTCGTGTAGACTGGAAAGGAAACAGGAAACAAACTAAAGCCACGAGCCAATGTTGGGAGAGAGGTTCTGACGGCCAGGCCATCTTCAAATATTCCTTCACCAAATTTTCTTATAAAATTATTATCTGCAACTCATATGACAATGGAGAATCTTCCTATTTTAAGCATTTTTCCTCTTACACTCTTGGCTTCTTTCCTTCTTTGGGATCCTTTATCTGTCCAGCTTCCCACAAGTTAACGGCTAAAGGCAGATGAGTTGCAGAGTGAACAGTCACTGCTGGTTTACTCAGAGTTGCTTTGCTCTGTTATTCCGGACAGCGTTCCCCCTTTATGCCTGCTTTTAGCTCCGTCATTTCTGTGGACCTTTCTGCTGAGGCCCTGCACGGATAGGACACAGGTGCCCCACACAAGGGGTTTTGTCTCACAGTTTGGTGAGTTCGGGGAAGACATTCAGTCTGCTAACAAATTTATTATTGACTTAAAGTTTAATCTATGTTATTCCACTTCCCATTGCCAGAGATAATATAAAGGAAGTTATAACAATGGCAGGTTAAAAATATTTTTGTCCCGTTCTCTTGATTTTCCCTCCCTACTCCATCATGTGGTGAGGGGATGGGGAAAGGCAAGTTGCATGGGGACAGTTCCTACTGGCCTGTTCTTGTTGGGAAAGAGGGAGGAAGGTTCCAAATGAATGAACGCAGCCTCATGTGAAGAGAAAGAACCAACTTAATGTTGCTTCAAACCAGTTTGGGTTGGTGGCATTTTTTGTCCGCAGTGGGCTGGGTTTAGTGTAAAGTTCAGTAGTACAAAGAAGATCTGCGTGGGCATTCATTTCTGGAGAAAAGTTGTCATTAAGAATCCTAACATAGAAAGTGAGCGCTTCTTTGGAAAGGGGGGGGGTAATCAGAAGGGAGAATGAAGCATGAGAGACTATGGACTCTGGGAAACAAACTGAGGGCTTCAGAGGGGAGGGGGGTGGGGGAATGGGATAGGCTGGTGATGGGTATTAAGGAGGGCACATATTGCATGGTGCACTGGGTGTTATACGCAAGTAATGAATCATCGAACTTTACATCAAAAACCAGGGATGTACTGTATGGTGACTAACATAATATAATAAAAAATATTATTATAATAATTAAAAAAAAAGTGAGTGCTTCTTACACCTAAAGGCAGGAATGTTCTTCTGCCTTCCACTTTCCTGGCAAACAGAAATCCACGTTTTTTAAAAGCTACCTTTCAAGCATTCGGCTTTGGTTCAGCTGTTTCTTTCATCTAATCCTTAAACCAAATCATTAGTAACAGGTAGTTTTCATGTGTAAACCAACGCTTGTGTGTGCTTATTTATACATTATGTATAATGTCCAATAGGTACATGCTTGAAAGCATTGTGGGTAATTTACATAAATTACTGTTGGAACTGCTCAGAATTTTCTGCTTCACTGTGGGTTCAAAACTGGCATCTTACTCATTCTTACACGCGATTTTTTTTGTGAATGCCAAAAAATGGAAAAGCTTCTCAGACCCCTCCCAGCCTCTCACTGTTGCTGCGGCCCCCCAGGCGAGGGCGCGCGCACGCGCGGACACACACACACACACACACACACACACACACACACACACACGTGAGTTCAAGCCTGATGCTCCCATGCCCCTTGAGGCAGCTCCAAATCCGGTTTTTGGAGCGCCCTGGTTCCTCGTGGAGGAATGCCGCGTTGTGCGGAGACATCCTCCGTCTGCTCTGGGCAGGGGCCTGGCTTGGTCAGCACTTGAATTTGACCACCCTCTGCGTGCGCGCTCTCGGGAGCGCGCGTCCTTGTGTGGTCCAGGGGGCGAACCCTAGGCGGCGATTGATAAATCCGAGAAGCGCCCAGGGGTGGGGATCGCGGAACCCAGGGCGCGGTCCCTGGGCAACCTGCCGCTTGGGGTGGAGGAATGGGAGCTGGGTTTGGGCCCGGGCGAACGCCCCAGTGGCTCCCGGGCCAGGCAGACCCATAGGCGCCGCGCTGGGCTGTAGGAGGCCGATGGGATCAGACGCGAAGACACAAAGACGCCCGAGGGGCCGCGGCTGGGCGGAGGCTCGCAGGGAAGCGGAGCCTGGGAGGCCAGGTGTGCAAGCCGGAGGGCGTCCGTGCCAGCCGGCGCAGGGAGCTGCCTCTGCCTAGCAAGGCGTCCGGTGCCAGGGAGCTGCCGTGGCGGCAGATTCGGATGCAGACCCGGGGCGCAACCATGGCGACGCAACCTGTGTCCCCTAGTAACTCGCAACAACATTATTTATAAGCTGCCGTCCCTGGCCTGCCCTCTACTTCCCCCTCTGCTTCGCCACACTGGCGGCCAACGGGCACGGCGCGCCTGGCTCTGCGCTGCCGCTGCCTCTCTCCCGCGGGCGCAGCCGGAGGTAGTCGCAGCCGGTCGCCGCTCACGCCGGGCGGGAGGTGGCAGCTGCACCCGCGGAAATCACCTTAGTGCATGTTTGTAGAACCGAGCGTGCGGGCGACGCGCGCACACACATGGCCCCGCGGGGAGGGGGCGTCTCCCCAGGAGGAGTGTTGGTGGAGGGGCTCCCAGCTCTACCCAAACAGTGTGGGTTCGCGTCACCTTGCTGCCGCCCCAGGCTTCCGGGTCCAGCCCAGTCCTGGCAGAGCACCGGGTAGGAACGCGCGCGCGCGCACACACACACGCGCGCACACACACGCGCACACACACACACACACACACA
>NW_024425563.1:4063510-4066873 GCF_017311325.1 Ursus maritimus | reverse complement strand
CACACACACACACACACACACATACACAAACGCACACGCGCGCCCGCCCGCCCCTGGTGTTGCCGCCGCCCCGCCGGGCCCCCCGCCCTTAGGGACAAGTGCGGCCACAGGCGCCCCCCGCGCTGCCTGCCGGAGGAGCCCCGGGTCGGCCGCGCCGCCGGTGTCCCCGCGTGCGCCCCTCGGGTCCGCGCCGCTGTGGCTGGCGGAGCGCTGACGGCGAGCGCCGGACACGCACGCTGTCGGAGCCGGCCCTCCCGACCGCTCCCCCGACCGCTTCCGCTCCGCTCGCAGCCCGCCCTCCTCCCGGGCCCTGTCCCCGGCCCGCGGCCCCGGGCTTTTGTTGAAAGCGCGGCAACCCTCACTCCCTCCCCTCCGGCTTTTTCTGCCTTTCTCACGGTGGCCAAAAAGAGTTGATCGCTATTGTGATCCGCCTGGGAGAAGCGAGGGGCGGGCAGAGGTGGGGGAACCGAAGACCTGGAAGAATTGGGGTTCTTCCAAGCCAACTCCACCCAGCGACCGCCAGCGCATCTCTCATCACCGCCGGGACAATGGATTAAGTTACTCTTCCCGAGGCCAGAAGTCGCTGCAGACTTAGGGAGAGATGAAGGAAAAGGCGATGATTAAGACAGCTAAAATGCAGGGCAACGTGATGGTGAGTCTGGCGGGCGAGGCGCGGGGTCGCGAGCGCCCGCGGTGAGGAGCGGTGGTGGGGGAGTCCTGTCCCCGTGAGTCCCCAGCCTCCGGGCTGACCGCGACCCGCGGCTGCGCGCCGTGGCGCCTCCCCCACTTCCCCCCGAGCCCACCCGCGGCCGCCAGGGTGCCGAGGGTCAGGCGCCTGCTTGCATATCGCAACTTCGCGCTGTCGCCGTCCCTCTCCTTCGGGCGTGGGGCTTGGGGCCAGGGGTGGGTGTGTGAGGCGAGGAAGGGGCGGTGGCCGCGCAGCGATCCGAGTTCCAAGCCGACCCCCGGGGCTGTCCTGGGGGCAAGGTGGGGAGAGGAGGTCGCCGCGGCCAGGGGAGGGCCCAGGGCCCTGATGCCCGCGCGGCCTCTGGGCTCCTAGTCCCCGGAGCCCGAGACCTGTTGGGGCTGGCGAGCGTTTTGGCACACTCGGGGCGGCGCCGCTCGCTCTGCTCAGGCTGCTGCCTCCGCGGCTGCCCATCTAACGGGGCCCTGCTCCCCCAAAAGGCTGCCTGTGCCAGCGAGCCAGCGAGAGTGATAACGGCCAGGCGTCCCCAAGAATTACCGTGCGGCGGGAGACCCTCTGGGCGGCGGGAGGCTCAGGGATGCAGGGCCAGGGGCTGTCGTAGCATGCACAACTTTGCTAACTCGGGGACCCCGGCGTTCCGCCTCCCAGCGAGCCACCCGCCCTGGCCTGCGCCCTGCGACTCGCCTGCGGCAATCCGGCCACCGGGTCCCCCGTGCCCTGGGCGTGGGGCCGAGGGGGTCAGGGTGCTGGAACCTCCTGGAGAGGACGAGGAGGTTGCCATCTTGTTCTGTGGAAATTGTGTGTGTGCCTGTGCGTTTTTATTTGGGTGATGTTTTAACCCTTTCGGTGTTGGTGTAGGATGATTAGGAAGAGGGTCTCTATTTTTATATTGCTTGCGGGTAGTTTTTTTATGAGATAGGGACAACAAGATGGGGATTGGCATGTTACTTTTGAGGATACAGCTGGAAATGCAGGAATTCTTTCAGGCGCTGGGTCTAGAGTTGTTTGTGAGGTGGGTTGGGTCTAGGTCATGGGAGGAGAGATGGGGTGGCTGGAGGTGTGTTTGGGATAACCCAGTCGGTGACCCATTTTGAGGTCTTGCTTTAAACAAAAAGAGACAAGAAATGAAAAAATTTATTCGAATTGAGCAAATATCCAGCTGACTTAACCACACCCACAGCAGGACACCTGTTGCCTGCCTGAGGAAGGAGCTCCCTCTGCTCCGAACTTGAACTTGACTTCTGGCCTGAGGTGTGTACCACTCCATTCAGAATAGCTCTGGGAGCACAATACCTACATGGAGGGGATTATTTTGCAGGACCCCTTCTCCCCCATGCCCCAAAGATAAGCCCCTCATTCAAGGAACTTCATCCACTTGTGGGTTCTGTGGCTGACTGACCTAATTGCTTGTTTGTGAAAATACATCTGTTCCCCTAATTTTCCCACTCTCTTTTTAGTAATTCTGCTGTTCAGCATATATTTTTTTTTTTTTGTATAAACAGGGCAGAAACGTGTATGGAGTAATGTTTTCCAATTAAATTCCCACCTGCATCCATAATTCCCCTTTTATATTATGCCATAACGTGCTAGTAAAACCTCCACATTTAGGACTGAGACAGAAGAAAGAATTTGAATTAATTTTATTGGTAATATAACGACACATTATTGATTCATTACCTAAATCTGTTGTCAAACAGGCGTTTCTTCTCATGACTTAGTTGGTATGTTGGGACATGGCAACATCTTTATATGACATCTAAAAAACTTGTGAAGTCCTCCCTCCCGCTATGCCCTCTCTGGGTTTACTTCAGAAAATGAAAGATGGAAGGACTTTTTCCCTCATAGTCTGAATAAAGATGTTCCGCGTGCTCACTCTGTAGCCTCCTCGGTGTCTACTGTTCGTAAGTAGAATTAGAACAAGTTGCGCTGAGCGTAGTGAATTCTGCAGGAACCATAGTTTCAGGCTCATCACTGGCCTCAGAGAAAATGAGGTCCAGACTTGTCAGCGTTTCAATGTTCTGTCAATTCTTGCATTGGTAATTCTTACTCTGCCGTCTGGTTTGAACCTTGTTTGAAATTTTACGCTCCAGCTACATCCACACAGCTTTAATCGAGTGATCATTTCTCCCTTAAATTGCTCTTTGGGGGTTTCTTGATCTTAGTTCCCCATCAGTCGTCTTGGAAGACTCTCTCAGCACAGCCTGTCTTGGACTGGATGACTGGCAAACTCTTTTCACTGGCAACTTGATTGGAATTCAGGTGCTATTTTACGTCCCGGATGAGGACAGGGTGATTCACTCTCCGCTCTGGCAGCGGATTGCCGCACATCTGACTGTGATGGAGAGAATGTTCTCCAGCCTGCAGAGTCCACGCATGGACGTGCACATGGACACCCGGACGCAAACTGCAGCTCTGTTCCCAGCTCCCCGGGCTCTCTGGATGCACACGTGAGGTTCCATGTTTGAAAGGGAGACACTTGGTAACGCCAGTGTGGTCAGAGACGCGCCACCTCCGGCCACAGCTGGGCAAGTCAACGGGGTGTTGGCTCCAGCCTCTTGTCACTTACGTTCCCGTCCGTGGCCAGCGGGGACCTGGGACTTGTCTGAAATCTTCCTGAAGGCTCCGTTCCTCACACATGGCTTTAGAAGTTTATTCCT
>NW_024425563.1:3990761-4063503 GCF_017311325.1 Ursus maritimus | reverse complement strand
GACAGATGATTGAGAGAAGGCACACTTATCGGCATACTACCTAATCCCATTTGGGGTTAATACATGAGTAAAAGGAATAACAAAGCTGGAAACAGTTCATAACTTCTGTTTTGATTTTTGAGAAGAGTCTGTTTCATAAACTTTATTTCTAACGTTGTAAAAAAAATCCCAGACTAAGCATGGCACTTTCCATCTGTGATTTAATACTCTGAGAGAGAGATCGAGATTTTCCCATTCTCCCAGAACAAAACTTAGGTTTAAAAATAACTGTATTTTCACAAAATCTTCATCTGAAAATCCATGGGGAGAGGGGACTTGCGTGTTTTTTCTGCCCAACCGCCCCTGTTATTAATATGTTGATACAGTACTAACTTAACCACTGTTTAAATTAAACTGGTCCTTTTGGAGAAGCATATCCTCTTATGATAGGTTCTAAGATCAATAGAAAATCTTTTTATTGGAAGGATATTACTACGCTAAATTCCTCTACTTCATCCACGTGAGCTCTTTCTACACACCGCGTTGCTCAGCAGGGACTGAGTAAAGGTTGGTTAAAAATAAAAGCCTTGGGGACTGCCCTGTGCCCTGTGGGAACGTCTCCCCCTACCTTGGTATGTTAGTGGCTCTGCAATTAGTTGGTGGGTTAGGCGGGTCCTTGGTGACCACACTTGTGTCAGAGGAGGATCAGAAACTGGACACAGAGGATCAGGGGTCCGCAAGCCACAGGGACACTTGAGAATCTCATGGTTGGTTGGTTTTGGCTTTAAATGCAAGTTGCAGCCTAGGAATTAGCTCCCTGTAGAGGGAAAGCAGATGTTTCTCCTGTGGTCACTGGAACTGAGTTTTGGGCTTTGGTCACTGATGGGAGATACCTGTGATCTTATGAGCCGAGTATCTGTTCCGATCTTGCCTTCCCCTTCCTATGTTAAATAAAAACCCTGGAGCAGAACGACCTAAAGTAAGAGCATTCTCTCAGGCCATTTGAGTAGTTCATGGATTGATAAACAGAATGACTTTCCAGCATTGGTACCCTATGTGTGATAAGCCCAGGTGAGCAGAGGAAACTTTGAGGTTTTCAGATAAATTATAGGGATCTGTGTGGGACACACCCCCCATTGCTGAGTGCTTCTTGGGAACAGCAGTGCACGTTTGTGGGTGATTTTCTGGGGATACACCTTCAGTGACGCCAGCGTTTCCCTGTGTCTGAGGGCGATCGGGAACACCACTCCTGCTTCCTTCTACGGATTGGCACCTGACATAAGGCTGTGGTGTTGGTTCGAAATGTGAGCATTGTAGTGTGTGTTTTGGGGGGGAATTTGCCCTCCTGAAATGGGTTCCGAAAATTCCTTCTAAGGTGACATGTTTTTGAGAATTCTCACCGGGTATCCCAGGGCGGTGGTGCTTCTGCTGACATTTCTCTGCTTCCTGGTTCTTCGGCATCACTTCATGAAGTTGTCATCCCTACAGCTGGACTCCTCGAAATCTCGATGGATCCCCTGTGCAGGTAGAAAGAGCAGAGCAAGAGTCCATTTCATGCACCGCTTGTAGAGGATTTGCAGGATTGGGAAGACTTTACACATGTTAGCTGCCCATCAAAGATACCGAGAGTTCATGAAGTTTCCAGGAAGAAGTCTCCAGACCCAGGGAGGGGTGGTCAGCTGACGGTGTCTTAGGAAATACCTTGAGGAAAACTTGGGTGCAGAGGACTGGCCTCCTCTCCCCCTGCAGGTCCTTGCCTTCATGGCACCCTGGGACTTGGCATTGGGATGTGCAGATATGCTAAGCAGGTCTTTCCTCTACCTCCGTAATTTCTCCTTCCTGTGCCCTGTCCTCATGCTAATGACATGACTCAAAACTTGTTCGTCTTTTGCACTTTGAGCTCCCTGTGTTATTATTGCTAAGAGGTGGTGCATTTCCAGGTGTCAGCGCCCCTCGTTCATCCTGGTCAGTTGTTGTGCACCGTGAGACTCAAGGGGATGCTTGAATTAAATGCACAGACAGGTGCTCATTTCCACGCCTGCACAGACTGCTTTTGTGAGAAAGGTCCCTGATTTTAGTCGTACTTTTTTTTTTCTTTTAAGAACTCCTTCAAGTTCTAGTTCATCGGATAACACAAGAGAGAATTCCATGTGTGCAGTATTTTCCACTTACAGCTACAATAAAATGGAAGCTTATGCTCACTTTAGGGGTTACCATATGTGGTTTTCACAGCACCACCAAGCAATTCTCTCACACCCGCTGGATGTCCGTAATCCAGTTCAGTTCCAACGTTGCTAGCTGGAGGTAGGGTCACCTCCCACAGGTTGAGGACTCCGTCCCAGAAGACTGCCCCCATTTCAGACACCAATCTTAATTAGTTAAGGTACTTCTGTGTTTCTGACAAATGGGGTAGAAATCAGAGGTTCCCATGACCCCGTCCTTGGGTTCCAATAATCTGGTAGTGTGGTTCATGGAACTCAGGACACCAGCTTATTTCCTAGATCTCTGGTTTATTACAAATGGTGTGAAAGGCAATGAATGAAGAGCCAGGTGAAGAGATACCGAAGCTGAGGCTTGGAAGGGTCTCAAACACAGGAGCTTCTGTCCCTGCGGAGTATGGGGTGCCACCACCTTGACTGTGTCCTGGTTCCCCATCCTGGAAGTTCTCCAAACCCTGGCCTTTGGGACTTTAGGAAGGCCCCATTACATAGGCAGGACTCATTAAGTCATTGGTCATTGGCGATGGATTCCATCTCTAGCTTCTCTCCCTTGCCCAGACGTTTGGGTAGGACTGAAAGTTCCAACCCTCTTACCACATGGTTGGCTTCCCTGGCACGCAGCCCCCATCCTCAAGGGACTACCTAAAGACCAAAGCTCCTGTGTGGGACCCTGCCAGACCTTGCCCTCTGTATCTCTTCACCTGGCTGGACATTGTTATCCTTTAGCGTCCTTTGTGGTAAACCAGGAACAGAAGCTCAGTTGTAGTTGAAAGGGGCTGGTTATGAAAAACAAGACACCTGTTTCCCCTTGATGGCTCCAAAGAGATTTCAGGAACTAAGGACAAAAGATAAAATATTATGACAAAAGGTACTCCTCATCACTCTTCTTACTCAGGAAATTCCAAGGGTTTGGGGAACTGTGAACCCTGGATGCAGACAAAACTCCAGTTGACCCTTGAACAACTTGGGTTTGAGCTGCACAGGTCTACTTGTATGTGGGTTTTTTCCAATAAATACAGCAGAATGCTGTAAATGTATTTTCTCTTCCTTACGAATTTCTTAATAACACATTTTTTAGCTTACTTCATTGTAAGCATACAGTGAATAATACATAGAACGTGCAAAGTATATGTTAATCAACCATGTTATCGGTAAGGCTCCTGGTCAAAAGTAGGCTTTTAGTAGTTAAGTTTTTGGGGAGTCAAAGGTCATATGTAGATTGTTGACAGTGCGGGGGGGCCAGAGCCCCTAACCCCTATGTTCAAGGGTTAACTGTGTATATTTGTTATAAATCCCAACATCCTGTTTAAATAACTACTCAGTACTCTTTTTGTGGGGAGGGAAATAAATTTACTCCAGACCTGTTTTTTCTTTTCCTTTCATTACTTTAAATTCAGCGATGAGGGAAATTTTGTGACCTCTTTTGGTTATAGAAGCCAATTTTCTTTGATTAATAGGACTGCATTTTAGAACTCAAGAAAGAGCATGTCCCAGACTTTGTAGGACACGTACATCCTGAGCCGAGAGAACAGAGGTGGACGAAACCGGTCAGAATTCCCTTTACTCTGTGGCATGGGAAAGGGCGTCCATTCAAGAGGTGGGAGGTCTGGAGGTCCATCTGGGTTCATAGGTCTTAGCGTTGGCTGGATGGTTAAAATCCTTGGGGAGGCTTTGACAAATCCAAAGGCATCAGGTGTGCCCTTGGGCAGGCGGAGTTGAGGACGGTTGTTTCAAGACAGGGGTCCTCAAGCTTGCTGCACTTTTATAACACCAGAGGAACTCTCGTCACTACTGAAAGGTAGCTTTGGGCTTTCCACACCTCCACGCACACGTACACCCATGCTCACGGGATCGTCTGATGTAGTTGCTGTGCGTTGCACCTTGAGCATTGATACGTTTAATAGTTTGGTGTGGCCAAGAGGGAGAGTCACTGGACTAGACATGAAGTTTTAAAATAAGCAATATCATCAATGTCTAAGGAATTAATGCTACCATTATAAGAAGCCAATTTTGGTTTGTGGAAAGGCACAATCACGTCTGGTTTCTTGGGTCGTGGAGGAAGCAAAATGAATGGGAAGATAGGTGGAGACCATAGAATAAGGAGAAGATGGGGAGGGACAAGAAAAGAGTAGTCACCAGGGGAAAAGCTGAGGAACGCACTGTGTCTTTTTTGCATCTCTCACCTGGGGATGGGGAAAAACAAGAACACTGGAAGAAACTCCCCTTTTTTTTTTTCACACACAGAGATAACAGTCCTTTTCACTGCAAGATACTCGATGATTTGTCTGTGATCCACTTGGAAATACATTTCAAACTAAATAGAGCAAGTAAAACAAGAAGGTAAAAGAGAGAACATAGCTCTTGGACCAGCAGGTGGAATTCTAGAATTTTCTATGAGCTCTCTAAGCGGCGTCTGCAGTCAGCTCCTAGGACCAGAGAGGTCCTCCTGTGTAAGATCAGGGAATTTGAAGAGATTGATTATTCCTCAAGTCCCTTTCTCCTCCCTCTTCCCAGCCAGGGCAGCCTTGTCTCCTCAACACTGACTTGAGGACGTGCTTGAGAAGTAACCATCCACACCAGAGCAAATATTCTGTTGGCATTGTAATTTCTTCGGCACCGACTTCTCTGGTGTCTTCCAGCTCAGAGCCCCGTCACTCTTGCAGTGTGTCACTGTTTATAAACAAAGAAAGTAGATGGCATAGATTTATACCAGTAAGTCATAAAATCTAGAGCGGTAACCCGCAAGCCTTGATCACTCAGGCAGAACTTCATGTGTGCCTGTGCGTGCCTATCTGTGCACACGCGCGTGCCGCGCACACTTCTGAGATGTAAAGTGCTCGGCGCACTCTGAGGCAGAGCTGCGGATGGGTGGGGTGACATCCGCTGTGGGCACAGTCACTGTGATTGCTTGACTTGCTCAGCTATTAGGAGAACATAACCACCCCGTAACAGAACAGCGGTGCCAAGGGTGTTCTGGTTTCCAGTTTGGTGTTATGCATCTGTGAAAATAGAAAGGGAATTGCTGACGAGCCAGGCTGGCCACCAGACCTGGTTGGCAGGGCACCAGCTGTGGGTGTGGTGGGATTGGGTCTTGCTGTGGGAGAAAACTAGGGCTGTTCACATTTTCTTCATGAGCGTGGTATTTGAAAAGTAAGATTTTCACAGAGAGGGAGGCAAACCAGAATAGACTCTTAACTGTAGGGAACAAACTGAGGGTTGCTGGAGGGGAGGGGTTGAGGGGATGGGGTAACTGGGGGACGGGCATTAAGGAGGGCGTGTGATGTGATGAGCACTGGGTGTTATATGCAACTGATGAATCACTAAATTCTACCCCTGAAACTAAGATCACACTATATATATGTTAGCAAAATTGAATTTAAATAAAAAATTAAAAAAAAAAAAGGAAAAGTGAGATTTTCTTTTCTCTCCCTTTTTGCCCAGACTACTAGACTGATGCCCTTCATTTCATGATTTTGGTTATATAGCAACACATACTAAACCTCTACTGATGGGCACCCAACGATAAACTTGGATAAACGAGACCAACAATTGCTTATGATTATAGCACTTGAAGCTAATGTGGATTTTTAGGGTACATCTTTGACTCCATGCACATTCCATTCAATTCTCTATACCTTCTTATTCAGTATTTTTGGGAAATGAGAAGTAATGAACTTCAAGCCAAAAACCTCTCATTTTGGGGCGCCTGGGTGGCACAGCGGTTAAGCGTCTACCTTCGGCTCAGGGCGTGATCCCGGCATTCTGGGATTGAGCCCCGCATCAGGCTCCTCTGCTATGAGCCTGCTTCTTCCTCTCCCACTCCCCCTGCTTGTGTTCCCTCTCTCGCTGGCTATCTCTATCTCTGTCAAATAAATAAATAAAATCTTAAAAAAAAAGAAAAAAAAAAAAAACCCCTCTCATTTTTACAAAAAGGATTCAGTTATAGACTAGATTCTCCATGCTCAGGCATGCACACACATAAAGAACACATTTTATAAAAACTATAATTATATATAACAGAAAACCAAAGATTTTTCTGGTTAAATACTAGTTTCCCAGAAATTTCTGTTTATTAGACCAACTCACATCCTGAGCAAACTTTTTGTAAGGGGATTTTTTTTTTTTTTTGTGCTATTCTTCCTTCTAGGACTCTAAATTGTGCATGTGTTTTTAAAATCCCACCCTTTGATGTCGAAACTGACGACGGTTTGCATAGCGCCATTACAGATTATAAAGTAATTTCACGTACTCTATTTTATTATGTTAGAACAACCCATTGTGCTAGCAGGACAAATACTTCTGTTTTGTGTTGAAAGACCCAAGATGTGGCAAGATCGTTCAGCAGCAGAGAGCAGAGGCTCAGCTGCTGACCGCTCCAGGCCAAGTTTGTCAGTTCTTCGCTACATTTTCCTTCAGAAACCTTCTTCCCCACCACAAATGGATAGAAACACAGAGCCCGAAAGATGGAAGAGGGTCTGGAGATCATTGAGAACACCATCTCCTCTCATGCTCTGCTTTGTAGGATTTCCAGCCCTTCCTGGAACACATCCAGGGACTGGAAACTTCTGCTTTTGTTGACAGGCTGTATTTGTTCAAATGGTGTTTCTTATGGTCCAATGAAACCTGCCTTCATGTGACTTTCCGTCGTCCTGGAACTAAGCCTTCGAACTAAGTAAAGTTAAGCCCTTCCTCACGTGACAGCCCAAGGTTTCTGAGAAATTCACTGCTGTCATGTGGTCCCTCATGGTGTCTTTTCCAGGAAAAATATCTCTATTTCTTTCAGCTCACTTAAAAGCTTGATTGAAATAACGTGCATTTAACAGTTAGAGACACCTTCTTTTATCCAACCATTTTTTTTTTCAATTTCTCAGCTTCTACATGTTTCTTCCTGTTTTATTGTTAAATGTCTTCTCCTGTGTAAGGACGCCACAGACAAAGGTTAGAGATTAACTTGCAGAGCTATGAGTAAATCTGGGGTATATTCAACACACGCAGACTTTTCAGAGTGAAGCATGATCTTTTATGAAAATCTCCAGAGAGGGAAGTCTCGAGGCTTGCTGATGGAAAGCCAGGACGCTCATGACCGGCCCGGCTCAGATTTGCTGAGAGAAAAGATGGGAGCGTTCCCTGCAAAACTTTATGACAACAGTGAGCCTTTTGTAAAGCAAGTATTACGTCTGTCTAGCTGCTAGAAGATGTCATCTTCTAAAGTCTCTCTGTTTGATGTGATGGAGTAGTTCAACCTCATCTTGAAGCAAGAAACTGCCACTACTTACAATTAACCTTCTTGTTCCCGTGCGAAAAACAGGATACCCTGACAAAAGGTGATGTGTCCTAGGACCTTCTTGTGTGGGAGGGAAACGGAACCTGCCCGTTCACAGCAACATCAGGAAATGAAAGCCACCTACACTTCTGATCGCCACCCAAGCCACAGGGCAGCCCCGATCCAGCCACCTGCAGAAACACTGGCTTTCCTAAGAGCTGGAGAGGAGAGCGGCCCGGTCCTCGCTGCAGCTTCAGCCCGATTGGAGTCTACCTGTGGGGCAGCTCTTCTCGGGGCTGGGGAATTTTATAAAAATCCACCGAGCTCCTCAACTGTATTAGCATAACCAGGGCAAAGCAAATTCAGATCACAATGAGAAAACACTCCCTGAAAAGTCTAATATTTTTGAGAGATTTGTAACACTAAGTTTTGGCAAAGATGTGAAATAGTGAGAACCCTATGCACAGGTTGGTGGGCGGGGGGCAGATAAAACTTGTAGCTGCTGACATTGGTGGTGTACCTGCCCTGTGACCCTGCGATGGCACTGCTGGGGATATGCCCGCAAGAAACCTTGCAGATGTGCACCGAGAGACATGTACGAGACTGTTTAGGGCTCCCGACTGAAGGCTGGTCAAGTCTCTGTCAACTGTAGGACGCATGACCATGTCAGTGTGTTTATACAATGAGGTACAGGGCAGTGGCAGAGAGGGGGGACACCATGCTCAGAAACACAGGGCCTTTCTCAAACATACTACTGAAGTGAGTACAAGAAACCAGGCCTGTAGGAATTACCTGTGGTTTACACCAGGCCCCGCACAGGTAAAGCTAAGATGTCATGTTGAGGGAAACTGATGCAGGGTCCCTGCTGGATGTGTTTAGAAAAATTAAGGGAACTCTGACCATACAGATTGTGGTACCATCACTATAGTGTGGGGTGGGGATGCTGTGACTCCTCTGAAATCCTTTCTGGAGACTGGTTCTCAAAGTGTGGCTCCTGGGCCGGCGGTGTCAGCAACAGCAGCATCGCCTGGCGACTGTGCACGCTCCTGGCTCCGTGGGACCTGCCAAACTGGAAACTTGTGGGCTGGGGTCCTGCATCCGGGTGTAGCCAGGGATTCTGGCGCGTGCTTACCTGTAATTCTGAACTTGCCAGTTCTCGGGCTGTCTGGGGAAGGGACGGGTGTTTTGTTTTTGTTTTTAAATTTCCATTCCATCATGGATCAGCACCTTTATAAAACGCAATAAGAATAATAATAAAAAAAAAGACCACATGCAAACCCAAATCTTGTATTACTGAATCCAAACATGTAAAATTACTGCGTTAAAATTGCTATAAACCTTTCTACATGGCGTCCTCTCGATTTCTGTACTTCTCTCTGAGAGAACCGGGGGCCAGCAGTTTGCCCCCGGGCTCTGGCCTGCCCGCCGCTCCCAGGGCAGCCGCGCTAAGCAGGCCTTGGAAGACCTTCCCCACGGACTGCGAGCGCGGCCTGTTGTCTGTCAAAGCCCCTGGTGGAGAAATACAAGTAAAAACAAACCCCTCCCCATCCAGAAAGGCTCACCACAGAGTGAGAAAAGAAAGAAATTAGTTTTATTATTGAATAAACATTCGACTGTACCGCGAAGACAGAAGTCTCGCCTCTGTCGGGTCAGGTTTGCAGCGCGGAGTCTGGGGACAAGTCAGGCCCATCTCTCCTCAGGAAACGGGGCGGTGGGGCTTCTCTTTCTCCAGGATTACTTTTCAGAGATGCGGCTCCTGGGTCCTTGAGGAAGCATTTCTGAGTTGAGAGACTGGTCAGAGGCTTATTTAGCCATTAGAGAGATTTACATGCAAACAAGATTTGAAAAGGACAGAAAGAGATTCTGCAGGAAGAGGAGAAGAGTGTCTCTTCCCTTGTGTCCCATGGGGAGATTTAATTTGTATCTGTCTCACACCACTGATCCCGTCTTATCTTTTCTTCCGGGCCTCATCTATGGCTTCCCTTTTGGGAGCAAACAGGTCTGTGAGTTATGACCACAGATAATTTTCCTTCCTAGTTTCATTCTAAATTTTGGCTCATGACTAA
The DNA here is from genome assembly GCF_017311325.1 of Ursus maritimus. Classification (NCBI taxonomy): domain Eukaryota; kingdom Metazoa; phylum Chordata; class Mammalia; order Carnivora; family Ursidae; genus Ursus; species Ursus maritimus. Next base: position 4,053,976 of record NW_024425563.1, on the reverse strand, counting down.
GTGCCCACACGGGTGAAATCAGGGTTAAAGAGATGGCTTTCATTTCTTACTTTTGTTATTAAAGAAAAATTGGGTATTTTCCCACTTTGTTCTAAAATTTATTTTTAGCTATGATTACTTAAAATGATTCATTTTTTTAGACATCTAGGAAATGTTAATTACTGCAGATAAGACTATTCTAAAGCCTACTACAAAGGCTTTTTCCCCCCTTCTTCTTTAGTACATATAAAGGAGATGATGTTAAAATGCTCTTATGCAAATTTAAAAATTTTCCTGTTACATTAACAATGCTAATGACAGTTAATGCATTCCCAAAGCTTCTGTGTGATCCAAAATATTAAAGTGCTTAGAAATGTTTCAGGACCACCCTGTAAATATATGAGATGTGGAATTTTTCATGGAGATTGGTTCCTTGACAATGGATTCACTTCAAATTTAAGGGATGAAGAGGATCTGCAAAGCCAGTGTAGTGTATTATAGAGGTCTCTGTGGACAGGGGCTGAAAGCCCTCTTTCCCCAGATCACAGTCATGGGGGAGCTACAGGGTCAGAGACTAATGGTCACTGCGGTAGAGTTAGGAGGGGACATTGTCCTTCATAAAGGAAAGTCAAGGAAAGGGCTATCACAGGATGTGAGGAAAGGGCTATCACAGGGTATGAGGAAAGAGCCATCATGGTATATGAAGAAAGGCTATCACAGGGTATGAAGAAAGGGTTATCACGGAGTGTGAAGAAAAGGCTATCACAGGGTGTGAGGAAAGGGCTATCAGAGGAAGGTAAGGAATGGCTATCATGGGGTGTGAGGAAAAGGCTACCACGGGAAGGTGAGGAAAGTGTTATCATGGGATGTGAGGAAAGGGCCATCACAGGGTGTGAGGAAAGGGCTATCTCAGGAAGGTGAGGAAAGGGCTATCAGAAGAAAGTAAGAAAAAGGCCATCACAGGGTGTGAGGAAAAGGCTACCACGGGAAGGTGAGGAAAGGGCTACCACGGGAAGGTGAGGAAAGGGTTATCATGGGATGTGAGGAAAGGGCCATCACAGGGTGTGAGGAAAGGGCTATCAGAAGAAAGTAAGAAAAAGGCCATCACGGGGTGTGAGGAAAGGGCTATCACGGGAAGGTGAGGAAAGGGCCATCATGGGGTGTGAGGAAAGGGCTGTCACAGGAAGGTGAGGAAAGGGCCATCATGGGGTGTGAGGAAAGGGCTATCACGGGAAGGTGAGGAAAGGGCCATCATGGGGTGTGAGGAAAGGGCTGTCACAGGAAGGTGAGGAAAGGGCCATCATGGGGTGTGAGGAAAGGGCCATCATGGGGTGTGAGGAAAGGGCTATCACAAAGATAGGTCAGGGGATGATAATGAAGAACCATCTTCTTGATGAGATCATGGCACACTTGTGCCAGGACCAGCTGGAATGGGCCCAGGAATGGCATTTTTCTGCTAGGGTATGCTCTTAGGCCAATCAACGGAAGATACACCCCTGTGTTTCGGTCCTGACCTAAGGACTTTCCTGCAATGCTTTGAAGAGCAAAGATTTCGACTGTTTGCAGATAGCTTTGCTGAGGTTAGTCTGGGTCGCCACAGGGTCTTGGCACAGTGCATCTTATTGTAGAAGCTTTCCTGACTACTTCAGCCTATAGGTTATTCCGCTTTTCTGCCTTGAACTCTTCAGCAATAAACAGAAACAAGGAGAGGCGTGTGGAACTTCCACTGCAGTGTAGTCCCGGCAAGAATGCCGTTCAGGAGCCTTCTGCAAGTTCTCGTGTGGGATGTGTTGCGGAAGTATAATTAAAAACAGATTCTCCCAACCCAGAAATCTTATCCACGAAAGTAGTAGAGTAAGAAACCACTTTTATTACTTGAATAAAGCATCAGACCAGAGTGTGTTGCATATCACAGGCCATCTAAGAAATCGCAAAGGAGAAACCTCCTGGTCCTCACAGCCCAGCAGATACTGCCTGCGTCACACGTGTTTCCTGCCTTCACAGCACCGTGTGTCACACGCGGTTCATGCTGACCTCACCTGGTAACTGGGGTGACCGTTTGTGTCAGCTTCGTGGCTGTATCTAAAGGAAAAGTGGTCTCCTGTCTGTGCAGGAGGTAGCCTGCATAACGGAGGGAGCCTTCCAGCAATTAATGTTAGGCGCCTGCCCTCCCACAGGAACTGGGAGGAGGGGAGCCCTCTCCCTTGATGTTTGCATTTCAAAAATCTGGCTCCCAGGTTCCTCGGGAAGAGGGTCCCGGGTCATTAAGCAACAAAAGGCCTATCTAGTCCTCAAAAGGATACATTTCAGAGAGAGGAAAAGTGCTTCCAAGGACACATTTTTCGAAGGTGAATCCTGAAAGTGAAAGGAGAGGAGGCAAGGCTTTCCCTTAGAGTTGACCCCAACAACACAGGTTTGGGCTGCACGGGCCGCCTGTGGGCAGATTTTTGTCTGTAAATATAGTGCGGTTACTGTAGCTGGATTTTCTCTTATGATTTTCTTTATAACTTTTCTCTAGCTTTCTTTATTGTAAGAACACAATACACAATACACGTAACATGCAGAGTACGTGTTAACTGTTGGTGTCATCCGTAAGGCCCTGGTCAACAGTAGGCTGGGAGCAGTTAGGTCTTTGGAGAGTCAAAGGTTACACACGGAGTTTCGACTGCACGGGGCGTCAGGCCAGGGCCCCTCACCCCTGTTGTTCAAGGGTCAACTGTCTTCTCAACTGGGAGAAATAAGCCTCTTGTATTTCATTTGTATTCATCCTTAAAGCCAGAACATTGCAATGAGTGGCCTGTAGGGCAGCCAGCAAAGCCAGGGACGCTCACCGAGAGGGACTGGAACCTGTCCCAGGCTCGCGGAGGCTGAGTGCTTGAGACGTCAACACGATTTAGGCTAAATTGAGGATCAGAAGACTGCCAAGGACACCAGTGCTTGATGGAACTGTTCCTTCTTCCAAGAATTTAAGAGCAAGAGGCGCACTCGGTGGAATAACCCGCCTGTGGTCTGGAGGCACTGGGGTCCCGCGCTGAGTGGGAGGGAGAGGCCGAGGCCGTCTGGGGCAGGGGGCAAGGAAGCCATTGGGCCCAGCACCCTGTCATTCCGCCAGCATCACTTCCAAGAGCTTAGCACGGGGCGAGCAATAAGGTAGGCCCTTTCCAAGCTGCGTCTCACTGAATTCCCATCAGAGCCCGGGATGGAGGCGATATTACCTCCATTGATCAAATGAGGCTCAAAGAAGTTCAGCGGGAAAGCTGTCCTGGTCACGGGGTAGGAGGGAGAAAGCCAGTGACATCCAGCTCAGATGCGTGCAGCTAGCTCTGTCATCTGAAGAGGAGGGTCAAGCTTTGGGCTTCCTGGGTAAAGGGGCACTTCTCAATATATATAAAAAAGGAATCATTCAGTAAAATATTAATGCCGGGCCCACTGAGGCCACACGAAAGACATTTGGAAGCTTATCTACTAATTTACCTCTGTTGTTCGTAATCCGACCTTTACTTTGCACTTACCGCCTCAGCCTCTCACCACATGCTCGTTTGGTTATCTGTTCGTTCGGGTAGGTTCCACGATTCAGGGTTTGTGTTACTGTTATGGCGTCCAGTATTTTAAAATCTTTTTGTATCACAGGACTTCCCCTACTGTGCCCCGGCTACTTCCGTGGGAGAGAGCTTTGGTTAGCGGGGCTTTCTGCCGTTTTCAGCACTTGTCCACGGCTGTATGTAGGACGAGCAGAGGCTCTCCTGTGTTCTGTGCTGCCTGTGTGACGCCGAGGAGCAACTGTTTTGCTTAGCAGAGAACCGAATCGAGGTTACTCTTGGACCCTGGTTCTTCGGTTCCTTACTCTAGGGGTAGCGTGTGTGTTCCTGGCGTCCTCATCAGTGGAGACCTGGGCCAGGGGAGGGGACGGAACCCAACTCCAGGGCTAGTGATTTCAGTAAAAGGCTTGGTGGGTGTAGCAGTGGGACGGGGGTGGTGGTGGTGATAGTGACAGTGAGGTTTTAATCATTGCTTGAACCACCAAGGGAGGGAGGGGCATATGCGCAGTATCTGTCTGGTGTCTCCTATGCAGGGATTGTGGCCAACACGGGGATCCCTCGGTGAGCAAAATACAATCCTGCCTTTCCCTCTTGGGGTTTCCGTTCCAGCAGCAAAAAGGGTGTACGACTGATTACGTAATGAATTATTTAATTACGAGTCTGATGCATTCTGCAAAAAAAAGTAGATTGAGATTGTCAGTGTTTCAGCATAGACGTCACAGTCCAACATTGGATGATTGCACAAATAAGAGGTTTTTGAAGTTAATATCTATGATATTAGTTATGATAGATGAGAAAGATGATTCTTCTAAATTGTTGATCCGAGGCAAAATGAAAATGTCACAATTAAGAATACTTCTTAAAGGGGATTAAATCACTCTGTATTGGCAATTTGCTTTGATAGGAAGGAGTTTACAGAGTGAGACATTTAAATGAGATTTAAGTGGAGCTTGGGTATGTGTTGGCTGTGAGTCTTGGGAGAGCAGGGTAAGACCCTTCCCCGGGGAGGGGCACCAGGACTCACTAGACTCCCCGTACAGATGTGCCCATGAGGGCTCAGGAATCAAGGAGCCCAGGGGCAGCCGGGAGGGGCAACAGGGTAGCAGGTAGCAGGATCAGCTCTGGAAAGTGGGGACTTGAATCATGATTTGGCCCTGGGACCAGATACTGAAGAGCTTAGAAAAGCTAATAATAGTGAAAGAATAGAAAGAAAAGCAATAGTGAAGCTTGGGTGGCAGAACTTAATTCATAAAACTGATGTCAAACTAAGAAGATGACAAGAAGGGTAATACATGCATTTTTATGTATAAATGGAATGTACTTTAGGAGCACTAAAGGGCACTCCAACCCAACTTGTATGAAGAAATCTGTATCAAGGTAGGCTTTTCTTAAATTAGTGTCAAATTTCATTAGCTGCCACAAAAGCTAATATTTAAGAGCCCAGCATTCTGATGCCTTCGTGGTGATCAGATCACAGCTGGAACTTTAGTTCTGGGCTCTCACACAGAGAGGAACAGACAAACTGGCACACGTCCAGAAGAAAGACATCCCAATCATGAAACACGAGCAGTTGTGTTGGCGAAGAAAATGTGAAGTAAATGATTCTGTGTGTCTACTTGACTGGGCTACAACACCCAGATATTTGGTCAAACATTATTCTGGTGGTTTTTGTGAGGGTTGTTTTGGATGGCATTAAGATTTAAAGTAGTAGGCTTTGAGTAAAGCAGATTACTCTTCATAATGTGGGTGGGCCCTGTCTAATCAGTTGAAGGCCTGGCTAGAACACAAGACTCAACATCCCTGAGCAAGAGGAATTTTGCTGCAGATGACTTTCAGGCTAGAATGGCAACACTGGCTCCTTCCTGGGTCTTTATGTATACATCTATATCTATAGGTATATATATATGTGTATGTATATATATATATATGTGTATGTATATATATATATATATATATATGTATGGAAAGATATTTATAGACAGAAAGATATATATCTGTATAGATCTGTATATACAGATATATATATCCTATTGGTTCTGTTTTTCTGGAAACCCCTGACTGATGCACTAGGGAAATAGATATGGAGTGGAGGGCAAGGCAGGTGTTCATAAATATCTGGAAGGCTTTCATGGAAATAGGTTCAGATTTATTTTTGTGTGATTTTTAATAGATTCAGATCCCTAGATTGGAATTATAGGCTGGTAGCATTTAGTCTAATAGAACGAAGACAACAAATGCAGAGACGTCAATATAAATTTTTTTTAAAAGCGTGAATGGACATGTGAGACAGCAAGATTTAGGACATTTTGCTGTTTATAGGGCTAGTGCATGATCTGTTGCACAAGCTGCTGTGGAATGAGCTCAGTGTGTCCGTTGGGAGTTAGAATTATCAGCAATCGTGGGAGTTTCTAGTCTAGTAGTCTGTATTTCCTGTAGCACACATTGTGAATGGCACAGAAACATCTGTTTATTTCATAGAGGGTGAAACAGCAGGCTTACTAAAGAGCTGAAGGTATAGTTATGGGTTTTAAATGGAAAAATTCAGACCACCTATATTGTGTGAAATCATTAGGCACAGCTAGCGAAGAGCCAGACTCTGGGAATAGTGACGGATTCAGCGTCTGATTGCCTTAATCCTACTTCTGTGTGGACATGGATAGAAAAATGCAGGGAGCAGAGCATCACTAAAGTTCTGCTTGAAGCACAAAGGAGGTGGTAACAGACACAGTTTTTGTGTGACTACAGTTGCACAGTGAAGGGACAGATCTTCTTAAAGACAAATCATTTTATGCAGCTCTTTTTCTAAGAACATTGTATTTTTTAAATAAATTCAACATATTTCAGATGAACTCAAAATCTGCCCTTCAAGGATTTCAGTACAGGACTCCTTACAAATACAGTTGGGAAACAAATGGTTAAGTTGCTCATTTCTGTGTGTGAACGAAAATGTGGATGGATGAATGTACTTGAAAAAGATTGTGTGTGTGTTGGTAGAAAGCATGAAGAAACACATTATATGTTGTTGTTGTTTTAATTTATTTGGGACTGGTATTTGGTATGTATAGCGCTTTTATTTTTTTCCCAAATGGTCTCCCTAGAGATCTGAGATGATCGTGGATCTCAAATGCACATGGGGAGTCCTGTCTCTGGGTGGGAGCTTACATGCTCAGTAACCTCTCGTGGCTCCTGCAAAACTCAGGCCAGAGGGGCGCCTGGGTGGCTCAGTTGGTGAAGCATCTGCCTTCAGCTCAGGTCATGATCTCAGGGTGCTGGGATCGAGCCCCATGTCGAGCTCCGTGCTCAGCGGGGAGTCTGCTTCTCCCTCTCCCTCTGCACCCCCCACTCGTGCTCGTGCACACACGCTGTCTCTCTCTCTCAAATAAATGAATAAAATCTTAAAAAAATCAAGCCCGGATTGGTGCTAGCACCCCCCTCCATCACCAGCAGAGGCTCAGTGCTGTCGTGGGCAGAGGGCCACCATACATCCCTTCAGGGACACCCGCGTTCTCTCTGCTGGATTGTTCTCATCGGAGGGACAGATGTGCTCGTTGGTATCTTACAAAACAAAACAAACCTAAAGTCTCATAACAACCTGATGCTGTGGGCCCCTCCAGCCACCAGCCCCTCTCCTGTACAACTTAATAGCAAAATGTAGCTATTTCCACTCTCATTCCCTCTTCACATCTTCTCAGGTCAGGCTGTTCTCCTGGTCCCTCCAGGGAGGTCTCACCAGTCGACGTCACAGCCAGGTCCAAAGGGCAGGTCTCACCTAACACAGGCGATGGCATCTCCTTTTTTGGTCACTTTCCTTCCTTGGCTCCTGGGCTGTGGATCTCTGCATCTGAGGCTGCTCATTTTCTTTTCTTTTGTTTTTTTTTTAAATTTTTTATTATGTTAGTCACCATACAGTACATCCTTAGTTTTTGATGTAGTGTTCCATGATTCATTACTTGCGTATAACACCCAGTGCACCATGCAATACGTGCCCTCCTTACTACCCATCACCAGCCTATCCCATTCCCCCACCCCCTCCCCTCTGAAGCCCTCAGTTTGTTTCCCAGAGTCCATAGTCTCTCATGGTTCATTCCCCCTTCTGTTTACCCCACCTTCATTCTTCCCTTCCTTCTCCTACCGATCTTCCTACTTTTTATGTTCCATAAATGAGTGAAACCATATGATAATTGTCTTTCTCTGCTTGACTTATTTCACTTAGCATGATCTCCTCCAGTCCCGTCCATGTTGCTGCAAATGTTGGGTAATCATCCTTTCTGATAGCTGAGTAATATTCCATTGTATATATGAACCATATCTTCTTTATCCATTCGTCTGTTGAAGGGCATCTCGGCTCCTTCCACGATTTAGCTATTGTGGGCAATGCCGCTATGAACATTGGGGTGCATATGGCCCTTCTCTTCACTATGTCTGTCTCTTTGGGGTAAATACCCAGTAGTGCAATGGCTGGATCATAGGGTAGCTCAATTTTTAACTTTTTGAGGGACCTCCACACTGTTGTCCAGAGTGGCTGTACCAACCTGCATTCCCACCAACAATGTAAGAGGGATCCCCTTTCTCCACATCCTCTCCAACAATTGTTGTTTTCTGCCTTGTCCATTTTTGCCATTCTAACTGCGTAATGTGGTATCTCAATGTAGTTTTGATTTGAATTTCCCTCATGGTTAATGATTTTGAACATTTTCTCATGTGTCTGTTAGCCATTTGTATGTCTTCATTGGAAAAGTGTCTTCATATCTTCTGCCCATTTTTTAAATTTGATTATTTGTTTCTCATGTATTGAGTTTGAGAAGTTCTTTGTAGATCTTGGATACCGGTCTTTTATCTGTAGTGTCATTTGCAAATATCTTCTCCCATTCCGTGGGCTGCCTCTTAGTTTTTTTGACTGTTTCCTTGGCTGTGCAGAAGCTTTTTTTTTTTTTTTTTTTAAGATTTTATTTATTTATGTGACAGAGAGACAGCCAGCAAGAGAGGGAACACAGCAGGGGGAGTGGGAGAGGAAGAAGCAGGCTCCCAGCGGAGGAGCCTGATGTGGGACTCGATCCCGGAACGCCGAAGGCAGACGCTTAACGACTGCACCACCCAGGTGCCCCCGTGCAGAAGCTTTTTATCTTGATGAAGTCCCACAAGTTCATTTTTTCGTTTGTTTCTCTTGCCTTTGGAGATGTGTCATGAAAAAAGTTGCTGTGGCCGATGTCGTAGAGGTTGCTGCCTATGTTCTCCTCTGTGATTTTGATGGATTCCTGTCTCACATAGAGGTCTTTCATCCATTTGGAGTTTATCTTTGTGTATGGTGTGAGACAGTGGTCAAGTTTCATTCTTTTGCATGTAGCTGTCCAATTTTCCCAGCACCATTTATTGAAGAGACTGTCTTTTTTCCACTGGATGTTTTTTTTCCTGCTTTGTCAAAGATTAGTTGCCCAAAGAGCCGAGGGTCCATTTCTGGGTTCTCTATTCTGTTCCATTGGTCTATGGGTCTGTTTTTGTGCCAGTACCATGCTGTCTTTGTGATCACAGCTTTGTAGTACAGCTTGAAATCAGGCAACGTGATGCCCCCAGCTTTGTTTTTCCTTTTCATCATTTCCTTGGCGATTGGGGCCTTTTCTGGTTCCACACAAATTTAAGGAACTAAATTTAAAATTAAGTTCCAGCTCTTTGAAAAAAATGTCATTGGTATTTTGATCGGGATGGCATTGAAATGTAGATTGCTGTGGGTAGCAAAGGCATTTTAACTGTTTATTCTTTCGATCCAGGAGCATGGAATGTTTTTCCATCTTTTTGTATCTTCTTCAATGTCTTTCATGAGTGATCTGTAGTTTCTAGAATATAGATCCTTTACCTCTCTGGTTAAGTTAATTCTGAGATTTTTGGTGCTGTTGTAAATGGGATGGATTCCCTAATTTCTCTTTCTTCACTCTGATTGTTCGTGTATAGAAATGCAACTGATTTCTGAACATTGATTTTGTATCCTGCCACGTTACTGAATTGCTCTATAAGTTCTAGTAGTTTGGGGGTGGAGTCTTTTGGGTTTTCCATATAGAGTATCATGTCATCTGGGAAGAGCTACAGTTTGACTTCTTTGCCGATTTGGATACCTTTTATCCCTTTTTGTTGTCTGATTGCTGTTGCAAGGACTTCTAGTACTATGTTGAATAATAATGGCGAAAGTGGGCATCCTTGTCGTGTTCCTGATCTTAAGGGAAAGGCTTCCAGCTTTTCCCCATTGAGAATGATATTTGCTGTAGGCTTTTCATAGATGGTTTTTATGAAATTGAGGAATGTGCCCTCTATCCCTACACTCTGAAGGGTTTTAATCAGGAAAGGATGCTGTATTTTGTCAAATGCTTTTTCTGCATCAGTTGAGATGATCATATGGTTCTTCACTCTTTTTCGTTCATGTAATCTATCACACTGATCAATATGCGAATGTTGAACCACCCTTGCATCCCAGAGGCTGCTCATTTTCTTATCCTGCTTGGCTTTTCCTCTTGCCCAGGACTCAGGAACCCTGCTTCTGCCTTTTCCTAGGTGGTCTCACACAGTCCACATGGCTTTAAGCAGAATTTGTGCTGAAGGCTCTCAAGTTTCTACCCCAGCTTCTGAGCTCCAGACTCTTCTACCACACTCCCTCTTGCATGCCTACTGGGCTTATCAAAGGTGCCACAGCTGAAACAGAACTCCTGATTCACCAACTTCAAACCTTTTTTCTTAGGCTTCCTGATCTCAGTGTAATGATGGAACCATCATATAATCTGATATTCCAGGTTGAAAAGTTGAAGTGATCCTTTGTTCCTTACTGCCCTTCACACCTCACAGCCAGGCACCCACCAAGCCAAGCACCCCCCATCCAGACATTCCCCCACCCAGGCACCCCCCCATCAAGGCACTCCCCCAGCCAAGTACCCCTCCATCCAGACCCTCCCCCATCCAGGCACCCCCCCATCAAGGCACTCCCCCAGCCAAGTACCCCCCCATCCAGGCCCTCCCCGATCCAGGCACCCCCCTCATCTAGGCACTCCCCCAGCCAAGCACCTCCCCCAGCCAGGCAGCCAGGCTTTAGGCGCATCCTGCATCTGTCCACGCCTCTCCTCCTTTGGGACTTCTGCCTCAGGCAACACCACCGTCCTCTCGCCTGGGCCCAACCATCTCCTCCTTGGTCTCCCTGCCTCCACTTGAGTCAGACACAGATTACTGTTTTATAGCCTCCACAGTGATCTTTTTAGATGTAGGTCAGACGACTTCACTTAGTAGGCTCTCGCCATCCTAGGGTACAGTCTGTATTCTTAGGCGGAGACACTTGTTGGCTGCAAATCCCTGTGACCTCACTTGCTCCCCCAGCCCTCTCCGATTCTGCTCTAACCCTGGCCTCGCTGGGGTCCCTGGAACAGTCAGCCTTATTCGGCCTCGCTTCCGTTCACCTGTTTTTCCACCCGCTTGGAGTTCTCTCCCCCTACATGTTGGCTCCTTTTTTCTGGAATGCTCTTCCTCTAGACCTCCACACTAAAATCATTCTCCACCCTTCTCCCTGGGTCCCATATCATGACTCTTCCCTCAACACTTGCTAACCAGGACCTGGTACTTCTCTTGAAATCCTATTAGTCATTTATTGGTTGGTTTTACATTCCAAAGCTAGAGTATAACTCCCATGATGGGATCCAGTCCTGTTTGCCTTCCATATCCCCAGTGCTGGCACACAGTAGGTGCTCCACTGAATCTAGATGGCGTCAGTAAACGTGGGCTGGGGGTTGTTCAGAATATGACATTTTAAAAAATGCATTTGGGTATCTTTACTTTTCTTAAGTTTGTAATTCCAGGGCAAAGAAAGTAAACATTGGTAACGGACTTGAACTGAGGTAGGGGAGAGCAGCACAGGGGTATTATTGAACAAGTCCCGTGCTGCTTGTCAGGGCATACACAAGAGGCGGTCTGGGTCAGTCCCCATTTGCAGTGGCAACATTTAATGTGCAGATTCGTAAGCTGAGGTCAGAGGAAGTTCTCTCTGCATGCACAGGTTACAGAAAGAGAAATACCGTCCTGCTAGGTGACTGTCACCAGTGCACTCTCAGTGGTGGTGTGTTTTGACACCTATTTTTAAGTAATTTTGCTGTCATGTCTCCTGTTTGGATCAGGCACCACCGAGCGTACCGGGTGCAGTCATATCCATTAAACCCTTATTAAGGCGATAACGCCAAGCTGAGTGCTCTGCGGCCTGACCTGGGGCAGGTCCAGAACCACTTATCCGAGAACCATGGGTTCAGTTAGGAGCTCAGAGCTTTTTGGGGTTTAAGAAACTAACTTAGTGCTTTAATTTTATGTGAGCTAACGCCCTCAGTGGTGTCTGTGGTATCAGCCTGTAAACAGACCATTATAATTCCCGACGCCCCCAAAATCTACGCTAAATAGAATAAATACAAGTGTTAATTGTTTCACGTCAGTTCCCGTAAGTTTTATCCCCAAATGAGTTGAAGTCACATAACATTTTGTTCTCAAATGAGTTTCAAAGAACTTTATGGATTTTGAAATTGTGGCCTATATATCCTGCAATCATTGCAAAGTCAAGACTCATGCACACTCGACCGAAATGAATAGATCCCCACATGTGGGAAGCAGGGGGGAGATGGTGTGGCCTCAGCCAGGAGGGGTCTGTAGGAACCCATGGAGCTGGCCCTTCCGGAAAGAGATGCACTTGGGGTTGCTCCTCGCCGGAGGACCCCTCTGCAAAAAGCCGAAGCCTCCCCAGCCTGGATCCAAATTCTCTTTCCCATTGCGTTTCGGCTGCCAAAATAGCTCTTTGAGTTCGGTGCTTAGAAGGATTTAGAGATACTAAAAATTGCAGCATTTCCCACAGAGCTATTTGTAAGAGGAGAGCGGTGGGGGTAGAGAAGTGGGTTGTTGAAAATAATAGGGTGAACTTGAAAAGGGAAAAAAACGAGGATAAAAATCAGGGCAGTCTTCCTCGTATCGAAATTCCTCAAACTCTCAATTCTCCAAGGGGTTCAACTCTCATTTTTCTTAAGGGGTAGAAATGACATTGTACCAGTAAAATGTGTGTACGTGTGTGTGCCTGTGTGTGTCTATGTGTACACGTGTATGTGTGTCTTTCATTTTGCAGGGAGGAGTAGCTGCCCTGGGGGGGCTCTCTGTGGCCTCCCCCTTGAGGCTGTAAGCAGCCCCTTGCTCCCGTCCTAACTGAAGGAAAAATAGCCAACCTGTGGAATACCTTGAAAACCGATGAGGGTAGGCGTCTGTGGTCCAGCGTCTGAGCACTGCGGTGTCTATCGGAACTGCTGTTGGGTTAGCCGGTTGGTACTGAGGCCTCTGTTCCGGCGGGTGGCTGTTTACGAAGGATTTTGTGTACAGCTGTGTGGGAGTCATGCGCCTGTTCTTAATCTTCAGATAGTGGGTTCCAGGTAAACCCCATGGTTCTTTCTAGTTTGTTCTTTGATGTGATCCAGAGTATATCAAAATAACTTATAGCAGAGATCCATTGTTTTCTCGTGTTTTTATAAGCTACGTGACAGAGCCACGGCCGCTCAGAGTTGGGACGCGTGTTGGTTATAGGTTATTTGAGATGCTTCCCCTCGGTTGTGAAAATGCTTTCGTTGATCTTAACTTCCACGTCCCTGTATCTCTACTCATTGGCCGTAGAGCTCTGGTTGGGACGAGCACAAAGCCCGTCTTGCCTTCCATCTCTGCATATCTGTACTCCGTATCTGGGAAAATTCATCCCATCTCCCTTGAGCATGCTTTCCCCAGGGAAAAGACCAGAAATCCAGTCTTGGGGACCACTGTTACATTTTATTTTTTTAGACCTTAGAAACGTTGTGCAGCTTCTCAGGGGAGTCCTTTATTACTGCATGATTCACAGTGCTCAGTGACTGTTCCGTGGAGGTCTCTGAGTCATGGTGGCAAAGGGCTCAGCTCCTCCTGTGTATTCTTAGTTGCAGGGCATTACCTGCATTTTCCCATGTGAGCGTTAGGTCCCCAGAATATGGAGCTGCTTATGAATGTCTCTTACTGTCTGAGTAGCCAGAGAGAAGGCCTGGATCTGCTCTTCACTGAACACTGACTTCTTTGGCTGGGCCGGTTCCTGAGCCCGGGACTCCCCAGAGGCCCTCACCTCACCAGCTGGCTGCAGGTGCATTACGAAGTCTCCATCAGGAGGGGGCCCTTTCAAATGGCAGAAGGGTCTTCTCCCCACCACAAGGCTTTTTCTAACAGCTCTGTGGAGTCATAACTTGCTGAGTGTACTTACGCGCACGGCCCCGTAAATTTTGCGTAGGTACAGAGCTATGCTTCCATGTTTTCTATGCTGTGGTTTACCAGCAGCTGGGTCTGGACTCTTGCTTTTGTTCAAGAGTTAAAGTGTTGAATCGTGTTTGATATCGTCTAGCTAAAATGGCTAACGCCATGTAGTTTTAGTTTAGGGAGACACTAAACTCCCTTTTAGTTTAGTTTTCATTAATAAATAGAATTATTTTAATTTAGTCAATTCATTTTTAGATTAATTACATTATCGAACTGCTAAAGTGATTCAACTGTCCACAGTGGAGCCTTCTCTGCTTTACCTATGTATTGTCTTGGAGGAGCTGCAGTGGCGGTTATAAAGCTAGCCAGTGACGGTGTCGAGAGGAAAGCACAAAAAATCAGGCTCAAAGCTCAAGTTGGGGCCCCAGAATTTCAGTTCCATGTTGTGCAGGACTCCCCCCCCCCACCTGTAATAAGAACCTTCAGTGCATACTAGAAGTGTGTCCAAAGTGACTCCCTTATAAAAAGGTTGGAGGAGATCGAGTTTTTGACCCATTTTCTTGCATCCTTAGCGGGGGGTGTCTTGTGCTCAGGAATGCCCCCCAGCCCCCATGCCTGACGTTGAACGCGCCTCTCACCTGTCTTACCTGTGAGAGGTCAGGGCGGCTCGCCTGTCTGGGAGCTGTTTGACTGTGGGGAGTCCTCGTCTTGGAGTGACCAGTTGTTTTCACCAGATTTCTTGTCAGAACAGTTTACCTCTTCGTAGCACCGAGGTTAGACTGGCGGAAACAGAGGGAGGAGCGTGGCGAGCGAAGCCCGGGATGAGGTCATGCGGGACGCTGTCTGGAGGCTCACTCCCCGGGATGAGACTCAGGTGTGGGGTGACGGCACGCAGAAGGGGGCCCGGTACCGGCCTTGTTCTCCCCGGCCCCCGACCTGCAGGTTCCGCGCTGTGCGAAGGCGGCGTTCTCGTGCTGCTGCAGGTGTTTGTGGTAAGGACGCTGTGAGTGATGGTATTTGAGACTCCTGGGCAAGAGTATAGCAGGATGAATCCTTTAAAATCTGGGAAAGCAAAATTAACGAACACGAGTAAGTCCCTTACCTAGGCCAGCAGCTGGAACTCTCAGATAAATGCCATCTCTACGGGTGGTTCCAAAAACCATGTTCTTGGATCAGGAGGGGCCTGGACAGTCTTACGTGTCTTCTCCTGTAGTTCTTGAATATCATCAGGGTTAGGAGGCAGCCTTTGGCCCACACTGGCCCTTACTTTCAAAGCTATATAAAACGTCATGAACAAATTTGCCTTTTGTTTTATAAATTTTATTACTATGTGAGTTAAAGAAAAGATTTCCGGTGAAATTTCTCTTCTTCTTGAGACATCTTTTGCTGACTGCAGCGACGTGTTTTGACATGATTCTTGTCCCTTAAGTAACCTGTGGCGGGACATCCCTGAGCGTCGTGGTCACCACTGACGTATAGCTACTATAACGTGGCTTTTCACCCTGGAACGTGCATATGGATCAGCTGGAATTCTCGTGGAAATGTAGGCTCTGTTTAGTCAGGCTGCGTGCAGCCTGAAATTCTGCAAAAACTCAGGGTGATGGGGAGGCTGCGTCTTCGTGCCATACTTGAAGGAGCAAGGTCTCATGGTGCCTGGGGGAAGGTGGATGGCGAGCCAAAGTTGAGACAGGACTGATTATTGCAAGTTTCCCCAAGACTGGTTTCCTTCCCCCTGTTCCTGGGGATTAGGGCACTTGGCCATCAGCGTGGGATGGGGGGATGTATTCTGGGAGGAAAGGCCTGGTTGGAAAAAGGATGTTGACTTTCCTGTATTTTACCGATTGTTACATTGAACATGTGAGTGTAGGTGTAGTGAGAGATGTATGTGAGCTTCAGGAAATGTTAAGCCCCTGGATGTTTCACTAACAGAAGACTGAGCCAAGCCATGTTGATGGCCATACAGTACCTCCCACACTGGCCCTGGGGCCACGGAGCACGTGGATTCCAGCAGGTGTAGACGCCATCTCCCTCCTGGACATGTGGCTCCCCTTCCATTATTTAAATGTTCCAGGAAGACAGAAATAAAGTACTTCCATTCAAAAAAAAAAAAAAAACTTATGAAACCTAGTGCAGATTGAAATTCCTTCCGTGGATTACGTGGGACTGCCGTGGCCCCGTGGGCTGGGCCTCCTGTTCAAAGGCAGTACTTTTGTTTCGACCTTGAATGTTGCCGTCATCTCAGATTGCATCAGGCTTCTGTCCCAGCAAAAGTCTGACTTAACTTTTATCATTCCATTGATGGGAAAATAAAAGAAAAATCTGAAAGATCTTTCCAAAATGATTTGATCACCTCAATTCTAATACCGTTTGTCACACGATTCAGAAAATTGCAGATTTCTTTACAAACAGCTCATTTGATCATTTATGATGTTTTCCGGCATCCTGGAAGAGCTGTTTAAGACCAGGATGTGGGTTTGACCTGTTGGTTGCTAGTTTTATACACACGAGAATAAACCACACCCTGTGCGCTTGGCCCTCAGGAACAGAGCTGCTCTGTGTGCGGCTGCGTTGTGCCTTATTCCGAAGCTTTGTGCCAGACACTGTTGTCTGGAAATAACAGGATCCTAAACCGTTCTGCCTTATCAGTCTCTACAGCATGATCCTAGCTGCTTCGATTGCGGTGCAGACTGACAGGTAAAATAGAGGGAAATATCATTTCTAATTGCCTGTTTGAAGATTTCTTCATTATTCCCTGTTATAAGCTGTGGAAATAATGTATCGGTAAAGACTGCTTTCAGCTGAGTACCTTTTGCTGTCTTAGAATGATTGATCATCATCGCTTTGGCCATTTCTACTAAGGCAACAAGAGGAGGTAATTTAAGAAAAAGTGTTAGTAAGTGACGTCTCTGTGTAGCCAAGCAGACCAGTACAGATCATTGTCTTCTCCACCGAGGTTTGAGTGGTTGAAATCAGAACTCGTGTGTGTCACGGGGAAGGTCTCATGCTGGTCCTCAAGTGGGACAGCTGTCGAATTCATGGATTAAAAATAACATCTAAACCACGGATGGGTTTCCTTTGTCTTATCCACGGACTGCGTGGGATCGGCGAGGAGGCCAGAGGCCTGGCCAGGGAGAAGGTGCTGTTATGACACCGTCGTCCAGACACCAGGTGATCTGCTCTTACGTGGCTTCCCCCTCAGCGGAGAGCTGGGGGATGTTTCTCCTTCATGCTTCTCGTGCAGTCTCCTGGGGGGGCCCTGACTTCATTTGCAGGATGCCTGGCTGGGGTGAAAAGACCAAAGAGCATTCGCACCAGCTGGCTCTCGGGGGAATGCCAGCCCCCTTCTTGGCCTCGTTCGCAAGACTTCTTACCCACCACACCCTACACATTTAGTTCCAGGGTGAACTCTTACCTCTGCCTGAGTTGTAGAATTGTCTACTTTGATAAAAAAAATGTGTATAATACAAGGTTTCCTGATAGCAAATTGTAAATGACAATTTTCAGAGGATTAGAACAACGAAATGCACGTCAGTCAAAGAAATATACTCTCAGGTGATGGTTGGTAGAGGCCATCAGTGCAAACCCTTTTATTTACAAAGGGACTTGCATTCCCAGTGTATCAGTCAGGGTTCTCCAGAGAAACAGAACCAGTAGGATGTATAAACATATATAACTGCATGTGTGAGATTCAGGAGCTGTTGGTTCATATGGGTGAGGTGAGAGAAAGCAGACGGAGCTCTTGAGGTTGTAAGTGCCTTTATGTGTGGGTTGCTTGTTTGCACACGTCACTCTAAAGCTGGCCACAGAGCGGATCGGCTTTTTAAGCTGTAGATATATGTGTGTAGGAAGTAACCCCTCTGGCTGGCAGAAGACACTGTTCTTAATAATAGCAGTATCTGGAAGTAACACGATCTTATTAACACGTCTTTACCTCCTGCCTGAGGCCAAAATTCCCATAAAATAGCCTCCAGTGACAATGACTCCCATCTCACTGAAGGCCAGTGGGGTCACACTTTGCTGCTGTTGGTGGAGTCCTGCTGACCACCAGGCGTAGCCAGCAGGCCATCCTGCCATCACTGGTCATTAGCTTCTCTGAAAGAGGTTTAGGAGGGTGAGGAACTGTGGACATGTCAGTGGGTTCATGGTGTTTGTGTTTTGTGTGGGTTTTTTTTTAAGTTTCCTTTGAAGCAAATTTCTTTCATATGTGGGGTCTTCACACAATCGGCCGAGAGAACCGGGAGGCAGCAAGCTCACTCTTCTGAGCGCCCACGAATGTCCCAGTGCCATTTGGGAATAATCCTGTCGTATTACAGTTGCTGGTAGAACTGATTGAAAAGGAAGAATCAAGGAAGGAAGGAAGGAGAGAGAGAAGAAAGGAAGGGAGAGGAAGGGGAGTGAGGATCTGTGTTCTCCGAGGTGGCGTGAGCTTCCAGAATGGGCGGGGGCTGGTGGTCCTTCCCTCTGTCTGTATCTAGAGAGCCCGTCTTTCTGAGTCATTGTGGACATTCTTACAGGTGTTATCACCCGTGTCGCTGACTAGCCGTGTGTACTTAAGGAGTCCCTTCAGAGATGAAGAGCCCACGGCGTAGGAGGCCGCGGTAGTGATGTTCGCCCCCAGGGCCTCGGGGGGCCTGCGGCAGGTTGTGTTTGTCTTTCACAGTGACTCGGTCCCTTGCTCTGGAGATGGTAGGTTTGGCCACTATGTCTTGTACTGACCAAGGAAAGGTAGGAGAAAGTGATGTGCTTCCTGTGCAAATGCTCGTGTTAAGAGCCTGCTTGTGCTTCTCTGTGTCCGTTTTTCCTCTGCCAGGAGCTCTGCGTAAGCTCTAGACAGAGGCTGTGCTATCAGCCGGGGCCCCAGGGTTGCAGCCAGAGCGGCTGCTGATCCGTGGGGGACGTTCAGCGTGAGCAAGACGCCAACCTTTGTCCTTGCCAGCCTGTGGGATTCTGGAGTTGATTGTTACCACAGCATAACTCGGCCGATCCTGACTGATAACAGACATCTCGAGTACCTCAAGTAGGTTCTGGTTTATTTAAAAATTTATATTGTCACGTTGTTCTAAACAATCATTAAGTGCAACTTACAAAACAATGCAACTCAATGGAATTAAAATGTATAAATTTTGTCACACACACACACACACACACTTGAGTAAAAGAAACGAGGGCAGAAAAAAATAAATCGAGGGCAAGCCCAGTATCGTTTCATCGAATGCGTGCTGTGAGGTGTCTCCCAAGCTGCCGCGTGCGGGCTCGTCTTTCTGGAAGCCATGGCACAGAGGGAACACATTGTTCAGGCTTATCAAACTAACTGTTCTCGGCTCCAGTGAGCGCCTCACGCAATGAACAAAAGCAGGAGGAAGTCAAGTATTCCATGTTCTTCATTGGTAGCTGAGCGGCTCACGACAGCCCCCGGAATCAAGGACTGGATTTGGGCACATCACTTGGGTCTGCGGGCTCAGGAGAGCCTCCTCCCTCCCCCTGTTGCTTCTGAACCCCCACATCTCAATCTTGGCTCCAGCAGGCTCTGACATGCCTGCAAGGGGAGCAGGAGAGCTGGGCGTGAGGAGCGGGCTCTGGCCAGGCTTACACACCCAGCTGTGTCCTTGGAGAGTCACCGTGAAAAAGCAAAGTCACGATAGGACCTCCCATCCTCTCTGCCTATGTACGGCAGGAAGCAGGAAGCCTAGAAGGAGAGGTGGTGCTGACAGCTTTGCCTTGAAGGCACTGCAACCCCATGCACCGTTAATCTGGTTCAATTAGTATCTTGGTCTCCAGGGGGATTCTGGATTCACGGATGATGGCGATGAGGGGAGCACCCCCACTGCCACGCAAACTGCAGACCCGTCATTATTGACGATAAAAGCAACAGTCCCAGCTACCTGCCGCTGATTTAACACGACTTCAGGTCTCAGATGCAAATATTTACAGGTGTTTATATCTTTCATATCATGGTGTATCTTGTAAATAATGGCATCTCATATTTTAATTGGAAGTAATTTTTCTTTGTAAGGGGCCCATGCCATAATGTTGCATATTACACTCGATCCCTTAGATTTGATGAAAGGTGATAAAAGGACATTTGTCATAGCAGAAATATCACCTTGTGTCAGAGAAGAAAGGATTCCACCGGGGTTTGCGGGGCCTTCAGCAAGACCCCAGCATGCCCCGGTATGCCTGGCATCCAGCCTTGGGGGTACAGCTAGCAATGGAAAGTCCACAGCTGGTACACTGGGAGGGAGGCGAGCCAGAAATCTCCAGTCCCTGACATCAGTGATTCTAAATGGTTTGGGACTCTTTCATCATTTTGACTAAACTGGAAGCCTGCCACTACTCAGAACGGCCCAAGCCGCTTAATTATAGAAGCAGGTGCTGCCGATGGTCTTTGAATCCTCAGCAAGCCAGGACAGAACGACCAAGCCAGATGCTGCCAGCCAGCCAGGGAAGTCAGGGCATCCCACGTGGCAAAGAGACATACAGGGATTGAAGATTACCAGGCACAGAGTACTTAGGGGGCCAGTACTTGGAATCTAGTGTCTGTGTGGAAAAACATGGCCTTTTAGAAGGACCGGCTTCCTGAGACAAAGAGCAAGATGAGCATAGCTTCCGTATATTTCTCTCCTATGTGTGTGTACGTGTGCGTGTCTCCCATACGTACACATGCACACACACACTTTTACTCCTCCTTGGAGATCTTACTCAAATGCTCGGCTCTCTGGGCTTTTGCTGGGTTCTCCTTCCTCTTTATAGATCACCACATTGGGGGTGTGGCTCTGATTTTGAATCCATGCTTTGAGAAGGAGAATGGCTGGTTGGGTTGGTCTCTGATGCTGCTGAATAATGGACCATCTGGCTGGTGGTTGGTCTGAGTTACCAAGGGCCAGAGCCAAGAGCAGAGGGGCTGCTGGGGCCAGGCGTCCCAAGTGTGCAGGTCCCCCCAGGCTGGTTGCACGGCGAAGGCGGAGCAGCAGAGAGGGTGCTCCGTGGGCCAAGGGAACACCCAGGAGATCTGTTGAGAAGTTGGCATCCTGGCCGTCAGGGTTTGGTGGGGTGGTTGCCACAAGCTTGTGGTGTGGCAGTCAAGGAGAAGTCTGGGCTGGAGGACAGTTCCATCGTTTCCGCCTGCTGAGCTACACTTGGTTGGTCATCGACAGTGTGTTTCCAGGGCTCGGATGAAACCCGCTGACGGGCCGAGGCTGGCAGTGGAGGCTGTGAGCCATGTGGGGGTGGGAGAGAAGGGAGCCCACCCACTGGAACTCCAAGAGAGCTCAGGGGCCCTGAGAAGACCGGTCCGAGACCCTGCTGACAAGTCCTGTCTGGTTTAGGGTGGCAGTCGGCATGCAGAAGATCTCCCCTGGCAGGTGTCTGAGTCCTCCTGGGTCTCTGTCCCTCAGACCCCACAATGCATCGTCATCAGGGTTAGTGGAATATTTACTGAATATTTACATTTGCTACATCGTGTAAGTGCCTGCTGTCTGTCCACCTACATCACAGTCATTCCTCGTGGGATGTGCTGGTGAGGGTGGTGGCCGTGGCGTCCTTGTCCACCGCTGACCACAGCAGGTGCGGTTGCTACTTTCCCAGCGCTAAACCCCCGACACCCATCGGGCAGCCATTCACTATGCATGTGCCTGCTCGCAGCCTCTCCAGGGGGGCTTGGGCCTCGGTTCATTCAACAAAAAGGTTACAAGCCCCTGTGGAGCAGCGGCCAGTCTTCTGGGTTTTGATATTCACAGCCTGCATTCAATGCTACTTGATCCCCACCTAATCTGTTACTTGTCACTGATCACGTCCACGTTTCTATCTGCGAGCCTCTGTGCTCATTCGTACGAGTAAATCACATCACAACAGAAACTGCTTAATTAATTTGTGAGCTTCTATTGCAAATTGCTTGCAATCACATTTATATCCTAATAGGAGACTAAAAGAGAATAAAACCACCTGAAGCCCAACTTCTGTGTAGGCCATTGGATGCATAAGAGAGGCGTCTTCAGCAGGGGAGGGCGGTGTCAGCCCCACATCACCCAGTGGGCTGGGATTTTCTCTGCCCTGTTCAGGCTGAGTGTGTTTGGATGATGGTGTGTTTTATTTAGGAAGCTCAGATGTCTGGAGTGGGGAGTTGATAGAAGTCGATAGGGAATTGTTACTTTATCAAGGGACAAATGAAGTGTAAAACAGTTAGCTACACATATTTCCTCCTGTAATCTTATCCTTACCTCCGATGCAAAAAACCAAAACCAAAACAAACAAAAAATCCCAACCACCCTGACAATATGTCTTTATTACAGAAATTGGTTGTTATACGGACAGGGATTGGAGAAATAATTTGCTGTTTAGAATTTCTCCTTATATAGCATTCAACTCAGTCAACGCATAGCTGTTCCCAGGTCCACTGGAAAAATGCAGATTTCAAAAAATAGTATCTGTTGCAAAAATGTTTCCAAAACATTTGGAAACAAAAATGTTTCCAAATATGTTTTTATAGGGAAAAAAATCATGTATTTTCCTTAAAGCTCTTCCTGCAAAATATGAATGCGTACATGTGTTCTTTGTAAGAAATTCCAAAGTGAACGTGTGAACGTCTGCCCTGCGTTACGTGTTACTTTCAGTATCTCAGTGGGCACCTTCTGGTTCATCTCCGGTGCAATATTCTTAGATAGCATAGACTTTTGCATCTCATGAATGAGATCATAAATTCCACTTCAGTTTTATTCATTATGTCATCTACTGGGAATGATGGGTGCCCCCAAGATTGGCAACTAGGTTACTGAGTATGTGAGCAAGAATACATGATGTTAACTTAAAAGTGATTATGTTCTTACACATTTGTATTGTGGATGGAGAGTATGGAGAAATGGAGAGTGCAGAGAGAAAAAGTCACAACACTGCAATCCTACCACCCAGGGAAGACTTACGTGAATACCATATTATGCTTTTTCCTGGGCTTTTTCTTATATATAAAAACCCTACTTAGAAGGTCATGGAGAGACAGGCCAGCCCGGTGGGTGAGTCCACACAGATGCGGCAGACAGAGGAGCTGCGGGGAAGAACAGAGGGCCCATCGGGAGGGCCCCATTGTCTTGTAAAGACTGGCCTTTCCTCTGGCGTGGTGGGTGACAGGAAGGTTTGAGCAGGGACTGTGGTGACCTGACCTAGTTCACGCTGTGTGTTGTGTTGGGAAGAGACTGTAGGTGGGCAAGGGTGAGAGCTGGGAGACCTTTCAGGACACTCTTTCTGTAATTTGGCCAAGACATGATTGATGGGGGCTCAGAGCAGGGAGGTGAGGCTCAGCTGTGGAAGCAGGATCTCTGGTCAGCGTAGATATGGGGCTGAGATTCAGAGAGGGCCAGGATCCCATGGAGGTTGGCCTGGAGCCTGGGAGGAGTAAAGTGCATTCAGCTGGCGTTGGGAAAGCTGTGGGTGAGGCGAGTGTAGGGTTGCCATGTTCTGCATGGTGTAGGCTAAGTTGGAGTGGCTGCCAGCCTTCGGGGAGGAGATGTTGCAAGCAGGTGGGGGCCGGGGGGCCTCCTCTCGGGCCGTCGGCACGTACAGGAGGTGCACGGCCTTGCGATAGATGAGCCATGAAGGGAGTGGATATGGATGGAGAACAGCGGGGAGAAGAGGACAATAGGAAGGCTACTGTGACATTTGCAAAGGGCTGTGGGGAAAGGAGCCATGGTGCTTTTCTGTGGCAACAAGGGGGAGTGGTGATGGCCACACTGCACCCTCGTCTGGTCTCCTGATTACTAATTTTTTTTTTAAATCAGGGCCAACTTGAAATTTTTTTTTTCTGAATTACTGTTTGAAGTCTAATTAACTTGATGGTCAGACAATCCATTATTAGGGTGAATTTTACTAAATGTACTAGTCATTGGCATTACTTATACTAAAGTGAATTATCTCTTCATTTTCTATAGTTCTACGTCAAGGAGATGGCGTTTTATTCTGCCATGGTGGAAACTGTGGGACGTTTGTAAAGAGCACAGCATGATGGGGGCGGCCATTTGGGAATATTGATAGAGTTCCTATCCTTGCATCATCTCTTGTAACTCCTCAATGAGTGATTCAGACTCCAGAGCTTTAGTTTCTGAAAAGTTTGGGGAAACTGGCTTTGATAACTGTTGGTCAGCTGTGAGTGAGCAAGTGTTAGGGAAGGGAAGCAACACAGCTCTTGTTGGCCCCAGCGTGGAGCAACGAGTTGGGGTCATCGGCCAGCCTTGCAGTCAGGACCGAGTGTCAGAGACAGAGTTCCATTTCCTTGTTGGTGTTTTTCCCTAGAGCCAACCACCCTCTCCATCCCCTACCCCACCCCTCTGTCAGTCACAACAAAGGGTTAACACCCTTCATATCCAGCTTGTGCAGTACGTCCTGACAGTAGTCACCTGTGGGTCATCGTCTCCAGGGAGGATGACATGGCTTCTGTGCTTAGCAACCACTGCCCCTCCCCGCGAGGGCCTCAGTAGGATGTGGTCCCCAAAGACTTCTTAAAGCATGAAGCATTATGATTCACCTGCTGGCTCTCACTAAATCCTCTAACACGATCCACTCGACACCCATTGCGTAGAAGACCTAGGGAGGCACACCTCAGCTCTTGGAGTTGCCTTGAGAGCCTGGGCTGTATTCTCGGCATATATTCTCTTGACTGTCTTAAATCTGCAAATAAAAAAACTCTGAAAGTTACTCACTGTCGGCAATTGGGGTGAGCTTGACTTGGGCACCTATTTACTGAAGTTGTCTTCAGAGAAGCCAGCGATGGCCGCCATGTTCTGCACATAAAGCTTGTTCTAACAGAACAATGTGACGAATTTTCCTGTATGGTTCAGAATGCAGTTTTCAAAACGGAATTCCAAAGATATTTTGAACAGTGGCGGCATTACGAGGATTAGCTGTGTTCCATCCCAAGGTGACTCTTAATGCAGGAAGGGACACTCACTTGGTTGTGTGCCTTGGTGGCCTAAAAACGCAGCAAGACCCAAGTCACAATTTGTACTTTGGGCTACCCCTCCTGAATTAAAAACACTGACTACTTACCAGACACACTGTTTAAAATCACCACTGATAAGAGTCACACTGAAAGACAAGATCATACTACCCACTTTCTAAAAGAAACTTGAATTCATCACTTCAATCAGAATGGGGGTGCTTAGAAGATTTGCCATTTCGAGGAGGAAAAAATTCTTCCATTCACCAAAGCAGACACCCAGCACCTCCCGGGCTCTGTGACCGTCTCCACCACCGTGGCTGACACGGCGTTGGGGACATTTCGGGCTCATGGCTGGAAATGTAACTTTCCTTTCTCCGGGCCAATGCCCTGGGAGTGAAAATATTGTTCTTTGCTGAACAAACTAGTTCAAGTACTTCACAGGGGAAAACAAACCCCGGTTCAGTTCCCGGCGCCGTCAGCTGTGGCCAGGCTCTCTGAGCCTGTCATTTCTCCCGCACCTGAGTATACAAATTCCTTTTGCAAATGATTTTGCGTCGGACGAGAATTGAATTTTAATAGTGTCCCTTGAACTTGCGCTGTATTTCCACAGCAGTAGTCGTAGTAGGCGTGTGCGGTGAGAGTGCCCCGTGTCCTGTGGGCCCTGCAGCCCCCTGCGCCTTGCTCTGCGGTGCCCGGCCAGGGCCGTCGGTCGCCGAGTCTTCCCGGGCCGCTGGCCGTGGTACCGCGGGTGGTCCATCTCACACCGGCTCACAAGACACCCTACGTCCTCGTGCGGCTTCTGACCAGAACCTCACAAGGAACTCAGTAGATCACTTACAGGGACACAAAGGGGAGCTGGAGAGATCAGAGGCAATCTCTTCTCTTTTTTGCTACTTGCCTTGGATTGATCATTTCATTTACATGAAGTGTAGGCCACCAACACCTACAAAAGGGAAATGTCCCCTGATGGATGCAGATTTCTTTTCTTTTTCACGAGAACACGGAGAGTGGCAGTAGCCGAAGGACCACGGGCTGCTTTGTCTTTTCTCTTCTGGACTGAGAAGAGCCCGGATTGAGGCTCGGGTGTCTGTAACAAAGCATTGTTCGTTAGACGTGCCCCAGAGCTGGGGGCCAGATGCTGCTTCCCTAAATACAGAGCTAGCAGGAGACTGTCATGGTGTAAGGAACGCTGGAATGGGATCCCAGAAGCCTGGTTTCCAATCCAAGGTTTGCCCCCACTGTCTTTGTCCTCAGGATGGCTACCTACCCGTGTAAGCACTCAGCTTCCTCAACTCTGAGCGAGATTTTTTTTTTGTTTTTTTTGGACCTGGTGATCTGCAAAATCCCATTTAGCATTAACGTTCTCTGATTCCGTGAGAATTGCTACTGGTTTGCTCTGTGGGGCATTCAGCGCCTCGCTGTCTTTCTGCCTGGAACAGAGGAGCACCGTGTGGGAACTCCCAAAAACGTGAGTATGTTCCCTTCTTGCCCTGGCCAATTCAAATACACTTTTGTCCCTGTTGAAAATCTAATAAGTTTCTGACAACTGGAAGGAAAAGCAATACAGGATACCGTCCGTGTCTTTATCCACACCAGGAACACGTCCAGCATCGTCAACGAGCTTGTTTCTTCAGATGCGTCTGAGTACCTGGCACGGAATCAGCCTCTCTGAGGCACATTGGTCAGCAGAGCGCAAATGAGAATGCGAGCCTTTCGGATAACTCGGGGAGCCTTTCTCTCCACCACCCCGTGCTACCTTTGCTGAAAATATTTTTAACGTCCCACATTCCCATTGTGTGTCTAGAACACACACACACATGTCCTTGCACGCACGTGCACACTCACAGTGGGGGTCTTGAAGGAGAGACTTTCTGGGCCCACACAGATGGCGGTACAGACCCTACATGTTCATGAGGAGGCAAGCACATCCCAGCTGGCTTTCCGGAGCCGGGTGGCAGGAGCCCTCCGATGGACGCTGGTCAGCAATCCGCTGAGCCAAACCCCAGCAGCGCTGGGGACGGGACGCGTGGTGGCAGGGCCACGGTTTATCTGGATGGAAATGAAAGGTTTGCCATCCTGGCAAAGACGCAGGAGGCTGAGAGGAAGCACCCTGGGCCGTCAGCGGAGCGCCAGAGACGGCGGATTGACATTTGACCAATGGCCAAGCCCGTCGTGGTGGGAGGTGTGGAAACTCTAAGCAGGGGCTGACTCTGGGGACAGTGACAGCTGAATAAACTCATCACTTGCTGGGCTCAGTGGATAAGTGACAGGGCAGGTGATGGAGAGAAGCTGACATTCAGGAGGGGAGAGCCGGCGGGAGACAACACGGCAGGAATCCTCTGCCTGGAAATGGTCCCACGGGGAAGACTGGGTTTGCTTGGTAGCAGGAGGAGTGAATCCAGCAAGGGGGCAGCCCTGTTGCCCGGCCAGGCATCATGGCTGTAGTCATGTGATTCATCAGCCTAGAATAGACCACTGCCTCTGATGTCAGGTGTTGAACATCCTGGCATCACGGCCCTTCCCACACCGGCCTGACTCCCCCAGCATGCTCTCCTGACTCACAAAGACCCTGTTCGTTCCCCAGGCACATACAGCAAGGGTCAGGCGTCACATCAGCTGTGGAGTCTCCATGGCAACCCTAGGAGATATGTGATAGTAGCCCCACTGTGCACATGAGGAAACACGGAGGCCCACATGGCAAGGCCCAGACCGGCCCGGGCCTGCAGCCTGGCTCTGCTCTGTTCCGTGGTCCCAGAACCCGCTGCACTGCTGTCCGGCTCCCCTGACCTCTGGCTTCTGCTCCCAGGCAGACCCTGCAAAGCGTGTGGCGGACCCAGGCCCCCAGCCCCTCCTGCACTGTGCTGGGGCTGGCCATCTGGAGTCGGTCTGGTGCGCGGTCACACTACAGCCTCTGCCGGGAAAGTCTGCTCGCTGCGTTGTCCCGTGCTGTCCCCCGAGGACCTGGCGCTAAGCTATGTCCAGTCACCAACCCGCATGTGACTCATTAGTGGGCTGAAGTGTTACTCTGCTTTTATTTCCAAGGACTCCGGTGCCACAGGGAGAGTTGAGGGGAAGGTGAAGCTGGTGGGTCCATAGTGGCTTCCAGGTTTTCCCAGAAGATGTGTAGGCATCACAACTAAGTGCAAAGGATGCCGGTTTCCTTCAGAGGCTTGTAAACGACGGACTGAACCCTCAGTTTTGGCGTCAGTAGGATTGATTCAAGCTACATGAGCAGTAACTCCCATGTCCAGGCCAAGTAGACCCTTGCTCTGCCGTGATGGCCTCAGCAAGAGACTAAGAACGCGTGGCGTGTGGCCGGGCCCTGAAATACCCTCTGTGCGATTGCATTAGATGACGCAGGAGACGTGAAGGGCTCTACTCTGTATTAGATTACCTGTCAATCAAAAGAGGAACGGGACCATGGTCCACCCCCCCCAGCTGTATCCATTTGCTCTTACACACCACAGAACGCCTCCGAGCACTAGCGTGGAGACAGGCCGTGGGCGATCCCCAGCACTCGGCCGCTAGAGGAGAGAGCCACCCCAGCTGCCACTGGAAGCAAGCAACTGCTTCTCTGCACCCCCAGCGCGGGTCAGATCTAAATAAAAGCCATGTATTTGTTAAGTGTATGTTGCTTCAAGACCAGTTACCTGGTGTCTTCTTTCAACCAGTCGCTACTCCTAATGTCCCCCAGAGAGAAGTTCTAGAACGTCCACAGTCGTTGTGGGTCAGGATTTCTGCGTGGGGGGGAGAGCTGGGGGTGCTGAGGACAGGTATGGTTTCTCCTCCATGAGTGGCCACATTGCCTCAAGAACCTTCCTATCGCAGACCAGGAAATTAGCCACGGGCGAAATAACCATTTTACACAGATTTCACGCAATGAGTTGTCGTGCGCACTTCGAAGTGTGCCCGTGGAATAGCTTTCTTAGGGGCAGGACGGGAGCTAGTATGCATTAGGCGTGTCGCGCACAGCGGCGGTGAGCCCGGCAGCGACTCCTTGAAGTGTTAGAGCAGGCTGTTCTCATGCACCAGCTGCCGTTGGGACCAGGTCTGGTCCGTTTGCTGAGATACCTGTGGTCCGCGGGTACCAGGCCAACACAGCTAGACAGAGTGGTGTTTTCTCTAAAGCGAGCACGTAAGCCCCTCAGCTCCCTGACTTTCCCTGCCAAGGGCGGTCGCGAGGAGTGGTGGGTTCTGCAGCGAAGCCGAGATTGGAGGTTGGGTGGTTGAGTTTCTCTTCGTCACCCAGGCCAGAGCGAATCCCAGGCTGACACTGCTGGACAGAGACAGTCCCAGGAGCTCCATCACTTGTGGGCTAAAAGAAAGAGGGAAGGAGGGGATATGAGCTTACCGCCTTCCTCGGCAGCCACCTGAGCACGTCTTCTAGACTCTGCTGCCCATGCACGCGGCTCTGGGTCTTTGCTGGAAACGTGCCTTCCAAGGATAAGGTTCGCACACTGTTGACTGTACACATGAGGACATATGAGGCGCACTGAACAAGATAGGAAATAAAACCCTACTCGAAAAAGAAACATTTTTGCCACTGAAGCTTCTGAATGAATAATCAGAGCAGTTTCCAGAATATTGTAAGAATCAGTCTCTTCCTCTCTGTCTCTCTCTCTTTCCTATTTTTCCCTAACCCTCCCTCGCATTCTGAGGAGAGTTCAGTTTCCAGGGGCCTTGACACCTAGTATCTCTTATGTGGCAGCAGAAGAAGGGGAGTGTGGCAAGGCTGAGAACCTCTAAAGAATATTTCACTGGGAACTTAAATCCTCTGGTGGGAAGGCATTGATGCCCCCACAGTGCATGTTTCCATAACAGGAAAGGAAAGAGTGGAGAAGACCCATTCCTTCTGTCCTCCAGCCCCCCTTTATTAAATATCTTCGTGCCAGGCACTGCCCCGTGTCCTGGCCTCCCCAAACTTCCATCCTTCCCGGGTTGGCCTCTGCGTCTGCTCTCTCTGCGACTTACAGGGACCCTCCCTTCAACCGCACACCTCACCTGTTGGGTGATGCTGAAACCCTGAGAGGTCATAAGCTTTTTCATGATGCTGTGTGATGAGACAGAAAATGCCAGCTCCTCAGAGAGCCAGTGAGCGTGGCCCCTGGCCCCCAGAGCTCGTGTCCTCATGGATTCTTTGCTGGGAGCTGCACCTGAGCAGTGGGCAGGAGAGTGAGCGTAGGGGCACAGCTGCCCGGCACCGGGTGGGGGGGGAGATGGCAGGGCTCAGGG
Source organism: Ursus maritimus (assembly GCF_017311325.1). NCBI lineage: Eukaryota > Metazoa > Chordata > Mammalia > Carnivora > Ursidae > Ursus > Ursus maritimus. Next base: position 4,024,042 of record NW_024425563.1, on the reverse strand, counting down.
TGAGGTGCAGGATGGGAGCGCGGCCTCCAGAGTCAAGATGTGTGTCAGGGACGGCCCTGTCCTCACATGCACCTCCTGGCTTGTGTCTGTGACTCTCCTGAGGTGGGCTCCTCGGGCTCCCCGGGTATCTGCCCCCAGCCTGGCTCAGGGGCACCGGCTCTGGTTGCCTGTGAATCGGCCTCTTCCCTCCCACCCCTGCGGACGTCATTGTTTGCCTGCCCCCCTGTCCAGTAATCACAGAGACTGTGACGGACGAGCCCTGTGCGGGCTGCTGAGCGGCCCCTGGACTTCCTCAGAGCTGACCTTTATAAACTGCTGGCAGGACCTCATTCAGAGGCAGGGCTGGCCTCATGCTGAATTGTGAGCTAACCCAGGTGAGACCTTGCCATGATTTCACAGCCCCTTCCCTCCTTCCTCATATTGGCCTCTGATTCCCTTTGAGACTTTGTAAGAGCCTGGTTCTTCACTCAACATCAACATATCCCTGATAAAACTGTACTTAAAGAGGCCCAAAGCTAATTATTTTATTAGTTGTGGAACTAGGTACAAAAACCTAACACTCCAAAGAAACGAATCTCTAATGGCTAATTTGCGGCACTCTACCTGGCAGTGAGGGAGATGTTTTGAGGCAAAGAGACCTTCCTTTGTCTCTCAAATTCTATAAAAGGATGTCTGATGATTCAGAAGGATGAGTGATCATGGAAAGTTCAGACATTAGGTTGGTTCAGTATTGTGGACCCGTGTCAGGGAGCCGTCAGAAGCTGTGAGCCCAGATCGCAGCACCTGAAGCTGATGCCCCGTGCGGGGAGCGCCAGGCTGCCGAGCCTCGCGAGGATGGCCTCCTGCGCCTCCAGTTTCAGATATTCATTTACTTTCTAATCACTTGCCTGTGTTTTCATTCCTTTCTGGTGTCGATCTCAATTGCAGACACCCCTGGGAAGCCGCGCACTCGGCTCCATTCAGCTCCTGCCGCGGCGTGAATGAGCAAGGAACCCAGAAGTGTTTTCCGCAGATTATTGCCAGAAAAATGTGTCTGCCGGCCCCAGTGTGTATAAAAAACAATTTTGCTTCCCCGTAAGCCAGCAGTGTTTATTAAACATGTAATAGAGAGTTTATATTTGATATCTGAACACCACTACGCCCCGCGTCTGAGTGATGCTGGGCTGTATGTTTTTAAGAAAGAGAATTTTAAAGAATGATGAGCTCCGGCGCGGGGCCCGAGACCAAGGCAGTTGCCGTTGAGACTGCAGCATCTCGCCCCTGCCTCTCTCCTCCTCCTCCTCTCCGCAGACGCCGGCCTGTGGTTCCCCATTTAGGCAAATGAGCATCTGCTGTGTACATGGAACACGGGCCAAGTGAAGTAATAGAGGACGCTGCTCCTGGCATGTGGAATCGTCCCCCAAATTATCAATTGAAATAAGATTGCATAATAGAGCCCTGCTATAATGAGCCTTGTTACTGCATTGATTCCAGGACACCTCAGGCTCAGATGTCTGGCCATTCACTTGGCAGCCAGCATGTGCCCCTGCCCCCGGCCGGCCAGTGTGCATGCATGTGCGTGTGTGTGTGTGCATGTGCACACGTGTGCATGTGTGTGTGTGCATGGGCCCGTCGGTAGAACGATGACAAAGGGGACTTGGCCCCTGCCCAGTCCATGTGATGTGGAGGTGGAGTCCTGGGGGACAAGCAGTTGTGTGAAGGGAGGCAGAGGGGACATTCCAGGCAGGGAGAGGAGAGCACGTGGGGAGAAGGTCTGTGGGCATCTCGGAGGAGCAGACCGAAGGCCGGTCTGGCTAGGCAAGGCGGGTCAGCAGTAGACATAAGATGAGGCAGAGGACAGGGAGGCTTCAAACGGCAGGGGGTCTTGAGGTCCCTAACGGCATGGGAATGACTATCTGTTTCTTGTTTTGAGAGATCACACACTGTGAGGCTGCAGACACAGGAACCTCCTTTGTGTCCTGAAGGAAACCAGGTGTGTGCTGCCTCAGGCCCTTTGCACTTGCTGAGCCTGCTGCCTGGGCCACAGCCTGGGCCTGCTCTGCCCACGACGGGTTTTTTTTGTAGGGCTGGAGATTCTGCCCTGATCACGGGCTCTGAAGGAGCATCACAACCTCTGTCACACTGCAGGTCTGTCCTGTGCCAGTGACCACGAGGTCACCGTGTGCTCCCTTCAGAAGAGCTCAGTTGCTGTTGCCTCCTTTGTGTGCTTGTGTGTCGTGGGTCCATTTCTTTCCTTCCCTTTTTGCAGTTTCTGTGAGAGGACAGACATCTCCCACAGTTTCCCTCTCCCCCCGAAACTAGTCAAGCCTTACCGACTGTGCCATCGATAGACGTGAGCGCACGAGATGGCGGGAGACAGCATCCGCGCCCCAGCTCTGAGCCTTCGCGGGGACCGCCCTCGCCACTGCCTCCACCTTGGCTGCCTCCAGGACCGTGAGAATAAGAGTCCATTGTTCATAAGCTGCCGTCTGTGGTGGGCTGTGCCGGCGGCCCGCACTAGGAGGATGGCTTGGGAAATCTGGGACTTCGGGAGACACAGTGATGGACAGAAGGGTCTGGAGGTCTCGTGTGAGAGCGGGAGGTGCTGGGCGGGGGCGGAAGCCCTTGGAGGCACCACATGGGAGCCTTCCTAAGTTTTCCTGACTTGGGGTAACTGTCCTGTGGAGGGGTTTGAGCAGCTCATTGCTGCCGGTAGAATTTCCAGAGCAAAGCTGGCTCCTGAGGGTGGTTTTACCAGCGGGTGTGGGTAAAGGTCACAGCCCACGTTGTTGAGGGGGCAGCTGGTGCCACGGGGGCAGGAAGTTCAAACGACATGTGACCTTGTGTTGTCCGGCGCTCCCCAACCTGCATGTCCCGTTGACCAAGCATTGAATTTTTCTCCAGTCCTTGTTTTTATCGACATATGAAAGTATTGATTTTCTGTAAGTTCAGCACCTTCTTAAATGGGGTACATTTGGATTTTGTGGTCTGTCTCCTTCCCAGGGCCCCTGAGGAAGATGTCAGAGTCCAAGGCCAGATTTCCATGTCCAGTGAGCCTGGGTCCTCACGTGAGAGCTTCCAGACAGGGGTGAGATCGCTCAGGGCTGTTTCTAGAACATTCCGAGGCTGCAGTTCAGAGTTAAGCATCAGAGGCATTTTCACAGGCGGGGAGCAGTCCATAAGGCTGTGTCAGCTGGCAGACTTTCTAGAAGGGGTAGGAAGTCAAGGCTGGTAGGATTGGGCAATGCCAAGGAGACGTGGAGCATTTGGGGCAGAGAAGGGGAGTATTTTGGGCAAGCGTGGAGGCTGGATCGCAGAGGAGTTGAATTTTTCCTGAGGAAAATACGCATTTCCAGACAGATGAGCAGAGCGCGAGGCTGGCAGATCCCAGCCCCGTCCAGGCGGCGCCCTGTCTCTGCTGAAGGTGTGAGCCTCTGTACGCGGTCGGGACACTGCACACGCGTGTGCGGGGAATCTCTTCTGCAGAAGCAGCTTTACAAACCCAACCTCTCTCCACTTCCTGTCAGCTAGAGGGATCCGTAAAAAACATCCGCGCAGTCCGCTAGACGTGTGCCCTGTGGTAGGTGATGCCCTTCAGAGCGAGATGGCCTGGCGTGTCCGTGCGCTCCCGTCACGGCTGCCGTAGAGAATGCCGCACACTGGGCATCTTCAGTGACAAAAGCGCCGTGTCTCGCAGTTTCAGAGGCCGGAAGTGGGGAGTGAAGGTCTTGGCAGGGTTGCTGCTGGGCCCGACAGGGAGGATCTGTGCTGGCCGCCTCCGTGGCTTGTGGACAGTGGCTGTCTCCCCGTTCCCACGACACCCTCCCTCCATGCCTGGCTGTGTCTGGTTTCCCTGCTGTCTGAGGACCCTGTCACATTGGTAACTTGGTCACCCTGTGAAGACTATCTCCACATCAGGCCACCTTGTGACGTCCCAGGAGCTAAGGCTGCAGCCTGTGAACGGTTAGGGACACAATTTAACCCTTAACACTCACCATGGTGTTTCTCAAATAAGCCGCTCTTTACTGAAACAACAGCCTAGTTCCAATACCGTGGCCATACTGTTTTCTGTCACCATAAAGTAGCACTTCTGTGGTCCAGGGATGACCAAGGGAGAGAACTGAGGGCAGCCTTATGCTTTCCTCTTGTTTTATTTGGAACCTGAAGCATCACTATGTCGATGCGTGGATGCGTGTGTGTGTGCACACGCGCGTGTGTACACGTGACTGGGTTGATGATGCACAAAGACTGTTGCATGAATTTTGGACACGTGACAAGACCAGCAAGCCTAGAGCCGTGGTTCTGGGTAAGTCAGGAATCTCCGTAGGGGCCGGGCTGGGCCCTGTCAACAACTACCTTCATGACTTTAAGAAAAACCACTTTGAAATATGAAGGTTGATGTTGGGGTGGATAAACGTGGCCTAGAGAGACGTTCTACTCCGTCTTCCTCACTGGGTTTCTTAAGGGTAAAATACACACAGTTACTGAAGAATACGGAAAATGTAATGCAAGGTACAGGAAGCCTCCCCTGGACAGTCCTCTGTAATGCGGACCCTCCCCCCTGCTAAGCCCTCCCTGAGAATGGGAACTGGTGTCACCTAGAGAGAGCAGGGGCTTCATTGTACTCAAGCAGGACTCAAGACTGTCCAGTAGGACACGAATGGGGCTTAAAGAAGTCGGTGCCATTAAAGACAACGGAAGGAGGTGTTTCGATTCATATTGAGGGCACGTCATTCCATTAAGCAAACTTGGGAGAGGATTCGAAAGAGAAAGCATGTGGTCTCTCCTCTTAAACAGCTCTCAGCTAAATTGCCGTGTTTTCTAAAGATAAACTCAAAGTGTGCAACATGTAAAAGAGAATAATAGATGAACGAACGAGTTCTAGAAACATTAGCCAAAGCTCATTTATGACCTGGTGCTGTTCTGATACTTGGAGATGAGATGCCCTCTGACGCTTGCTCCCCGGGCCCCTGGAGGGACCTGTGCCCCACACACCGGCACCAGGAGTGGGAAGTGCTCGGGCTTCTCGCCTTTCTCGCACACACTGGTGGATTTTTGGAAACGCAGCCGTTAAGCACAGCGGCCGAGGTTCAATATAACAGCACGGGATCTTTTACTCCGAGGAAGGGGAGGCGGTGATAATGACACCACAAGGCGTAGGCTCTGCGGTCCATTTTCCCCAATGCTTTTGCTGTCACTGACCTAAGCAGCCTGCCCTCTTTTCCTTGCAGCTCAGTCCCTCATTGTCGAGGCTCAGGGGAGAAGCTGTTCTCACATGCAGGGAAGGGCTGGGTCAGCCCGTGGTCTCTGCCCTGCTTTGAGAGCCGGCTTGAGAAAGATGTTTCCTGGTTTTTCATCCCTCGTGTCTAGACGGCATCCTCACGTAGATGTCTGCAGACGCGGAGCGGGGAGGAGGGTGGAATCCGTCAAAGGGAAACCAGGAGATTGGCTCGGTGTTTCTTCCAAAAGGAGTAAGCTGATTCTTCACGCAGTGAAACGTTAGAGACACTCTTGTCGTTACTCTGGACTTTAACTCCCTGAACTATGTTCCTGATAAGCCTTAACTTTCCTCTAATCATTTGGAAGAATTCAGTTTCATCTTGCGGACTGGGGGAGAGGGGTACAAATAAACACCTGTGCGTAGAAGGGGGACAGTTCCTCTTGAGCTGAGCTGAAACTGTCTCACAGCCGGGGCAGCAGGTGAGAGGAAACCGAGCACCATTTGAAGGCCTCCCCAGGCTCTGGGGGCTGCGTAACCAGTGTGATGGGAGGGATTCGGTGCCACTTTGATGCTAAACTGGATTATCCAGTTGGCCATCCAGAACAGTCCTTTGCCTTCTGTTCCCTTGGGCCAGTACCGAGGGACTGCTGGTTGCTGAGCACGGAAGCAGGCTGGAGGTGGGAGAGGCGCTGGAAAGTACACCCAAGCCAGGCGGTTAAGCTCTCATGGGTGTGGGAGAATTTAAGAAATTAAAAAGAAAAGCCGAGGCTTATACGTGGCTGGGAGTTCGTCGGTGGCCATGGGGTGGCAGGGGCTTCCGGCAGGGGTGGCAGTGGGCTCAAAGGCAGAAGGCCCGAGAGAGCCACTGGCGGGACCGGCTGCAGGGAAGCGTGTGGGATGAGTGGCAAGTCAGAGTTGGACCAGAAGCCAGAGCCTGGTTGTGCAGACCGCCCTACGTCATGCGAAGGGAGCCATGGAGTTCCTCCGAGGGAGGCAGTACCAGGATGTCGTCTGGCTGTCAAGATGTTATTGTGGGTGCAGGACAGACCCATGGGACGTAGGGCCAGTGAGGTGGGGGGGGGATGGTGTGAGATCAAGGTTTGGGAGCCTGCGCTGCCCTCAGGAAGGTGGGGGGGGCGGGTGCACAGGAGGGGCAGAGGCTCTCTTTAGTGACAGACTGAAGACTGTAATTGCTTGCAGGCCGGGGAACCTCTTATTTCCTACTTTGACAGTTGGCTGGGTGCCGGCCTCATTCCCTGGGAACAGTGAATGGAGACGGGGCAGGGGACCCAGGCACGGGAAATTCAGACCTGTGCACGTGAGGCTGAGAAGGAATGCATCAGTTTTGGGACAGGAGGCAGCTGGTGGGATGGAGGGGAGTGGAACCTGGAGAGAGATTACCCCTGAAGACGCAGTTGGGGCCCCAGTGTGGGCATGCTTGTGATTTCGTGGAGAGCATGGGGAAGCAAGCCAGGGGACCAAGGACACATCCAGCATCTGGCAGGTGAAACAGCAGGGAGAGAGGGGGCAACGGGACCTGATCTCAGTGAATGTGGTCAAGGGGAAAATTCAGAAGGAAGGAAAGATCCAAAATACCAGAAGGCAGGGAAGGCTGGTGAAGATGCCCGTCGTGGTGAAAGCGTCTGAGGACACTGGAGGGCTGAGTTGGCGGGTGTGGACACTCCACCAACAAACACCGTGACCGGGTCAGCAGGAGCGCGGCTGGCCACAGAAGCACGGGAGGAACCATGGGGAAGGGTCTGCACACATTCGTGTTTGAAGGCGAGATGCTGTTGAACCGGAAGAGCTTATCGAGCGGTCGGGCAGGGGTAGGACACGGAGGACATGGAAGGAGGAAGTGCCCTGATCTCAGGAGAGGGGCTTTCTCTTTTGCAGGATTTGCTCTCCTAGGTGTACCGAGAGGGCCACCGCTCTTAATCCGGACTGGCCCAGGCTGCAGGGGACTGCCACGCTCTGCCCACGTCCCTTCCCTTGGTGCCTATCACCTGAGGACACGCTCTTGTTACTGAATGTGCCTGTCACCCGGCAGGTGCACGTCCCCCAGCAGCCTTGCCATGGAGGAGCTCGCGGTCGGGGTGGTGAGAGACTGGAGTTGGCTGACATCCTCCCACCTCTTCAGGCACCAAGCCTGGGAAGTGTCCACTTGTAGGTTCCCCCTCGGAGCAACGTAACGGAGGAGACCTTACCAAATTTATCCTGTGACCCCGTTGAACAGCTCTGCATTTGAGGGATGTCTGTCTTTGGGATTGTGGTGGCATCTTTTTCTCCAAAATGCAAGACCTGTTGACTGTCGTTCTTTGTATGGGGAGTAATGTTTGAACACATAGCGAGTGCTCCAGTAATGCCAAATTAAATTCAATTTTCTGCCCCTTGCGTTACTTCTATGGAGCTACGTTCATGAGTAACTGGCGTTCAGAGTGTGAAATGGATACGATCGTCCCCGCTTTACAGAGGATTAAAGTAAGGCCCAGAAAGACTGAGCAACTGATTCAAAGTCGTACGGGCAGTTGCTGTATCATTGGGTGAATCTTCCTGGGATTCTAATCCAGATTTTAATTCTCCATAGTATATGGAAATCAAATTGAATGTTTAATTTTTTTTTTTTTTCCTTGAGAGGACTCCATCAGGAAGGGCAGTTCATTTTTGCCAAATCCTGGCTGGAATGTGCCTGGAATTTATGACAGGTGCCTGCCCCTAAAAGGGCTGGAATGTGGAGAACTGAGAGTCTGTGTACCTCTCATGGGCATATCGACTCCTCTAGTGAAGAAAGGACATCTTGAAAGGCATATTTATTCCCTTACTACACTCCATACTTATTTTATTAATAGTTTATAAGTCTCAGCTATATCTGTAGGGCATGATAAATCACATCCTTCACCATGAGAACTGGAAATGAAAATAAGCATTCGGTTCTAACAATTTATGGCGAATGCTTAAAATTTGTATACCCACAATCTTTCAAGGTCTTGTCAAGTGCAGAAGTCAGTCAGATACAATTTTAAAAGGCTCACCGTAGAAAGCTCTAAATCTTTGCATAGTCAAGTATATCTTAATACAGAAGAAAATTATTTTTGTAAATCTTTCCCTAGAAGAATGTTCATGTTCTCTTTTACAATCTTATAATGCGGTGAGGTGGGGGAGAGATAAAAGCCCATGTTTATCTGCAGCCTGCAGCCCTGAAATGTGGTCGTTCAGGAGCCGTTCTTTGAAAAAAAAAAAAAACCACTTACAATAAATATGAATATTGCTGTCATCTTTTTTTATTTGGTGGTCTCACCTGCTTCTCAAAGCATTTGTTCATCTTCCTTTAAATTTCCACAGTGCCCTCCAATCTATATTTCATTTTATCCTCGAAACCACAAAAATTAAATAAGGGTTTGTGTTATCACTGCCACTTTGCAGATAAGGAGACTGAAGACAAGAAATTTGGGGTAATTTGTCTAAGGTCACACAGCTGCTTAGCAATAGAACCAGGGCAGTGACACAGATCTCCCTGCAGTTTTTCCCCTAAATAAAAGATGTCTACTCTCTCTCCTATTTATCCTCAAAATACCGTGTGTTTTCACTGAAGCTAGTTCAGGAATTGTGATAGATGGTGTTTGGGGGGTGGGTGGTGAGGAGGGTCCTCGCCTGCCTCCTCTGCTAACTTACTGCACCATCCGGGCAAGTCCTGGGTTTTTCACAGTCCCAGGTACATCCTGTATAAGACGGCACACCTGGGACGGGAATGGTCACCTGATCACCTGGACTAAACTCGGGATTTGAGATTTGTTGTTGTTGCTTCTGTTATCAGTCATGGTTCTCCAGACACACAGAGCCAACAGGGTGTGTGTGTGTGTGTGTGTGCGTGTGTGTACATACACAGATTAGAAATTTAAATTGTGTTAGCTTTGCAATTTGATTTTCAAGGAAGTTAATTCTTGAAAAGGAAGATGTCATCTAAGGAGCTGGCTCACACAGTGGTGGGTCTGGCCGGTCTGCGGTCTACAGGGCAAGCCAGCAGGCTGGGAACTCAACCCTGACGTCTGTGTTAGGGACTTGAGGCAGAATTCCTTCTTTGGAAACATGAGGATTTGCTGATGAGGCCCTCAGTTCATCGGATGAGGCCCACCCACACCATTGAAGGTAATCTCCTTTACTGAAAAGTTAATCACATCTGCAAACTCCCTTCACTAAACATCTAGACTAGTGCTGGAAACACCAACCAGCTACGTACTGTGCCCGGGTAGGCGGGCATATCCCATTAACCAGCTCAGCTGAGGTGTGTCTGTAACATTTAACCATCACAACTACGGTGTGTGTCTCTTTGGACAAAAGGTACATAACTTGCATAGCAAACTGTCACCAAAGATATTCAATCCCGAAGAATTGCCTTTCTTGACAATCAAATTGCAAAACTAACAAAATTCAAATTTCTGACAAGTCTAGTGTGCGTCTTCCTATGTCTGTCTGTTATCATGTTCTGATCTTGAGGGGGTCTAAGCCCCAGCTTATAGCACAGATATTCCTGAGTTTTCAAGAAGGCTGAGCAGGTGGATATGTGATAGAAACGATATCGATCAAAGGCCGAAAACTCACCACCTACCAGGGTCAGGCAGGTAAGAAGCACGGGAACAGGGAGTGGAGAGTGACAGGCGCAGGGGCGTAGCCTGGGGCCCAGGCGACCTGGACATCACCAGCCTTCAGAGAAAATCCTAACCAAATGTCGCAGAGGGGGGGTGGGGGCCCCCAAGTGACCGGAGCTCCTAGTATTTTAAGATAAGCTGTTATATGGATTATTATGTGAGATTTAAAATTTGTAGGTGTTGGCTGTTGTTTTTTTAAAAATTCAGCTTTATTTGACCCGTGTGCCTTCTCTAGCCTGCAGGACCCTAGAGGTGACATCTTTGGGGTTCAGCAGGGCATGATCACGTTGGTCCTGGTGTCATTGTGGATGAGGTGGGGAACAGTGCGCCGGGAAGTAAGGCAGTGGGGTGTGGAGGAACGTCAGAAACCCATCACAGACCTCTCTTCTCCATCCTGCTCTAGTGAACAATGCTATAAATGGCTTTGGTGGGCAAATAAAATCGTGCAAGAAACAGTCATTGCCACGGCCATCCTTACTGATGCGCACTGCCGGCACGTGTCATCTTATTTAATGTCACGACAGTCATTAGGGAGGTGCCATTACTGTTGTTATCTTAGAGCAGAGAAAATGAGGCACAGAGGTTATGAAGTGACTTGGCAAAGCCCCACAAACAGTAACTGGGGGAGCAGGGATGTGCACCCAGGAAGTGTGATTTCAGAGCCTACGCCCTTACCCAGTGTTCACTCTTGGATATGGTTATTCAATCTGAGGATGACAGGGAATGTCGCAGTGGCGTGGAATGACAGGTTCAGCCCTTCATTCTGTCCTGTCGGGATCCCTTTGGATCGTGATCCTACGAGGTGGCAGGGGAAGGGACAGATCCACAGTCCTGTCTTTGGGCCCCACATCACAAGTGCAGAAGTACAACATGGTGCACGGTGACTGGGAGTAGATTGGGTGTAACGTGATGTAGGAGCTGGGGCCCCCCGGAGGCTGGGGCTGCGTCACCCGGGAGCAGGACCGGCCCTGGGCAGGGTGCCCTGATGTCCAACACTGCTCAGCCCCAGCTGTGTGCTGCTGGTGCGGAACCACCGCTCGGGGAGCCTGGGCTGCTGGAGCGATGCCCGAGGAGGCGTCACGGGGGGATGGGAGGACAGACGGCAGCCTGCTCTTGGAGGAAGGCCTGAGCACCTGGAGCTGCTTGTCCCAGACGAGAGAGAACAATCCTCTGGGTCAGGTGAGCATGAAGATGGCTCTCTCAGCTGCTGGGGCACAGACAGCCCAGGCTATGGCCGTCTTCCTCTGCCTGCAGCCCGCATCCCAGATGGCTCTCCCACGTGGACCGGCTGGGCCCAGCCTGGCACGTTCGTCAGCAGGACAGCAGGATGGCATGACTTAGCCGCTGGGAAGAGTTCTGCACTTCAGCCTGTGGGGAACCCCTCTCACAAGCACATCGGTTCCAGCCCCAGCCTCAGCACTGAGGCTTGTCGGTTCCCTCGGTTTCTAGAAGCATCTGTGTCCTGCAGCAACACGGCTGTCCGCTGTGCCCATTACCTGCGTCAGGCCCCACCAGTGCCTTAAAGCTGCCGTCAGCGTGAGAGCTCGTTGGGTTTTTGTTGTGTTAAAAAATAAATGTAAAATAGATGTGATCTTAGTTCTACATTCTGACTAATCAAGAAGTTACAAGAGAGCAGACTTTGGATAATCTACTCATAAGCTTTTGTTCACACCCTTCCTGAATGGAACAGAGTAACAGAGGAGGGAATGAGCTCCCAAAGCTAGGACATTCAGTCAGAGAGACAATTGAACTGAACTAGTCCAAGGGTAAGAGGAGGAACACAGTAAATGGCACCGTGGTCACGGTTCTGAGAGGTCAGAGGATGAGGATCGGATTTGAGGGCTTGCATGCTCCTTGTATCTGTGAATCCTCCCAGGTCACTACAGAAGCAACAGACCGGCCAGTGGGAAGAGCCAACACCATGGGCCCTTGTGTAGATGAGCAAGCTTGGGCCTGGGGAGGGCAGGACGGCCTCTGCAGCTATTCCCAGGGCCCCTCAGAGCTGGTGAAAAATCCAGGTTCGCCCAATTCCCAGTTGACCACATGGAAGGTGGAGAGGTGGAACATGAGACTTCCCCATTCCCACCGTCAGAGCCCTCAGTTTATAGGGGAGAGAATGGTGCTGAGTAAGAGAAGAGACGTGGTTTATCACATGTTGCTCGTTCAGGGAACCATTAGCGGGCTCCGGAAATCCCTGGCTCTAACCCAGTTAGGGTTCATCTTTCTACTCTCCACTCTTTATGTTCGGTGTTTGGAAATAAAAATTCAAACCGCCTAATTTTATTTCCCGTTCCTCTTTCACAGGGAGCAGTGTGTTAATTTACTTCGTTGTCAAGTTCACACAGTCTTTGGTTAGTACTTGAGGACGGGCTCTATGCGTCGCTGAAGTCAGGGCAGGGAACGGCCCCAGCACAGAGGCCCCCGAATAAATACTGGTTCAAACACAGTAAGCGTCTCCTCCATGCTGTGTGACGGGCCGGTGGGGCGGTGGGCTGCCGCGTCTGCATTGCCTCTGCCTGGCTCGTCGCGTTCCTTCTGATGTTGTCCTGAAGGGTCGCCTCATCCCAGCCGCTGGAGGCCACGTGCTCAGGCGACTCCCTGGGGGAAGGTGTGATGGTCCAGGCACGCATCCCCTTCCGTTGGGCAGCATCAGTCCTGCGACCGTGCCTCACTGCAGAGCCGGCTGGGAACTGTCATGCGGTGGGGAGCCCAGGAAGGAGGGAGAGTTCACCTGTGTCCAGCTGCACTTCAGGGCCAACCGCAGGCCGAGGGCTTTGCGTAACACTGGGTACATCTGTTTCCTTTGAACGTAATTCCTGGCTTCTTTGTAAACCCTAGGATCATTGGCTGAGGCTTGACACGATCCCCTGTCTCCTTCCCATGCACACACAGCTCTTCTCCGTGCCCGCAGCCCAGCCCCCACCTCTGGGAGGTGGAGGGAGGTCAGCAGGAGCAGATGCAATGACCAAAGTCAGCTCCTTGGCCCTGTTCCCAGAAAGCCGGTTGCCAGCTCTCCCCGCACATCTGGGTTCTTTCCTGGGGTGTGTAGAGAGAGGCTCTCTGCCCCTTCAGGACCTCAGCTCAGCACTGTGAACATGGGCAAATAAAAAATAAAAAGGCAGAACTGCTTCCCAAATACTTGCAACACAGTCTGCTCTGTATGCACACTCCTGCTCCCTCTGCTTGTAATGATAATATTTACCTGCTTGGCGGAGAGCGCCGTGGAGGAAATCCATGTGCTCACCCGCCGCAGTGAGTTCAGAGATTCTCTAGTGAAAGGCATTTGGTGGCAGAAATTAATTACGGCATATTTCAAAGGCAAGCCAAGAACTTGGCCTCCTTTCTGTTCTGCTTGGGGGCTACTCTGCAGCTGGTGGTCACGAAGGGTAAGAGAGTGACAAGAACGATGAATTATGGCTTTTTTTTTTTTTTTTTTTTTTTTTTTTTTTGCTGTAGTATAAGTAGCAGGCCCCTGACCTCGGCTCTACAGCATTTTATCGCCATGTCTTTGTTCGCCTGGCACACAGCATGCTTGTCGTTACGGGTCGTAACTGAGTCCACGCGTCCCAGCGCTCACTGGCGCTGGAACCGCAAACGCTCCGCTAGCGTGGGACCGCCCGTGCTGGGGTCAGAGTTTTGGGGGGGACGAAAACTGCCTTTCTTACAGCAGCATCCTGAGAGACATCGTGATTTGTCAAGACAGTAGAAGAAACACATTACCTCGGACACTTCAGGTGGAAAGCCAAATTGTTCACTTTTTCTCCTAATTAATTCCCACGATGCAAGCGTTTATATAGAGTTATTTTCAACTCTGTTTCTGTGTCAGAGGAGCTGATTGCAATGAGATTTATGCCAATGTCCATGACAAAGCATACTTCTGGGAATAATTACTATGCAACATGGTATTTATTCCTTCACTTTCTTTTTTGTTATTTTTTACAATACCCTGTTCTACTTGTGTGTGTTGACAGGTCCATATGGACAGTGGGCAGATATAAGATATGTGGACAATGTAAGTTACATGTACTTTAATTTGAAAATGACAAATCACGTCCCCAGATTTAAAAATTATAATTATTCTTTTGTCTTTTGACCCTATTTATTCTGCTTCGGTTTCTCTGAATACCTTTTCCTAAGAGTAGACATTAAGTGGGTGAAACATGGCAATTATTTGTGTCATGTGTTATTCCAAGCTCCTCATGGGTACCTATAATTTCACTTTAAGTATATAAGAAATATACTAATGCATCATCCTAATAATATATTGACAAATAAAACATAAGGTGTGAAGTGAATTTCATCATCCCCACAGCGTTTGTCTCAGGAATTGCTAGAAGAAATTGCAGCCATTACTTTGGTATGTAAATTTCTAGCCTTTATATGTATATATATATAGAATGAATATTAATATATGAATATAATATAATATATTAATTATAATATATAATATAATTAATATAAATTAAGCGATATTAATCATGTATTTATAGAATAAAAATAAAATTTGTATGCATATATGTGCACATACACTCGGATGTATACGGGTATATGCACATTTGGATACATAGATATATAGGTGTAACTTTGTATATATGTATGATATTTTTACGTAAATAGTGGTATACTGAAGTATTTTTTTCTCAACAATATGACTTAGAGAGGACTCCCACACACACCTCCCCCGTTCTTGCACACTGCCGTGCAGAGTTCTGTAATGTGGGGACACCAGAGCCAGTAAAAGCGTTCCCTTAGTGATGGGCGTGCAGCTGGTTCCTGGGTTTCTGCTTGGATCAACCACGCCACGCTGATCGTCTCTGTATGTCCTTCCCGTAGATGTGCGTCGGTGTTCCCCCCGCAGAGACACTGAGAAATGTAGCAGCTGGAAGATAAGTTACATACACTTGACATGTAAATGGAAAATGACGTCCTTTCCCAAAGTGGGGCACTGGGTGGGAGTCCCACCAGCAGAGTATGAATTCAGGGGCACAGGTTCCCTTGCCTTGTCGGTAGGAGATATTTTGTGACGTACCTGTTCTGTTAAGGTAGAATCTGGGAACACAGGTCAGCATTTGTGATCTCTCTCAGCATTTTGTGGGGCCCATGTGCACCCCTGTCTCAAGTGCACAGAAGCGAGAGGGTATCGTAATGAAGCCGGCTTTCTTCCTGTCGCATTTGCTGTACAGAGGGATTCTCATGACAGCTGCTGTCCTTGGTGTATGGCAGTCGTTGTGTGAACAATATTGTTCATCTTTGGAATTCTATGACTGATTGTTCCGAATCTCTTCAGAAATCGGGGGCAGCGGTTGCTTCCTGGAAGACAGGTGTTGGGTTTATGAAAACCGTCAAAGCCATTGGGAGCCGAATCTGTCGAATGAGTTGTGTGACGGATGTCTGACCACTGAGGATCCGGTGTCCTGCAGCGACGAGGCCGGCCTCGGGGCGCGTGAAGGCAAGGTTTTAGTTTGTCGAGTCAAGTGGGCCATATTCTTTACAGCCGCACGCCGTCTGAGTCAGGCAAAATCCTGTGGGAAAAAGCTGTAGGCGTTTGCTCTTCACGTCACTGTAAAAGATCAGTGATGGCTGCTGTGTGAGGGAAAGCGGAAATTGGAACGTGTGAGCCATACCGAACTTTATTTTGCCATAGCGATAAAAAGTGCAGTATCTTTTTCATTGAGGTGAATAATGGGTTGTTGGTGCTTGAAGCAGAATAGCCCAGCCCAGCTCACCCCAGCAGCCCGTTTCCATCTCTAGGGAACGGCGTGCATCTGCTGTCCGGGTGCGTCGTTGCCAGGTAGGGGTCACTGGGTTTATGCCCTGCTTCCGCGAGTCACGGGGTGATCTGAGAGCACGTGGTCGCCTGAGGACATACGTACTTTTCCCTTTGGTATGCCTTCAGCAAAAAGACCCGTGTTCCCCTGAATGCTTTCCAAGGGGTCATCACTAACGCCTCCTTGTTGGGCATGGCGGCATATTAATGAGGTAGCTGGGAAATTGTGCTGCGCTTTGAATTTCCATAGATGAGATGATCCCTAGCACCCCTTTTATGACAATGAGTCTTTGAACATTGCTCAGAGATATTTTTAAAAAGTCTCAGACTAAAAAGAGATTCTCCGGGAATGAGAGGAGCAGATGCCCTAGGGCTGCTGAGAACAGGGCTGTTTGGCACTTAGGCAGGGCCTTTGTCCTCACGGTTCAGGTACAAACCCAATTAGTGCGGCTGCATCGGCGTCAGGAATCCCAGGGCTGAGTGGAGACCTTGTCGCAGCTGCTTATCCCCGAGAAGAGCTGGAGGAGCCAGCCTTTTCATTTTTCCTCGCCATTTGCCTGCCGGTTGGTGCTGGTTTTGTGTGTGGGCAGAGAGCACGGTGGCATACAGAACAAGATCGAGCATCTCGGAGAATGCTCCCTTTTGGGGACGTCCCCTGTCTATCATCTGCGTGTATCCGTACCTGCCCAGAGCCTGTGGACAGCCACGCGCATCTGATCTCGTGGCTGACTTGCTGTCTGTACTGGCGCAAACCGGACAGAGGAGAGGCGTGTAGCTGGGGAGAAGGAAACAGGAGCGAGAGCTGTGTCTCTGCGGGGGCTGCGTCCTGGCCTCCTGGAGGCAGTTTCAAGGCAGCTCAGATGGGTCTTCATAAAACTGTATTTAAAAGAGCCCGAGTGGACGACTCTAGGTGTCGGAAAGGAAAGAGCCACAAGGGGCAGTGGGCACGCCGAGGGCAAACGTCTTCCATGTGATGATAGCCTTGAAGACTAGCCCCGTGCAGTGGCAAAGGTGTATTTTAAATCCTTGCTCTGTTTGTTCTTTGCTGCAGAATTTGATGCTAATGGCCACTTGCTCCTCTTCGGAGGCTGGCTCTCCCTCTCCTGCTCTCTGGCCTTTCCTGCAGACTGTCGGAGTCTCTCGTGCGTTCTCTTCCTCTGCCTGAACAGCAAACACTGGTGCTGCTCCCTGCCTGTGCGCCGTCCCGCTCACTGTCTAACCTCCCCGTCGGCTCCCTGCTTTTGCCCCTCCGCTGGTCTCATGTACTGCGCCCAGCACACTGCACGTTCGGTGCGACCCCTGACGTGAGCTTGGTTTTTGTGCTGGAACTCCCTACCAAACATTTCTAAGCGGGAGCCCCAGGCAGAGACCTCACCCTCAGCCTGTTAGAAAGGAAGCCCGTCATCTGCCCCTCCAGACTTTCTCATTTTTCCTATGTTTTCTGTCTCAGTTAATGGTACTCCCGTACCCCTACAAAGAACCATCTGGAAGGATTACCTTCTTTCATACTGAGCTGGCACTAATTTAATTTTCTGGTGATACGTGCTTGGTGAGGGCTCACTTCCCCATGGAGGGAAAATCATACCAGAAGGATTTATAAACTTGCAGCCCCTCGGGTTCAAAAGGCCTTACAAGAAGGGGTAGATGTGAGAGAAGCCCCCCAACTCAGTGACAGATCAAATGGGGAAGATGCATGAGAGAGAGAGGAACCGAAGAAGGGTCACAAAAGCATCCCCTTTGGTGGTGGCAAAAAGCCTCTCAGTTATGGGAGAAATCTCTGTGTTGTGAGGAGATTAGGTTGAGAAATAAGTAGACTCAGCTGTGTTAGTGATCCATTCTTACGTGTGCGTGTGTGTGTGTGTGTGTGTGTGTGTGTGACTGTGCATGGGAGACGGGGGTCTGGTGTTTAGACACAACACACTGTCCTACAGTATTTTTTAGAGGGAACCTCCATCACCCCTGCACAGGACAGGAGAGGGGACACAGCTTTGTTGGTTCCTCGGCTGCCTCTCCTGTTCCCTCCCTGTCTCCGTCAGCCCTGCATGTCCCCACACGGCCACACTGGCCCTGACATCTCACTGCCCTCCTGTCCCCACGCAGGAAAGGGATTAAACAGAATATTCCCTCATTGACTTTTAGGGATTTGGGACTTTTGTAAAGTACAACTGCTCTTTGAAGAGGCACCATACAAAGTGACGAGGGTCTCCTTTGTCCCAACGTAAGACTGTAGACCCCAAGGGGATCTAGCCCTCAAAGGTGAGCACGAAGAGAATGTGCTCGGGGTTCCTTCTACCTGCAGAACCCTGTTCACCCTGTGCTCACTGGGGATGCTGGTGGTTTGTAGAGTTTGTCCCAGACCCGAGACAGTTTTCCATCCCCGGGAAGCATGACGTGTTGTGTCAGTTAGCACTCAGTTTCCCTTAAGGAGGTAGGTGTCTGGCATTTGGAACCCCAGTGGTTGTAGGAGCCATTGAGGACGCTGGGCAGGGGCTCTGACAAGCACGTGACCTCAGCTGGACAGGCTGGCAGCCCACAGGGCACAGCCCCGAAATTACCCAGAGCTCCTCGCAGTGATGGGTTGAGGATTGATGCCCCATCTTTCCTGTGGCGAGGCCATGAGCTGTGCCCTGTAGTGATTCCCCGGCTCGCTGAATGCGGCGCTGTCCGTCAGCTCTGGCCGTGCTACTGGGCAGACCCTTGCTGGGTGCCTCAGTTTCCCACTGCGGGCCGTGAGCGCCGTGATGGGCTATTGTTGGAGCTCTGTGGAGCCATCCGTGTGGACGTGTGGGAGAGTTGTAATTCTGTCCTTAACGAACCGTCAGTGGACACGAGTCAGGATTGTTAAAGCTTAGGAATGGGGATCAGAGAAGGAATAATTTTTTTAAAGATTTTATTTATTTATTTGAGAGGAGAGAATGAGAGAGAGAGAGCACTAGAGGGGGGAGAGGCAGAGGGAGAAGCAGACTCCCCGCTGAGCAGGGAGCCCGATGCGGGGCTTGATCCTGGGGCTCCGGGATCATGACCTGAGCCGAAGGCAGACGCTTCACCAACTGAGCCATCCAGACACCCACAGAGAAGGAATAATTAATTCAGTGTCAGAAACAGAGGATGCGGTGAGAACAGCAGAATTCAGGTGTTTATGGTCAGGGCTCTCTGCTGAGTGAGCGTGCATCGGCACCTTGAAACCAAACCCCGAGCCTCAGGCAGCAGAATGGTGGTGAGTTTTGTTGGTGTTCCTCGATTTATCAAGGATCTGCAGGAGTTCGTAAGACGCCAGCAGGTGGAATGAGCCTGCCGGTACCATCCGGCCCGCAGTTCCACTCACCGGCAGAACTGCCATGGCACGACTGACAGACTAGCCACGCATCCTCCGCTTGGGGCTGCAGAAGCGTGGACAGAGGGCAGCCGCCTTCCAGGGGCCTCACTTGGGAGCGAGTCTTCTTTCCTGTTTGATTTTTAAACACCACATGCAGAGTTCTGACTTATCTCTGATTGATGTGGGGCAAGGCTCCCTTTGTCTCACGTCACACATCTCCTCTCCCCTTCCCCAAAGCGATCATTCTCATGTTTTTGATGTATGTCCTTTTATTTTACGTTGGTTGTTAGAAAATGTAGAACATTGCGGTGTACATTTTTTACTGACATTTAATTCACAAACCATAAATTGTTATTTTTAAAGTGTTCAATTTCATGGGGTTTTAGTGTATTCAGTTAAACAACCTGCAGCATGATCTAAGTTTAGAATATTGTCTCGGGGAAGAAACCTTGTCCCCATTAGTGGCCATTTACCAATTCCCTGCACCTGGCCCCTGGCAACCATTAGTTTTATTTTCATTTCTTTCGATTTTCATATTCCAGGCATTTCATATAAATGGAATCATAAATGGGTGGTCTTCTCTGCCTGATGTCTTCTCGGGGTTCATCTATGTTGTGGTAGGAGTCAGAGCGTCATTCTTTCGTATTGACCGAGAACGTCCCAGTGTGTAGAAAATATGTTTTTGTTTATCCATTCCTCCGTCGCGGATGTTGGAGTTCTCTCCACTTCATGGCTGTTATGAAAAATGCTTCTGTGGACATCGTGTACCAGTCTCTGTGTGGACATATGCTCTCGTGTCTCTTCGATGTGCACCCCGCAGTGGATGTGCTGGGACCTGTGGTCGGCCTGCAGAGCCGCAAGGGGAGGTGTGATAACAGGGCGAGTTCCAATGACCCCAAACTCTGCCCTTGCCAACATCCAGCCATTTGTCTTGAATAAACGCTGCGAGGATTGTTGCAAGCCTTTGGTTAATTTCCAGAGTTCTGAAAGAGTAGATGTGGACAATTTCTGCTGGTGCTCTCCTGGCATCCGTGGAGTCTCCTTCCCCACCTCCGCCGGCTCCGTTCCATCAGGATGCTTGTATATGGGGCGCGGTGACAGCTTCCGTGCTGTTCCTTATATTGTGTTCATTTCTTTGCTTTTAAGCCCAATTAATGTTACTTCCAGAACTTTGCTTCTAACTGGTGCCTACTATTCCAGAGACCAACTTGTTCAATTATATCATACTCCCCAACTTGACAGAAAGACACCCTAACTGAGGCACTTGTCGTGATGAGGGAGTTTCCACTGAAATATTTCTCCTTCCCCGATAAGCTCACACCCAACTTTCCTTCATTTTCCTTTATTCATTTGTTGGGAGCTGTCTTTATTAAGGTAAAATTCGCACTCATTAAAATTTCCCGATTTAAGAAGATAATTTGATGAGTTTTAAATAATGTAGAATACAGTCCTATAAGCCCCATCACAATCATAATATAAAATATTTTATCACCAAAATCAGTTTCCTTCTGCCGCTTTTCAATCAATTCCCTCCCTCACAGCCCAGCCCCGGGGAGTCACTGTTCTACTTTCTATCACAGTCATTCATTTGGTCTTAAACAGAATTTCATAGAAATGGAATCATGAAGTCTGTATCCTTTTGTAGATAGCCCCTTTGTTTTAGTAAAATGCCCTTGAGTTCCATCAGTATTGTTGTGTGTATCAGTAATTTATTCCCTTGTATTATTATGTGGAATTCCATTGTGGCTCATAGAACGGTCTGTTTATCCCCTCCACATTTGGGTTGTTTCCCATTTTGGACTATTTTTAAATACTGCTGTGAACATTCAT
The DNA here is from genome assembly GCF_017311325.1 of Ursus maritimus. Classification (NCBI taxonomy): domain Eukaryota; kingdom Metazoa; phylum Chordata; class Mammalia; order Carnivora; family Ursidae; genus Ursus; species Ursus maritimus. The sequence goes on along the minus strand of NW_024425563.1, from coordinate 4,003,283 downwards.
GTAAAGGTTGTTTTGTGGACATGACTTTCATTTCTTTTGGGACGATAATTAGAAGAATGGATGGTCATATGGTCCGAGCACGTTTGGCTTTACAAGAAGCTGGCACACTGCGGCCATGATGTTGTGTAGGTTTCGTGAATTTACTTGCATCTGTGACTTCTCCGGCAGAGAGACTTTGCAGATCCTGTGCCATGTATTATTAGGCTGCTTGCCTTCCTGTTATGGAATTACAAGATTTCTAAATACGTATTGTTAAATACTTTTTGCAAATAGTTTTTTCCAGCACGTGTCTGGTTTAATTTTCTTAATGGCCTTAGTAGTGTCTTTTGAAGACCAAAGTCTTCTAATTTTGATGAAGCTACTTAATCCATTTTTGCCATTTATGATTTTGCTTTTCATGCCCCGTTGAAGACATTTTGTCTCACTCAAGATCACCAAGTGTTTTCCCTGTGCTTGTTTCTAGAAATCTGATAGTTTTCCTACATTTAGTTCTGTACTACATTTCATGTTAAAATTTATGCATCATGTGAAGTTCTGGAATCACTTTTTTAAAAATATGGTTATCTAGTTATATCTGTACAATATATTGAGATGACGATCATTTCTCCATTGAGTTGTCTTTAGCTGTGTCTTTGTTGAAAACCAGTTGTGTGACTCTACTTTGTATTCTGTTCTGCTCTGTTGATCCGTTGATCTGTTTGACTACCTTACACCATTATTTTGCTGTCTTTATTACTGTAGCTTTATAAAAGGTCTTGAAATCAGGTTCAGATTTCTTCTTTAAAATTGTCTTGGCTAGTTTGGGTTCTTTGTATTTTGATATAAATTTTAGAATGAGTTTGTCAGGTTGTACAGAAAATCTGTCTGGGATATTGATTGGGGTTGCACTGACTCCATAGATAATTTTGGGGAGAATTGACATGTTACTAATGTCAAGTCATTAATATATTTGCATGTATAGATTTCCATTTATTTAGGTCTTTGAAACTCTTCATACAGTGTTTTATGGTTTTCATTTAGAAGTGTTACACATTTTACACACTTATTCTTTTATTCATGTTTTTAATAATATTGTAAATGTTTTTTGAATTTTAAAATTCATTTTTTAAAATGTATTTTATTATATTATGTTAGTCACCATACAGTACATCCCTGGTTTCCGATGTAAAGCTCGATGCTTCATTAGTTGCGTATAACACCCAGTGCACCATGCAATATGTGTCCTCCTTACTACCCATCACCGGTCTATCCCATTCCCCCACCCCCCTCCCCTCTGAGGCCCTCAGTTTGTTTCTCAGAGTCCATAGTCTCTCATGTTTCATTCCCCCTTCTGATTACCCCCCCTTTCTTTATCCCTTTCTTCCCCTACTGATCTTCCTAGTTCTTATGTTCCATAGATGAGAGAAATCATATGATAATTGTCTTTCTCTGCTTGACTTATTTCACTTAGCACTATCTCCTCCAGTGCCGTCCATGTTGCAGCAAATGTTGAGAACTCGTTCTTTCTGATAGCTGAGTAATATTCCATTGTATATATGGACCACAGCTTCTTAATCCATTCATCTGTTGAAGGGCATCTCGGTTCTTTCCACAATTTGTCTATTGTGGACAATGCTGCTATGAACATTGGGGTGCCTATGGCCCTTCTCTTCACTACGTCTGTATCTTTGGGGTAAATACCCAGTAGTGCAATGGCTGGGTCATAGGGTAGCTCAATTTTTAACTTCTCAAGGGACCTCCACATTGTTTTCCAGAGTGGCTGTACCAACTTGCATTCCCACCAACAAGGTAGGAGGGTTCCCCTTTCTCCACATCCTCTCCAGCAATTGTTGTTTCTTGCCTTGTCAATTTTTGCCATTCTAACTGGCGTAAGGTGGTATCTCAGTGTGGTTTTGATTTGAATTTCCCTGATGGCTAATGATTTTGAACATTTTTTCATATGTCTGTTAGCCATTTGTATGTCATCATTGGAAAAGTATCTGTTCATATCTTCTGCCCATTTTATGATTTGTTTATTTGTTTCTCGTGTATTGAGTTTGAGAAGTTCTTTGTAGATCTTGGATACCAGTCTTTTATCTGTAGCATCATTTGCAAATATATTCTCCCATTCCGTGGGCTGCCTCTTAGTTTTTTTTTTTTGACTATTTCCTTGGCTGTGCAGAAGCTTTTTATCTTGATGAAGTCCCACAAGTTCATTTTATCTAAAATTCAATTCCAATTCCAGTTGCTTGCTGTTAATCTATAGAAATATGATTTATTTTTGTACATTGACCTTTTATCATACTACCTTGCTAAACTGACTCATTAATTTTAGTAGCTTTTCCATAGATTTCTTGGGATTTTTGTGTATAGACGATCACATCATCTGCAAATAAAACCAGTTGATTGAGTCTATAAATTCAAGTAGGAAGTATGAATGAGACAGAAACTTTCAGAAATAGGCTTTCTCTAAAAGAAGTAAGTGTGAGAAATGGCAAGTCAAGTGTAGAACATGAGGACAGAGACAACTACTCTGCTGTCCATGGTTCTCAATAATGTATTAGATTGACTGAGGAAGGATCTAGAAAAATATAGATGGTCTGTCCCACCTCAGACAAACTAAACCAGGATGCTTGGGTGTGGGGCCCAGGCATCAGTTCATTATAAAGGCGATTGCAGTGAATATCGTGTGCAACTTGCACGAGTGCCGCTGTGCTAGCCCTGTTGTGATGGTCCTGGCTTCTCCCACGAGAATTAGGCCACATGGTAGTGTGTAGACTATCCACATGGAAGTGTATGCAAACAGGCAGCATGATGTAGGACTGCGTGATTCTTAAAACCTTCAGATTGTTGGAATTAATCTGAGGAGCTGGGCGTGGTTGGGATTGACCTCAATCCGTAACATAGTTGGGAAGCGTCCATGAATGTGTGCTGAGTGTGTTCAGGACTGTGGATCGGTGCCCTGGGGTCTTACGCTGGAAGATGAAGGAACGTGGTTGCTACTCTGTAAACTGGATCCTTGTATGAATTTTATTGGGACATGTGACCTCTTTGATCAGCAGTGTGGTTGTAGTAGTCCTAGTCCCATGTGGAAAATGATCTACTTCTGTTCTCTTCCAAGGTTTAGTGAAGCTCAAATAAAATAAACCATGTAAAAGCATTTATGACCTCATGAAAAGGAGGGAAACTACAAATCTGTTGAGTATATTGTATGTTTTTATTTTTATTTATTTATTCAACAGAGATAGAGACAGCCAGCGAGAGAGGGAACACAAGCAGGGGGAGTGGGAGAGGAAGAAACAGGCTCATAGCAGAAGAGCCTGATGTGGGGCTCGATCCCAGATCGCCGGGATCACGCCCTGAGCCGAAGGCAGACGCTTAACCGCTGTGCCACCCAGGCGCCCCTTTGTTTTTAAATAAAATAATGTACAGTTGATCCTTGAACAGCACAGGTTTGAGCTGCGTGGGTGCACTTGTATGTGGATTTTTTCCGATAAATACATTGTGGTACTGCAAATATATATCTCTTCTTCCTTAGGAGTTTCTTTCTTTCCTCTTTTTTTTTTTTTTTTTTAAGTAGGCTTCACGCATAGTGTGGAGCCCAACGTGGGGCTTGAACTCACTACCCTGAGATCAAGATCTGAGCTGAGATCAAGAGTCAGATGCCCAACCTACTGAGCCATTCAGGCGTCCCTTCCCTAGGATTTTCTTAATACCATTTTCTTTTCTCTATCTTGCTTTCTCGTAAGAATACAGAAAGTGATCCATGTAAAATACGTGTTAATCAGGCTCTTTGTGTTATTGGTATGGCGTCCATAGTTGGCTCTTCGCAGTTACATTTTTTGGGAATCAAAAGTTATACATGTGTTTTCAATTGTGGGGGGGGGAGGTGGTGCCCTAAGCCCCATGTTCTTCAAGGGTTCAACTGTAGTTTATTCCCAAATTGGGATAGATGTGATGGTGTCTTCAGAAATGAGGGTGTGCACAGGTTTCAATTTTTTTAATGAAAAACTGTAGAGAAAAAAAAATTGAAAGTGAAGTGGATATATGTTTTCTCCTTTACAGTTAACTGCATTTTATTAATGTAATCTTTCTATAGGGTTGAATATCCTTGGCTTTCTGCCCTCACTCCAATCAACGGCAGCATTAGTCACGTGCAAAATCAAGCTGTGCCGTGGGATTTTGTGGTATGGCATGAGATATTTATAGCTCATTGAGATCTTAGAAAGATTAAGCCATTGCTCTGACCTGCAATCCTTTTTAAGGGTTCGATAAAATTTAGCCAAGTAGGCATATCTATGGTGAACTGTGTGGGAGTCCCATGGGCATGACTGGGAAGAAATCCCGTGCAGCCTTGATGCATTTTCTGCTTCTCATTCTATTACAGAGAACTGAAGTCAACCGAGAGGTTAAGTCAATCCTGTGACTCCATCCCTAGTCACAGGCTGGGCAGTAAGGATGGAGGTCTGGTGGGCCATCCGGCACTTGCCCCAATGTAATTATGGTAGCTCCAGGTTCAGGTACCAGATGAGCCTTGGCAAGTGACAAGGGTCACCCGGGTAGGTCTCAGGGATGGTGGATACGCTGTGGTGCACGTGTGCCTGTGTGTTCGTGTGTGCTTGCATGAATGTGTGTGTGTGTGCGTGTGCACATGCGTGTGCATAGCAGTAGGTGGTCTGGTCTCCTGTGTCTTTGGGCAGAGGGAGTGGTTGTTCGTGTGCTCTGAGGATTCTTCCTGGTGGCCCATTGACCCAGTGGGGCTCCAGAGCATTGATTATCTCCATGAAGAGTAGCTTTAGTTTTGGGCAGCGTTCATTTCTCACTTAAGAGCTTTAATGCTGGTCATGGTCTGCATTCGGTTCTAGAGGACAGGACTTCGGAGGCAAAGACTGGTGTGTCTTCATTTCGGGAGCTTTGACTGTTTTACCCGGTTAGGGCTTGTCTAGCCCAGGTAGGCCTGCTACGGCCATCAGGTGAGTGTGCCTCTGACCAAGCGTTGGAAGGTGGATTACCTTGGCTGGTCCAGTGAGCTGGAAAGGATTGGCTCATTGGAGCCTGAGCGGTTTGGGAAAGCTTCAGACCACCCAGTGACAAGTCAGCTCCCGTCAAGCAGTGCTGTGCAGGGCCAGGCAGGAGCCCTCGGTGGACCAGGGTGAAAGGCCACAGCTTGGATTGGGTGTGTCCAGGAAGCCACTCGTACCTGTCACAGGAGGGTTCGTCCTGACAGTGGGTTGATTCAAGGGTGTAGCTGACGCTGGGCCGGTGTCTGCACACCGCACCCCAGTATTGGCTCATGCGTTCGCTCGCATGGAAGCATGACCTCAGGGCGGAGTATTTTCAAACATTTAGTTGCTAGAGGAGGAAGTCATTTGATTTGCTGGCTTCCTCCTTGGTGATCCCTCCCAAACCCAAAATGAAGGAGAGGGATTTGGTTGGATGCTTCTAAGATCCCCATCAGCTTTCAGACCCATTTGCTGGTTCAGAATCATGAGTGTGTGGGAATGTTTGCATGTGTAAGAGGAAGAGGGGCCCAGAACACAAACACACGTGTGCACACGCATGCATGCACTCATGTACACAGAGTATTCAAACGCACGGAAGCAAGAGAATGGTCCTCTATTCCTCCTTTCTCTTAACTGCCCTGTTGGTCCCCAGGGCTCCCTTTCTCCAGCTCTCTGCCTGAGGGTCATTGCAAAAAGCCTGAACATTATGTCCTTTGTCTTGCATCCCGTCTCACTCTGGGGGCAGTGTTGTGGCCCTGAGATCCAGGACCCCGTGATCGGAGACTCTGGTGTGAAGCTGCCAGCTGTTCACTTGGCGCTCGCTCTGCTCGCAGTTCGGCAAGAGACAGGAGCGCTTAGTGCAGCAGACCAGAACTGAGCCCTCGTGGGGCTCGCTAACTTGTCACTCTGGAGGATTTTTACTGCTGGAGATGAAGTTAATCCTTCCTAATGCACTGACCCTTCGACCATGTCGCATGAGGGGTCTCATTTGGATTAATACTTTTGAATCGTCTTTTAGGGAATTCAATTCAATTAATTCAACGTTCCTCTTTACTTAGCAAACACTTACTACCTACTGTGTGTCAGACACAGAGGAGGCCCGGGGGTGACTGCAGGGCTCAAGATCCCTCTACAGTGAGAGGAGAAAGCTTGCAGGACTGGGACAATTCAGGTGCATATCCAAGTAAAGAGAATGGAGTAGAAGAAATGCCAGGTGTAAAAAAGCAAGGATTCTTAGCTTTACAGAAGAATTGTTTCATGTATGAGAGGAGCCATCTAGGAGACCACCCTTAGGCACAGATGTAGAGAACAGATCATTGAAAATAGGACCAAAAAAAGCCCCACAAATGTCTGGGAACTTTAACCTAGGAAAGAGAGACTTTTCAGACTCTCTCTTAGAGAAATTTTACCAAAAGATTATCTTTCAGGGAAATGGGGATCATTTTACCAGAAGCCTTGAAAGTTTCAGAGCAAAATCTCATTGTTGTGGGTCTGCAGGGAATTCAGGCAGCTTGAATTAAAAGAGAAAATATGGTACACTTTCCAAAAAATACTGCAACGACAGTTCTATTTCTTTCCTTGGCAAAGTAAGCCATACCCAACATTTTCCTCTAAGGCCTTGGTCAAATAGGAGTTTTCTTATACCTTTGGCTCAACATCAAGATCATAAAAGTATAAATAGAAGTCAAGATAATAATTTTAAGTCTTCATTGAATATCCTTTAAAAACAGGTAAAAGCAATAAAAATGTGGAGGCTTTGGAGTCAGAATGCCTGAAATCAAATAATGGGTCTCACACTCACCAGATATGCGAGCTGGGGGAATTTACACAGCTTCCCAGTCTCAGGTCCCTCATCTATAAGATGGAAACGGTAATAGAATCTACTTCGCAGAGATAGTATGAGGATTAGCAAGTCAATGCCTGGAAAGCTCTTGAACAAGTTCTAAGCATATAGAGGATTTTCAGTAAATTTCAGTTACTATTCTTCTTGTTTATTTTTAAATTTTTGTTATGGTTATGACCTACAGCGTGCAAGGTGTTGGTGGGTGCTTGGACATGGGAGTGGGCACCCTGCAGGTAGGGTTGCCGCAAACACGCATAAGCCATGACCGGAAGTCAGTGTTTCTGGAAGAAAGCCAAGTCGAGGCCCCTGTGGGAGGGAGGACAGGGTAGAATATGAAGAATATGTCCCGAGCCTGCATGGTCTCGGGTCCGAACTGTGGGGACGTATTCTGAAAGACAACAATGAGGAAACCTGAGCTGACCGACAGCGTCGAAGACCGGTGCATTGCACTTTTGTCAGCAGCCCACCACGGCCTCAGGCGAGCGCTGCCTCCTGGGATGCCAAGGTCGTCACGCGGGTGCCTTGGTAAGAGTGCGTTTAACACTCATCGTAACAACTGACAGAAACAGCAAGAGCTTCAGTGTCAATGGAAAAATACCTTAGGACTAATTTGATGGTAAAAGTGAAATATCTGATGTTTCTCCAGGTCAGAAGCACGAGAAACAATTTTCATGGCAAATGAAGAAAAATTGTTAGTGTTTTCAAAAGCCGAGCTGCTTGGAAGTCATGATGGAGTCGACCACCGTCCGAAGGGGAGGCTGGTGTCAGGCAGGGGATGTCCGTGGGAACCCGCAGCTGTCCAGTAGGTGTGCTGTAAGCGGAAGGGAGGGACGTCAGGGCTGCAGGCTGGGCTGCCCCAGGCAGACCCTTCTTCACCCCTGCCTCCCAAGCCTCTTACTTCCCTGCACAACTGTGTGGCTTCTAGTTCTTTCTCATGTCACCAATGTGCCTTAAATAGAGAAATCTTTGAGTTTCCTCCCCTTCTTCCTTTCTGTCCCCTGTTCTCCTTACCGTCCAAACCCTCGTGTGGCAGTGTGGGCTCAGGCAGCTCCATCATGCTGTCTCCCAGAGCTGGACCTCGGCCACATCTTCGTGGGAGGGGACCGGGAGATGTAGTGATGGGCTGGGAAGTGAGTGGGTCATGCTAGGGAAGAGGAGGCGTTCACCTGCGGGTGACAGCCAGCCGTCTGTGCAGCTGTCAGATGGCCCTGCTCTGAGATCACATGTGTGGTACCGGCTCCCAGGAACATGGGCCCCTCGGTTATCGGCTCCTCGAGATAAGAGCTGTAACTTGTTTATCTTTGCTTCCCCAGAGCCAGTGTCGTTTCTTACACGTGTCATTTTACACACACACACACGCACACACACACGCACACATTTACAGATGAAATTTTGGGCAAGGCTTTAGATCTCTGAGTAGTATTCACACAGCAAGTTTGTGGCTGGACCAGGATGGGAAACTGGGTCTCTTATGGGTCAGAGCCTTTTCTCCGTGTGTCTGTGGTTACAATCTCGTCTGTACAGTAACTTAGGAATTCAAGAGGTCTTTATCGTAAAGCACTAAGGAAAACTCTCCCCAGGACCACGTATCCAGGTAACACCAGCAGAAATCAAAGCAAACGTCGGGACAGGTGGGAGCCCAGGAAGGAGAGCGCGCCTGAGCTCTCTTGTCATTGCCCTTCCAACCCTGAGATCCCGAGAAGCATCAGACCCGTGAGCATCATCTGCCTCTGAGCAGGTGCCCCTGTTGGCGGTTATTCTCATTGTTCTGTTGCAGCAAAACGAACATTATGGAAATACAGGCTCCCCGTTCCACTGATTTTCACATTTGCATCCCTGGATTAGGAGAGGGATGGAGAGGCAGAATGCCACAGACTGATGCCCTTTGCTGGATCCGTTTTGTTCTTTCTCCATGAATTCTCCCATGAGGGCTTTATTGTTTGAAAACTCAACCTCTCTTAATATAAACTTTTTAGATGTAGCTGTGAGTTCTGATCTCATTTTTGGCTTCTGGAACACCCTACCCTTGAGAGCAAAGCTGTGACCCTTGGTGAGGAAGTTTGAGTGGTTAGCCCTGGGGTTTTGAGGGGTGAACACTGGCCCTGTGCACACATAGTGTCCTCACCTCTTCTGATGAGAGTGGAAATCCATGTTCAAAGTGTACTGAGCCTTCCCTTGGCCACGCGGATCTCATGACAGGGCGGGGTGCTTGCAAGGGAACAGAGTGACCCCGAGGAGGTGGGGACTGTGAAGCCCTGCCAGGTTGTCTTGTCTGCTGGAAGGTGGCTCCCTTCCTGCTCCGCCTCCCTTCCCTGACTTGCGAGCCGCCTTATGGGGAACGTGGTAGCCGACGGTGTTGGCACATCACCCTCTCCGTCTCCAGGTCTACACACGGAGGGCTGCTTCTGTTCCACGGAGACCAAACCAACCTCCCCGGGGGGCCCAGAGCCAGTGGCCAGCAGCTGTGGGGACATTGGTGTCCTCATTCCCAGCTTTGCAGCCCTCCGCCCACACTCCAGGCCAGAGGCTGTGATCTTGCCTTTTAGTGACAGGAGGGGCTTTGGTTTTATCATATCATTTCTTTAGTTTACATTTGCACAAAAGAGATGGTTTTGACAGGTACCCGGTACATCCAGTGGGAAACCGAATGTTCCCTCTTCTAGTAGAGATTTGAGCGGATTAGCAGGGAAAGAAGAAAAGAGACGACATAACATTCTGGAGAATAAACTAAATGCCTTAGACGTGGCATTTCACAATTATGGGGGGATGGAAAATGAATGCATATCACTGTGAAGTTGGTGACATTGAGACTCTGGCACAATATATATGAGTGCAAGTCCCCGAAGGAAAATCCTCTATTTCGAGTCCATAACTGTCCTTCAAGGGAAAATCTTTGTTGGAGAAAAAAATGAAAGATACTAACAGGCCGTCTATAGCTGTCTCTCACTGCCAGGCCTCTGAGGAATCACAGAGGTAAATACTCGCTTCTCTTTCAAAGCAAAACCCTCAATACATTGTTTGGAAACTCTTCAAAGAGGGAAAGGGGAGAAGTCCTCCAGCTCCCCTGGCTGCGTGGGTGGGCTCTAAGCCACGTCCCTTCTTCTTTTATATTTATTTAATTATTTATTTATTTATTTATTTATTTATTTATTTATTTATTTAAAGTTTCTTTTTATTATGTTCAATCAGCTAACATAGAGTACATTATTGATTTTTGATGTACTGTTCAGTGATTTGTTAGTTGGGTATAACACCCAGTACTCATCACCATACATGCCTTCCTTAATACCCATCACCAGGTTACCCTATCCCCTGACCCCCTCCCTTCCGCGACCCTCAGTTTGTTTCCCGGAGTCAAGAGTCTCTCACGGTTTGTCTCCCTCTCTGATTTCTTCCCATTCAGTTTTCCCTCCCTTCCCCTGTGGTCTTCCGTGCTATTCCTTATGCTCCACATATAAATGAAACCATATGATAATTGTCTTTCTCTTCTTGACTTACTTCACTTAGCATAACCTCCTCCAGTTCTATCCATGTCGATGCAAATGGTGGGTATTCATCCTTTCTGATGGCTGAGTAATATTCCAGTATTTATGAACCGTATCTTCTTATCCATTCATCTGTCAGTGAACATCTGGGCTTTTTCCATAGTTTGGCTGTTGTGGGCATTGCTGCTATAAACATTGGAGTGCAGGTGCCCTTTCTTTTCACTACATCTGTATCTTTGGGGTAAATACCTAGTAGTGCAATTGCTGGGTTATAGGGTAGTTGTATTTTTAACTTTTTGAAGAACCTCCATACTGTTTTCCAGAGTGGCTGTACCAGTTTGCATTCCCACCAACAGTGTAAGAGGGTTCCTCTTTCTCCACATCCTCGCCAACATTTGCTGTTTCCTGTCTTGTTAATTTTTGCCATTCTAACTGGTGTGAGGTGGTATCTCATTGTGGTTTTGATATGTATTTCCCTGTTGCTGAGTGACAAACATTTTTTCATGCGTCTGTTAGCCATTCATATGTCTTTTTTGACCCCTTTCCATCCCAGTCCCCATCGGAAACAGAAAATAAACCCATTTGTCATTCTTTAAAGACATCTTCATATACAAATTGCTTTTAAACTCATTCCACGCCATCATGTCGGCTTGTCTAACTGGAGAGACAAGTTAGCTTACAGATTTTTTTACAGCTTCCTCCGAACTCTTACCAGGATCCATTCATCTTATTTCTGCGGGCCCCACACTGAACATGGTCTTTTTAATTAGGACGGGATCCAGCCAGGCATGTGCTTCAATCATGCAGATCTGAAAATGTGCCCTGAAGAAAAGATTGGGCAGATAGAGAGCTTTGACCTCCTTGTCTCAGTCCAGACTTGAAAGGAATCAGATGATGACCCAGAGCAAGGAGCAGAGCGCCACGACCGTCACCCTGGGATTGAGTGCTGTCTTGGTCAAGGTCGATGAGATGCCACAACGTTAAATTCAGCTTTCAGCAATAGTCATGGGTGAACTTTTCTCTTTAAAATCCTGCAAGTTCTCAATTTTGCATGCACAGATGAATTTATACTGAAACTTCCATAGAGGATTTAAATTTCAGCAAGAAATAGTTCTTAGGAGGAAAACCGATCAGGCAGTTTCTAAGTTCTTGGGGCGAGTGGCATTAATGCCTCATATTTCTCTTTATCCTATCGAACACCTTGCACAGAGATGGGCTCACAGAACTGGCTGGTTTACAAGCTTTGCTGCATCATTTAATTTGAATGAAACTTTAGAAAAAAGAAAAAAAAAAAGACTTACTATAAGTAATAAATACATTTCTAGTAAAGTCACCTTATCCCAGAGTAAGATTTGCTTGGTTTGGATGGATTGGTTTAATTTTTGTCAGGCACAGGTCATTTAGAAAATAAACATATATTTTTTATTTGGTCAGATGTCATTCATTGTTTGGTAAAAGTTGTAAGGCAGCAAGCTGTAAGATTTCATACCTCTGAGTTTCATGGCAACTCCCCCGCTGACTCGTTCATGATTAGAAAAAAAAAACAAAAACAACTCTCAACAACAAGGGGTGGATTGTAATAAAAATTGTTGTTTTTAAAAGCTTCCTATTAATGCACCGCTCAACTCAAGAAGGCTCCTGGTATAGTTGCTGCAGCTTAAATGCCTTTTCATTACGTTGAATTGCTAGCTATCAGTCTCCCTTTGTGAGCTGAGCAGGTTTGAAAAAATCATCCCCAAGCAGGTATGTTTCACGTAGTTCTAGAACAAATCTCCTCCTGGAAGCTTATTCTTCCTCATGGGGGGTGGGGGAGGTGAGGAGACTCCCAATCCCGTCTGCAGAGAAGTGTCTTCTTGGTAATTGCCCCACAGACTTAAACAGGGGAAGGGATGAAGTCAGACCGTCTTTTTATTTTCCTGCCCTCGGGGACCTAAACTAAAAATCAACCATATTCCATTTCTGGTGGGCTTCACTGCTTCATCTCCGGAGCCCAGAACCTCGATGTGGGTCTGGGAGCAGTGGCAGGTGGAGCGGTGCTTGGGTCTGAGCTCTGACCTCCCTTCCCCGGGCGGGTTGTCCCAGGGCCTGGCCGCGAGCCCTGACGCTCTGTGCCCGGGGAGGACAGGCAGGGCTGTCTTCCTCCGCTTCCCCTTGTACCGTTGATATGTTGCCTGGTTTAAATACAGAGCTCAGGATGTGGGGGGGGGGGGGT